>NC_133324.1:396059362-396365953 GCF_042186555.1 Aquarana catesbeiana
CAGATCACAAATCTAATAAAACAATGGTCGCAACTTCCTTTATCCTGGATGGGGAAGATTAATGCAATCAAAATGACTATTCTACCCAAATTGCTTTATCTATTCAGAGTCCTCCCTATTCCAATTCCTTCCTATTTTTTGAGAATAGTACAAAAAAGAGCAACTTCGTTTATATGGGGCTCTTCTAAACCACGTATACCTATACACACACTACATCTTCCCAAAAATAAAGGAGGCCTGGGATACCCTAATTTTACTAACTACTACAGAGCAGCACATTTGGCCAGTCTGTCCAAATACCATGCAAAACAGGAAATCCCATTATGGGTATTTATAGAGGCTTCAGAAAATGACACTCTATTAATATCAAATTTATTATGGCTTGATCCTAAAGACCGCTTTAAAATTCACAATCCCATAACTAAACACTTCTTATCTCTCTGGGATAAACTAAAAACCAAATATCAGTTACAATCTCCACACAATCCTCTCCTTTCTTTTATCAGAAATCCGGCCTTTTATCCGGCATGGATCTACCCAAATTCTTTTAAAGCTTGGACAACATCAGGCATTCAGACACTAAATGACTTCATAGCATCTAAATCATTCCTTTCATTCCCATCGCTTAGAGAAAAATATGATCTACCAAACTCTGAGATATTTAGATATCTCCAAATCAAAAATTTCTATACACCATTCCTAAAGGGGGATACACCATTATCCCAATTATCCATTTTTGAATCAATCTGTACAAAAGATCCATTTGCTAAAGGCACAACTTCATCACTTTATAATCAATTATATGGAGTAGCAAATCTTAATAGACCCTCTTACGTTCAGAGGTGGGAGGAGGACCTGGGACCAACTTTAGAAGACACGGACTGGTCTAACATATGGCTCACATCTAAGTCATCTTCACCCAACATCTTAGCACTGGAGACAAATTATAAAGTCCTAACTCGCTGGTACCTTGTACCCTCTAGAGTGGCAAAATATTCACCTAATACCTCAGCTCTTTGTTTTCGAGGATGTCCAGAAATAGGCACATATTTACACATATGGTGGACGTGCTAAGTAATCCAAACCTTCTGGAAGGAAGTCTTCGTGATTGCATCTAAAATATTTAAAAAAATAATACAACCAGATCCATATTTAACTTTACTTAATCTAAAACCGGAATGGTTAACACTCTCTCAATTCAAACTAATGATCCAACTAATAACGGCTGCAAAACAAACAGTGGCCAAGGCATGGAAATCTCCTACATTGGTACTAGCAGAAACAATTCACAGAATGAATAATACAATGTCCCATGCTAAGATGATAGCCATCGATCAAAATCAAATTCCAAAATTTGAAAAACTTTGGCATCCTTGGATAAAACAACAGTTCCTGTCAAACTTCAATGACTCTGTCCTGTTGCCATGGTAACAGATTAAATGACTTACAGAGACACCCATTCTAAGGCTTCAAAGAGAGCTAAAAAGAATAATAAACTGACGAGCGGGACAACCTTGTGGACCATACCTCTACCTTTCAACCCTTTTTCTTCTTTCTCTTTCCTTTTCTCCACCTTACGATTAAAGCTCATTATCAGAATTTATTTGACCTATATACATTCTACTTGTAAACAATATGTATAGTAGGTATAAATCATTTAAATACCTACAAAAGTAACTAAGGAAATTATATATATCTTTAATTTAGGTTTACGTGAACCCAATGTTTAATATTTGAAATTTCATGATATTTACCTATATAAACCCTACTGTAAAACAATGAGCTTACTTTATAGATCCTTGTAAACTTACTTTATGTATCTTTATAACATTGTATACTCAATAAACTTCTTTTGACAAGGAATTAAAAAAACTACTAGTGTGTATTAGGCTTAAAGCGGAGTTCCACCCATATAAAAGTCAGCAGCTACAAAAAGTGTAGCCGCTGACTTTTAATAATCGGACACTCACCTGTCCCATGGTCCAGCGATGCGGGCGAACGAAGCCCCGCTCCTCTCCCCCTCCTCTCCTCGGCACCGGCATTGTGACTGTGGGTGCCTGGCTGTGGCTTCACAGCCGAGCACACACTGCACATGTGATTGGGCACGTGCGCTGTGATTGGTCGGGCAATCTTCTGGGACCTGTGACATGATCCAGAAGATTGCACGGAGGGAGGGGGGAGAGATGAACTTCCTTCCGGCTCCGAGGAACCCCGGGAGGAAGTGGGAGCTGGATGCCCCTGAAAAGAAGGTATCCGCTCCCCCCCCAAAAAAAATGACATGCCAAAAGTGGCATGCCAGGGGGTCATGCCACATGGTTGCACCCATTTTTGGGTGGAACTCTACTTTAACTAAAGTAAGTCAGCCAATAGGGGAGAGAGGGGGTGGGGCCAGGTAGGGGCTCCGTGTCTGAATAGATACACGGAGCTCTGACTTGACTTGGATGACCCCCATAGCAAGCTTCTGGCTGAGGGGCACTCACAGGAGGGAGGGACTAGGAGCAGCAAAGAGGGACCCGAGAAGAGGAGGATCTGGGCTGCAGAGCTCATCATGGTCAGTTCTCTATCTCTGCTGGGAACACAGCTGTGTTCCCAGCAGAGATAGAGAACTGACCACGATGAGCTCACCTGCCTAGTATGGTCAGTTTGTAATAGGAAAGTAGAGGGACTGGTAGGAACCCCAGGGATTCCACAGAAAGGAAGCAATACAAAGAGAACAGGATCATTTCTCATACAAGTACATGGTACAACAGGCAAATATCAGGAATATGAAGTGTTGGGGCAACAGACGCTTTAAGCTGTTCTCTCCTACCAATGATCAGACTTGTCCTGACATGCCCCTGCTACACAGCCAGTCCCTGGGAAGCTCAGTGTGCTGTAGCTTCTCCTCCCCCAGCTCTTATCCAGCTGAGAACAGAGGGAATGTGATCAGTTCTAAAAAGGGGAAAAAGGTATTTATAATGTTTTTTTTATCTATACACTAATGTTTCACCTTTCATTTTAAATTGAATGGGTTGTTTTACAAGTTGATAGTATACAATCTTATACGAATACAGTGAGGTAGGTCATAAACTGTGTGTAGTGAAATTTTGCACTTATTCAATAAGAAAACCTTCAAATCTCATGAGGGACGAACAATATGGAAATCTACTCTGAGCTCCAGAAAGCCCCATAAAAATTCAGTGTTTATAATTAGAGATCGGAAAATCCATGAAAAGTGTTTTACTTCATCCTATTCATGAAACCAATTTTGAACTTGTTTGGTTACATAATTATTATTATAGCCAAACAGCCACAGAAATAGTTATTTAGTCATAAAGACCATTTTCCTAGTACTACCATATTACTTCCACTTGCTTGGTATTGTAGTTCTTATAGTAGTGCAGAGTGTTTAACTATAACTGTACACTGTAATAGAGTTTCACCCTGCTGCCCAGTGCATTCTGTAATCTAATTAACTCGATCAGACATGTACTATCTATTTTTTTTATTGATGTACAGTATTGTGCAAGTGTCATATGCCAAAGAACACATATAAAAGGTTCTGATATGTGGTGGGAGTGCTAAAACACAGCCTTGATTCCTTAACCTTGTACCAGGGCACCACAGCCATTCCATTTACTTATTACATTTTACAACCTGTTCACAAGCTGAAGATATGAAACACAGTGGAAGGCTCAGAAAATGTATGTGTAGCACCCTCTACTTAGGTAGGTGCTAGAGGTAAGACTTTTGGCGAGTGCAGGTAAATTTAGGCAGGCCTAGCTGAGAGCTGGGCCTGTTTGTTTTGATCTGTGTGGGCTGGGAGTGGCCTAGAGTAGCAGCTGTGACTCACAGGCAGCATCACTCTACTATCACCTCCCTCTTTCTTCTGGATGATTCTTGATGATTCTAGAAGAAGAGGAGGGGAAGAGAGGTGGAGCTGTCTGGGGTGTTTCAGGGAGCCCTGACCAATCCCCAACTAGGATTGGCAGGGGGCAGGCCTCCTTGAAATACCTAAAGTCAGTCCAGCTGGGGAGGAGTTGTAGGGTGAAGAAACTGAGGATGGAGTGCTAGGCTGTCTGGGCCTTTGAGGGAGCTCCCCAGTCTGGGGGGGGTGACCTTGGGCCTGGGACTCGGGTGCAGGACGGATCCCTTCAAGAACTCATGAATGGTCTATTCAGGAGGCACAGAGAGGAGTCAGAGAGGACAGCAGGAGCTAGTACTGCCGGGCAAGTCTTCAGGAGGGAACCACCGGTTTGCAGCCAAGAGGGCCGGTGAGTGACATGTGCTATCAGGAGGATTGGAGAGGCATGCCAGGGAGGACTGAGAGGAAACAGTCAAAGCTGGGTGTTAAGCCAGTGGGGAGGATTGCAATGTAATGGGCATTGGAGTCGGACAGCTGCAGCCAGGTGGGCTGGCAGGGCCTGAAGAGAGCTGACTGGGAGCAGTACTCCACCTAGGGCAGCTAGCACTAAAGACTTCCTATTTCTATTTTTGCTACATTAAAGTGTCCCGCGGTCCCTGCCTGCAAATGGTGGTTACAAGGCCTGGTTGAGTCAGTGTCAGTCCTAAATCTGTGGTAGCTGTGCCTGAGAAGTAACAGTCTGCAAGCAAGAGTTGTGCTGGAGAAGACTGGAGTAGCAACGTGTATATAGCTGTCCCAATTGATTGCTATACAATCCTACAATTGTTTGTTCCACTGGGCATCCCATAAATTCCTTTACCCATCCAAGTTCTATTCCCTCAATAAAAACAACAAAACAAACATCTGGACTATTCATTGTCTCCAAGGTGATTGGGAAGTGGATGCCGGGCTTGGAAGGGTGACAGGTAGGCTACATCACTTAGCAGCCCCAATGGGGGTATCGCATCATATGTTTTGATGTACTTTACTGAAAACCTGTGCTTTGCCCATAAAGAGTGAAGCAGCTGGTTTGTTATAAAAAGGACCCGAACTGTGAGGGCTGTGCCCAGAAAGATCAAACTATGAGTCACTAGGGTAGCCCCTGGTCCATTGTTGCCTGGTCCACAGCATTGCTCTGCTTGGCATCGTGGACCAGGCTACTGCATTTCTTCTCCCCCCCCCACCGCAGGAGCTGTTAAGCACTGTAGGAAAAGAAGAGAGAGGAGAAAAAGGACACTGTTAATACTGAGCTGTGTGTAGCCTGTTTAAGTTCTGACACCACCCAGGGAACACAGGGGAAGGGGTTGTGAGCAGCTATGCATTCTGGAAGTGACAAGTGCCTGTTGGGAATAACTGAAATGTGTAGGGGATGTAGTTATTAGATAGACTGAATTTCACAATGGCATTTGCACTACATATGCCAGGATCGCTGGGGCTCTGTGGAGAGGAAAAAGAAAGTCTGTTACTAGGCTGGGGGCAGACATGGTATGCCCAATGTTGGGCGACAGACTGTGTAGCAGGCTGATAGCAGAAGGTTCTGTCACAACATCAGGGGTATAAAGAGAGGAGTAGCACATATTCTGGTATGTGGGAATGCCACTGTTGCTCACTGGTGTCGCTGCCTGATCGTTGGGGAGAATGCTTCTGTTGCTGATTGGTGTCGCTGCCTTTTCTTGTACAAAAGGTTTTATTGAAAAAATAAACATCAACAAATAAGTACAAAACGGTGATGGATACATCATGCGTTAACAGGTATAAAACTGCCGGTATCCGGCGAGTGAAACTATTATTCAAAAATTTAAGTCTGGACTCGGGCGATACAATGCCGAGGCCAGGCGACATACCAAGACATATTCTCATCCCGCGTATTCTAGCGTAGTGATATGGTATCAGCAGATATTAATATAATTGCAAACATACAGGAATAACTAAGATTTCTAAACGAGATGTTGTTGCAATACATAACGTTTCATGAAGAAATAAGTAAAAAAATAAAATAAAAAAATAAAAATATAAAATAAAGAAAAAACAAAAAAAAGAACCAGTACTAAAGTCAGATTAAATTGAATAACCTTAAAGAGGATAAAATACCTCTGAATGTACTAATTTGTGTAATATATTAAATTTCTGGTCCTTATAGAATTAAGCCCGAGGGCCTGAATAAGGAGCAGGAGAGAGAAATTGAAAGTGGGAAAGAAAGGGGGAAGAAAGGAGAGAAAGGCGGGGAGGAACCTGGAGTGGGGGGAACGGAGGCTTGTTATAGAGAAAGAAGCTTTTGATCAAATCTTGATGGGCGATTGTAAGTCACCCAGGGTTGCCATATCCTGAGGAATTTGTCATGAGTGTCCATCAATATGGCCGTAAGTTTCTCATTTACCATGATATCATTCACAGTATTTTTAACTGCTTCAAAACTAAGGTTCGGGGTTTTCCAGGCCCTTGCTATGGTGAGTTTAGTTGCAGTGAAAATCTGTGCTGCTAACTGACGTTCAGGACGAAGAAGTTCTGTAATTGGTTTCCATAAAAGGGCCTCAAAAGGGTCCCGTTTTACGTTGGTGTTAAAAAGATTACGTAATAGTGCATATACTCTAACCCATAGTCTGCAGACCCTGGGACAGGTCCACCAAATATGCGCCATCGTGCCCTCCTGTGAGCACCCGCGAAAACAAAGGGGGGAGTAAGATGGGATAAAACTTACTAATCTAGCCGGAGTATAATACCATCTATAGAAGACTTTATACGCGTTCTCTAAAAAGAGAACATTCTGGGAACATTTAGATAGCGCTATCGTCATGCTATGCCAGTCCTCCGGATCTAGTTGTTTCCCAAACTCAGCCTCCCATTGGAGATGATAGGGTCTTAATGGTATTGTCTTGGAATTATTTATAGCGGTATATATTAGAGAAATCAAACCCAAGGATTAAGGGCGTGATCTACAAAGGCTTTCAAATGGTGTCATGACAAAGGGGGCAGAATGAGAAATTGTAATCTGTCGGAGAAAATGTCTAATTTGCAGGTAACTGTAATGCTCCCTAAGGGGGATATCGTGTGATGAACGTAAGGCAGCGAAAGAGATAATCTTGGTTGGGGTGAAAAACGAATGGATATCTAAGAAGCCATTGTCGGACCACCACTTAAATTGCAGTGGGTTATCACAACCTGGTTGAAATAAAGGGCAGTGGAGGATACGAAGTAGTGGGAGATGAAGAGAAATTAGGCCTGCTGAATACTTGACCGCATCCCACAATTTGAGGGAATGAGCTAAACAGGGACCTATTGTAGGGGGGCGATGTGCTCTAGGAAGCCAAGGAAGAGAAGCTAGAGGTGTTGGGTGTGCGTCGACCAAGTCAATGGTGGCCCATAGGGGCATTTGTTGCTTTGCATGAAGATGAGATAGTGGGGAGATACCCGCTGCTATATAATATGCTTGCAAATTAGGAACTGAAAGGGCACCATTGACTCTGCGTGCGTAAAGCACTTGTCTCTTGATTCTAGGCCTCTTTTGGCCCCATATAAATTGCATAATTTTACGTTGATGTATTCGAATGATATGGGGAGGCACTGGAACTGGCAATACTCTAAAATAATAGAGCAATTTGGGGAGGTACATCATTTGTACCGTCGCTATTCTGCCGAACCACGAAATCGGGATTGTGGACCAAGAGGCTTTCGAAAAAGCGGAGGAAAATTAGCTTGATATAATCCGGAGTATTTTGGGGTAAGTTTAATACCCAGATAGGGTAAAGAGGTTGACCACTGAAATGAAAATGCCGACTGCAGGGCATCTAATACCGGGGGCCGAAGATTAATAGACATCGCTTTAGATTTTGCCGGGTTAACTAAAAGGCCCGAAAACGAGGCGAAGGAGTCTAAGAGAGAGAATAAATTGGGGAGGGAGATTCTGGGTTTAGTAATGGTTAATAAAATGTCATCCGCAAACAGGGACAATTTGTGCGCGTTGCCTGCTATTTCTACTCCTGAGATATCTGGATGAGAGCGTATGGCCTCCGCCAGGGGTTCAAGTGCTAGTATAAATAGAAGGGGGAGAGCGGGCACCCCTGCCGTGTTCCCCTTTTAATAGGGAAAGTAGGTGATTCATATCCATAGTAACGCACTTTAGCCTGAGGGGAGTGATATAGGGCTGAAACCCAGCAGAAAAAGGAGGTGCCGAAGCCGTAGTGTGTAATAGTGTCAAATAGGGCCAGGATAAGGTATCGAAAGCTTTATTTACATCTAAAGAAAGAAACATTGTACCCAAGGACCTTTCATGCACTATATGTTGGATTTGGAGGAGTCGTCGAATGGCATCACTTGCCTGTCTGCGGGGGACAAATCCCACCTGATCATTTTTTATAAGGCGCGGTAGGAAAGAATTCAAACGGTTGGCCAGAATTTTCGTCAATATCTTCATATCAATATTGTTTAAAGAGATTGGCCGAAAATTTGCCCAGGAGGAGTGATCTTTGTCTGGCTTAGGAATCATCACTATGTTGGCAGTTAACATGTCTGGCGTAAATGAGTGACCTCCTTTGACCGAGTTATACATAGTCGCTAGGTGTGGGGCCAGGATTTCTGCAAATTTTTGATAATACAAAGCAGTGAAGCCATCTGGACCTGGTCTTTTGCCCACTTTCAGTTCCTTAATGCACTGAAGTATCTCAGAGACCTGTATATCTTGGTCCATTAGGGAGATATGGGGTTCCGATAGGGAAGGTAGAGATAACTTATCTAAAAAATCATTCAGGCCCTGTGTTGAAGAATGATTTAGGGGGGAGTAGAGTTTAGTAAGCCGGTAACGGAATTCTTCCAGAATCCGCTGAGGGTTACCCGTAAGGATATTATGACGGGTGCGCAGGCTTATGGGAGTAAATTTCGGAATGAAGATTCGCAATCTGTTAGCCAACTGCGCATTAGGTTTGTTTGCCTTAGAATACCATTTCTGGCGGGCCCAACGTAAGGTACGGTCCGCCTCATCTGTCAGACATAGATCCAAGTCTGTACGGGCTTTGTCTAAAGCTCTGCGTTTAGCAGGGGTGGGGGTTAGTTTAAAGGTCGTCGAGCAATCCTCTAAGATCTGTTCTAACTTGCGTCGTGCCTGAAATCTTTCTCTCTTGCGCTGAGATGCTATTTGAATAACACGACCCCGGAGGACTGCTTTATAAGCCTCCCATAATGTTATTGGGGATGAGACCGAACCTGCATTAAGTCTAAAGTATTCCATAGAAGCTTCTTTGATTTCATTGAGGATCGGTTTGAATGACAAAAGTGAATTGTTCATCACCCAGGGAGCTTGTTGTGGTTTGTTGAGTAGGGAACGACAGACAGTTAGAACTGGGTCGTGATCAGACCAAGGGACTGTTAGGATCGATACCGATTCTATTAAAGGAAAGTGTTTCCGTAACATAAACGTATGGTCAATTCTAGAGTGAGAATGGTGGGGATGAGAATAGTGGGTGTAGTCCCTGCCCATGGGATGAAACTCTCGCCATAGGTCTACTAGGTCCAAATTTTGTAGGGCCCGCCAGAATTTTTTCGCCGCTGGAGGGGGGGATTTGTGGTCCGCCGGGTACTTATCAATGGCCGGATTAAGTTCCAGTCACCCGCCAACAGGAGGGTGCCTTTTTGCTGGACCTGTAACAAGGAGCAAACATGAGACAGAAATGGGCCCGGATTTTCGTTTGGGGGGTAATAAGTCATAATGGTTACTTCGTTGTCCTGAAGAGAACCCTGTAAGAGAAGATATCTGCCATTGGGGTCAGCTATCTTTTTATTGCAGAGATAAATGGGACCGATTTTCTTAGAGCTATAAGAACCCCTCTCTGTTTAGTAGGACCATTAGCTAAATATACTTGGGGATAATTCGCTGCAAAATATTTGGGGCAGGAAGAAGAAGAAAAATGAGTTTCCTGTAAACAAGCTATATCTATCTTTTGTTGCTTGAGGTATTTAAAAACTTTAACTCTTTTTTGTGGGGAATTCATACCCTGAACATTCAGGGACAGCCAGTGAAGGGTCATTGGGACTGAGTTATAACGCTATGGACTACTCCATCCGCACACCCCAGGTGCCAAGGGAAAGGAGAAGGGGAGGGGAAAGGAAAGTGAGAGAAAAATAGTAAAAGCAAGGAAGAGCATAAGGTATGAGAATACCGAGAAGAACTCTAATTAGAGAACGTAGTGAACACATTGACGTATCACGCCGTGGGCGGCAAGGCCCACAATGGGGTGGGGCCATAGCCAAGACAAATATCTTAGCTATGTGCCATCCCATGGGGGGAGCAGTGGTCCATCGGAACCACCGGCCTATAAAGAAGATAATTCAAACTGACTATGTAAAATTGACATAAAATATACACAATACTTAGAGATAGCAACAAAACAAACAACATTAAATGAGTTACAGTATGAAAATCTCAGTGCAAAATTGGCAATTTGAGGGTGTGGATGCAGGGGTCCCCCCCCCGCCCCCCAGGGATGACAGCCACAAGACCGCCCCCCCAGAAGACGGGGCGAGACCCCACACCCAAGTCAATCCGCCAGCCCCTTCACTCCACTAAACAGGAGCAAGGGGATCGGGCGAGTGAACAAAACAAACACACAACTTGGATAACCATCAGTGGAGGCTCGTCCCCAGCCAAAAACCCTGTACCCTTTACCCCCCACCCCACCAGGGCTTAAGAGTAATTTGCTTATGTCTGGTGAACCCTCTTCTCCATGAGGGCCATCAGCAATTTAGAGGTGGTTCGGGGGGCAAACTATTGTCGGAGACCCCTCAGGGAAACTCATGTGGGTTGGTCCATGCCCAAGACCGCCATCTCAAAGGTGGGGAAGCCTACAGTAGGGCAACGATCCTCCCAACTGTTCTACAGTCAGTTCAAGTGGGCAAAGGTACGGCAGGGGGACGACCTCCAAAGGAAGCAATTGAAAACCTCCATTTAGGTTGGAAATTAGAAGTCAGTCGGTGTCACACCGAGCCAAACGGCCAAAAAAGATGAACTGCACATCATGAAGAAATGGGATTTTTCATCCATTATTAGCTTGATGGAATCTTTGGGCCTGCAGGTCACGCAGCGCCTGGGATCCAGATTGTGATCATTGTGATGCTTGAGGAGGTTTATGAGGGGGCCTAGAGGGACCTGGTTGAGAGTTGGAAACCTGAGCATCAGGTTGAGACAGAGGAATGTCCAATTGTAGATCCTGGAGATGTTGCTTTAGGCCTGATGGGGAGGTGGCATGGAACTGACGACCTTGGTGGGAGAAAGAAAGTTTAAAGGGGAACCCCCATCTGTACTTGATCTGATTGGATTGTAGAACTTGGAGATAAGGCTTGAGACCTCGGCGCCTAGCAATAGTGACCGGCGAGAGGTCCGCAAATATTTGAAGGTGGTTGCCTTGAAAAGAGATATCCCTTTGTTCTCGGGCAGCTTGTAAGAGTTTCTCCTTGGTCCTATAGTAGTGGAATTTGATGATAACGTCCCATGGGGGACCTTCGGAAGGTTTAGGGGCCAATGACCGATGAATGCGGTCAAACTCTAGCCTTTCCACCGGGATCTCAGGGGCCAGTTCTTGAAAAAAAGCGGTGGCTGTTCCTTGTAGGTCCGTGATCGTTTCAGGGAGTCCGCGGATACGAAGGTTATCCCTGCGGGCCCTGTTTTCCGCGTCCTCTAGCTTATCTCCGAGAGCGTCCAATTCTGCGGACATTTTGTCCACCTCCTCCTCATGGCCCTCCAGCACAGTAGTAGCCAAGTCCATGCGATGTTCCAATTGGTTGGTGCGGTGGCTGATCTCTTTAAGGCCTCGGACCAAGTCCGAGGAAAGCTTTCGGGAGACAGCCGTTATCTCATCTCGTACAATGCTACGGAATTTGGCTAGCAAAACATCAGAGTCAGCAGGATGGGGACTCATGCGATCTGTGGGGAACAGATGTAGGCTTTCAGCCGGAGAACCATGTCCCAAATCCAAAAGTTGTGTATCATCATCAGGTTCTGGGGGTTTGGACGCCATTTTAGATCTGCCTTTGCCTGGGGCCGGGGATTTGTTGCTGCTCTGGCTGTTTTTTAGCTTGTTTTTTGTAGAGCGGTACATTACCGCATGCGGCTCCAGGTATTCCTCTAGCCTTTAAAGTAAAGTGGTCTCTCTCTCGTTACTTCTATGTCAGATTAGGCCGGGTAGTAGTTTCCGACGGCGCGGAGCGGAGGAATCAAACATCCATTTCCTTCGCTCACGCGTATGCCCCCCTCTCGGGCAGTGTCTTACATTGTAAAATAAAGGGCTCCTTTAAACTTGATAAAAAAAAAAAAAAAAAAAAAAATTTTGATCAATAGCCCCGTTGGCCTATGTATTGCTTGTAAGGGGGTGATTAATTAGGGCAAATAATGATTTGAGATCTGTGAGAAAGTGGGCAGCCAAGTCTCAGTAAAAAAAAAGAGAAAAAAAAGAAATGATTTTGGGAGTCTCTGGAGTACCAAGATGGCCGCCACCCTCCAGGAGTAGGCCCGAAGCCGCAGTCTTTCCTTTCCGGATATGCAGGGACCGCTCCATTTAGGCCTAAAACCCCCAGCCAAGGACTAATGTCAGTGCACAGGGGGACAGATACCCCTAAGGATGTCTCTCAGGGGGCGATGGTACTCACTGCGGTCCGGGGGGAGGCCTGTGTGACTGTAGCTGAGGCCGGAGGCCTCCAGGAAACATCCGGCCGCGGAGCGGATTCTAGCTCCGATTTTCAGCTGGTTCTGTGGCCACTGTCTTCCGGGGGTAGGGTAGCCCACAACCAAGGTCCTGGTACCCTCTCCTTTGATGGATTATGCCGTCGGAGGCAAAAGGACTCCAGACCCTTCATAGGCCCCAAGATGGCGGGGGCCGCCGTGCTATTAAGTCCGGCGCCGCCGAACCGGGCCCGAGTTTTTAACAACTAGTCCTCTGGATCAAGCTGGGGAGAGTCCAGGCACCCTAAGATGCAAATCTGGAGCTCTCCAGGGCAAGAATGGGCTGCGGATGGCGGTGGATTAGGCCTGGGTATGAAGAGCTTAGATTCAGCACGTCCTCACAGATTCACCACCAGGACACGCCCCCCGGTGTCGCTGCCTTTTCATTGGGAAGGATGCTGCTTCCACTGATTCGCTGAGCTGACAATGGAGAAAAGTGGTAAACAAGTCATTACCCCAGGAGTTGGTGGGGGTAAGCGCTGTATTAGTATTGCTTATGAGCTCCCTGTTGCTGACTTATCATGTTCTGCACTATGTCTATGGAGGTGTAATGGAGGCTATCTTAGTTGGGGAACTTAGCTATGCTTCCTCATTTCACAGCTGCAACCTGATCACTGGTGAAGACACAGCAAAAGAGGTTTGGGAAGCAAAGACTGGATGAAGCAGAAGAAGTTAGATCCTTATATTGCAGCTTTTACTCCAGCTAGGAGAACAGCAGAATGACATCGCCAAATCTCACTCTAAATCTCCTTAGAATAGAAAGAAAAGGGGGGGGGGGTCTGAGGGGGTGCTGCAGCACAAAAGGGTTTTCACCTTAATGCATAGAATGCATTAAGGTGAAAACCCGTGAGGGTTTGCAACCCCTTTAACATTTCTATATATTCCCTAAAGAATAACAACCTTCACTTTTTGAGTTTAGCTTTCACTTTAATGCCCCAGTAGCACATATTCACTTTTTTTTCATTTTCCCTGACTCTCTGTTTAGCAAACAGTAGTAGGGAAAATAACTAGGTGCTTCAGCTAAGTTTTGAAGTCTCCAAAGAAATGGTTTTGTTAAAAGGGCATGTTGCAATTCAGAAATCTTCTTGCATAAAGGTAACTAAAGAGTTTACATATGCAAATGTCCTTAAAGCATGGAGTAACAGCCGTATTTCAGAAAATTAGTTGACTAGAAGTAAATTGATGCAGCCTTGGCATTAACTATAATGGTGGCTGGGTCATGATCTGATGGTGAATTTCAGTAATGGTGCACAGGACCTGGTCAAAATAATAGAATAATGACTACTGGTATAGAATAAACAAATATGAATTCACCACGTAATGTCTAATAGCAGTTGGTCACATTCAATTGGACTTGTTCTGTAACAGTGAAGACATTTCACTACCTGTTCAATTAGCTTCTTCAGCTTTTTCAGATCTGAACTGAAGAAGTGGCGTGAATAATCTGCAAAATGTCCTCGCCATTACAGAACAAGTCCAGTACTAGTTATACCATGACCTAGATAAATAAGAACCATTACACACTGATTCATCATGTTGTATTCTAAAAATTTAATTCACCTTTATTAAAAATTAATATATGCACATGTTTTTGCAGGGAAGATCTGCATTTTTTTTTTTTCACTGAAGCCTGCAAAGCATTGCACCCGCGATCAGTAAATCCTGCATTGTTGGGCTCTTGTACGCTCTTCCTCCAGCTCTCTGCCTGTACCACTATATGGGCTTTCAGTTGGAGGGCTGGAGGGAGTGTCAATTGACTAATGCCCCGTACACACGGTCGGATTTTCCGATGGAAAATGTCCGATCGGAGCGTGTTGTCGGAAATTCCGACCGTGTGTAGGCTCCATCGGACATTTTCCATCGGATTTTCCGACACACAAAGTTGGAGAGCAGGAGATAAAATTTTCCGACAACAAAATCCGTTGTCGGAAATTCCGATCGTGTGTACACAAATCCGACGGACAAAGTGCCACGCATGCTCAGAATAAATAAAGAGATGAAAGCTATTGGCCACTGCCCCGTTTATAGTCCCGACGTACGTGTTTTACGTCACCGCGTATAGAACGATCGGATTTTCCGACAACTTGGTGTGACCGTGTGTATGCAAGACAAGTTTGAGCCAACATCCGTCGGAAAAAATCCTAGGATTTTGTTGTCGGAATGTCCGAACAAAGTCCGACCGTGTGTACGGGGCATAAGAGTTTGGTGATTACTGCACTTATGTTCCATTGAGGACTACAAGTATTTCTGCCACTGTGCCAGACAGGACTTGTAGTTCACGCCTTCACAGATCTCTGTGAATGAATGATGCAGCTGTGCTGTTCTCTTCTAAAAAAAACCTTTTTATGTCTATCTTGTAGCTCTGTGTTGCTGTTGGAGGGTTACACTAACTTAAAATAAAATTCAATATATGGTAAAAATTTAGAAATCATATATTCATTTTCACATTGTATTTCAATTATTTATAGCCTACTCCTATTCATTTGAACAATTTTGTTATTTGTAAACTTACTTTGTGATGATCCCCACACATATACTTCCGTGAATTCCATGACATGTATTCACTATGCCTTGTGAGTGGGCACTGCTGTGTCACACATTTCACAGAGCCTGTGTTTCGTGAGATTAGGCGACCCGTCAGATTTTGTAACGGAAGTGACATTCCGTCACCACCATCTTGCTACACCCCGCATTCGTTCACAGTAAGGATACAGTGAGAAGGCGGCAAGCTGACATCTTGTTACACCCACTGGAGTTTTGCATTTCACGCTTATTTTTAACAGTAAACTCAGCCATAGGTGTGCCAAGCCTATTGCATTAGGGTGTGCACCCCAAAGCTCAAACACACATGCCTGTGTGTGTGTGCATGTGTATACATATTGACAGTGTCAGTAGAGCAATGGACAGTGTCACAAGGGAAGAGACTGGTGTCAGTAAGGCAGTGGCCAGTGTCAGTAGTTTTTATTTTTATTATTTTTTACTATTTAATTTTTCTAATTACAATTTGCTTAGGAGCCCCATCAGATTTGGTGTTTAGGGGTCTAAACAGGGAGAATCTGCACCACACAGGGTGATTAGGGTGTGCCCAGGCACACCTGGCACACCCTGTGCGCACGCCTATGAACTCAGCTTATATAGTGAAATTCTGTATTTTGAAATCTGTCAGACTGTTTTGATGTTGATTTTTCAGAGCAGCGGTGTTCTGTCATATTAACAAACCTGTGAGATCAGCAGGCCCGCCGCTGCTTTTAAAATTCAACATCTAAACAGTCAGACAGACTTTTAAATACTGTATTTCACCGTATAGGCTGAGATTAATGTTAAAAATAAGTCTAGAATGCAAAACTCTGGTAGGTGTAACAAGATGTCCGCTTGCCGCCTTCTCACTGTATCTTTACTGTGGACGAGTGCGGGGTGTAGCAAGATGGCAGCGACAGAACATCACTTTCGTTACAAAATCTGAGGGGTCGCCTAATCTGACAAAACACCTGTCTTCTGAACTACAGAGGTGATGAGAGGAGGAGTTTCAGGAGGTGGAGTCAGTACAGGAATCACCTTGCAGGCAGCAAGGTACCATGGGCTATGTAGTCCCTACAAATGTAATGTAAACAGCAGAGGAGATGTTGTTATGCATGCAAGGAATCCAGGAAGTTGTAGAAAGAGGTAGCCAGCAGATAGGCAGAATACACAACATTTGTGCTCTTTCTATGTTGTGTTCTGTCTATACTAATTTGCAAATGAAGAATATTATTCATTTCTATGAATGCACTTGTTTTCGATTTAAATTTTTCAAATGATATCATCTTCATTTGTCAAGCACGGCATATGTATTATTTTGAACTACATGTTTGATTGCAATTTTAGAAATTTCACACTTCTGGTGAGGGGGCTTTTAGCGCCGCCTCTTCTTTATATCTTGTTTCTTGGAACCCACAACATTAAAGAAAATCTTTTCAAGTAAGCTTATATTGGATTGTCAAATATAACCATTGTTTATATAAGTACAATGCTGATGTTTTTTAAAATGAAAGTGCTGTGACCGTAGATCTCTTTTTACTGAGCCCCTGAGACGACTTCTAACCCTTCCTCACTCTATCCAAATGTTTTTGCTGGATATACACTTTAAAGTGGAACTTCACCTAAAAGGGGAAGCTCCACTATTCTGCCTCCACCTTCCTTCCTCTTCAACAATTAAAATTTTTTTGGGGTGGGGGTGGGGGGGTCGGGTACCTGAGTTTGACAGCCACCTGCTCTCACTTCCGCCCGGATCGCCTAGGTGAACCTTGGCACCCCAGATGTTTTGGAACTATATTTCCCATGATGCTCATGCACTCTGCAGTATAATTGAGCATTATGATAAATGTAGTTCCAAAACATCTGGGGTGCCAAGGTTTGCCATCAATGGCCTAGATGATCCGGGCAGAAGTTCAGCCCCCCCCCCTTCCCAGCCTTCCAGGCCATGCACAGTGGGAAGCTGCAGGGAGGCACAGCCAACTTCCCACACTAAACATGCGGTCCCTGGGAAACCGGTGAAGAACCAGCCCGGGTGGCTCTGGATCCTTGGACAGGTAAGTGTCCTTTTATTAAAAGTCAGCAGCTACAGTTTTTGTAGCTGCTACTTTTATTTTTTTTCTTTCTTCGATGAAAAACCATTTAAAAAAAATGACTAATAAAAACTTCCTTTTCACTATGATAACGACCACAAACACACTTTAAACACAACTAGAGCCACTTGGAGCAGAAGTCAGCAGATGTAAACAAAGCCGTGTGGGATCACTGTACAGGGAAAAGAACTAGAAGTCAAAAGAATTATGACAAGTCCTACAAGAAGGCTAGAGGAATTTACCATAAGGCTGTTGGAAAAAAAACGTACAGCAGTGTATCAAAGCAACAAAGATTTGTCTTTTGAGGGAAGACATCTGAAATACTCATCTGTTTGAAAAGCACATGATATTACTGGTTATGTGTATACAGTATAATCTAAGGTTAAATAGTGTTGTTTAAGCAAATATAATTTTCATTGGCGACCAAAGACCTTTACACAGTACTGTAGTGCAGAGCATGCCAAAGTAACCATCTCTGAAACCTAATTCAAATGTAACAAGTGCTAGTAGGCTTAAGTGTAAAAAATAGCAATTTGTTGAAGTTAAAATCCAGACAAAAAGATACATTTACAGCTGAACTACATACTGTACATAGGAGCTGAGTTACCAGAAAAAAGATTTGTAGTTTTCAGCCTGACCTGTAATTCAGATGTCCCTGCAATTCTGCACAGCATTGAACTTCCTTTTCTCTACCGCAGTTAAAGCGGGGTTCCACCCTCAACAAAGTTTTTTTTTAAAGTCTGCAGCCTCACAGCCGGTTTCCTACTGCACATGCGTGAGTCGCGCCCCGTCCTCTTCTGGGACTCACATGGGTCCCAGAAGGCAGGGGGGGGTGTAAGGAGGAGGGGCAGAGCAAGAAGAGGAAATGACGTACCTCGCCGCAGGCTAGGACGGAAGTTCACCTTTTTTACTACTAAGGTAAGAAAAAAAAATGTATATCCAAAAATGAGGGGAGGAGGGGTGGTCTTTTGTTTAAGACTAAGTAGTAAAGGTGGGTGGAACTCCGCTTTAAGAAGGTAAACATTGCCCATTATTCTGCTCTCTCCTGTCAGCTATCTGTCAGTGTAATGCTATGTACACACGATAGGATTTTCTGACAACAAATGTTCGATGGGAGCTCGGTGTTGGAAATTCTGACCGTGTGTAGGCTCCATCGGACATTTTTTGTCGGAATTTCCGACAACAAAAATTTGAGAGCTGGTTCTCAAATTTTCCGACAACAAAATCTGTCGGAAATTCCGATCATGTGTACACAATTCTGACGCACAAAATTCCACGCATGCTTGGAATCAAGCAGAAGAGCCGCACTGGCTATTGAACTTCATTTTTCTCGGCTCGTCGTACGTGTTGTACGTCACCGCGTTCTTGACGTTCAGAATTTCCGACAACATTTGTGCGACCGTGTGTATGCAAGACAAGTTTGAGCCAATATCCGTTGGAATAAATCCATGCATTTTGTTGTTGGAATGTCCGATCGTGTGTACAGGGCATTAGACTTATGAAAATCAGTAAAGATTTTGGCTTCATTTGTACTGGTACATTTAGGTCCTGCAGCAGATTTCTGCAGAAAATAAAATGTAGTAGATTCCTGCAGAAAATAAAATGCAGCAGATTTCTGCAGAAAATAAAATGTAGTAGATTCCTGCAGAAAATAAAATGTAGTAGATTCCTGCAGAAAATAAAATGCAGCAGATTTCTGCAGAAAATAAAATGTAGTAGATTCCTGCAGAAAATAAAATGCAGCAGATTTCTGCAGAAAATAAAATGTAGTAGATTCCTGCAGAAAATAAAATGTAGTAGATTCCTGCAGAAAATAAAATGCAGCAGATTTCTGCAGAAAATAAAATGTAGTAGATTCCTGCAGAAAATAAAATGCAGCAGATTTCTGCAGAAAATAAAATGTAGTAGATTCCCGCAGAAAATAAAATGTAGCAGTTTCCTACAGAAAATAAAATGTAGCAGATTCCTGCAGAAAATAAAATGTAGCAGATTCCTGCAGCTGGAATCACAGCTATGGATGCTCAGCCTGTACCAAGCAATGGCAGGCTGGCAGGAGCTGTGGCTGTTCATCTGTGTTTGCATGTATCCAGTGGTTACCTGCAGCTGGGGACAGATGACTGGATCTGGACACAATCTGTCTCTGTCCGGGGCTGGTCCACTAGCAGACCAAAAGGTTAGGTTTACACACCAGTGGACTACCGCACTAGGAACTGCAGACCAATGTTGACTCCTGCAGGGAGCAATTGGATGCACATTTCAGTGCATCACACTGCTTGCTTACTCTTTTTCTCAACTCTATTTGAAAACAGTTGTTTTCTATGTGCCTTAGAAGTGACCCGTGTTTATCCAGTGCACAAAAATGCAGGTCATTGCTGATAGTGGGAATGAGCCCAAAATCACCTTGATTGGGCTTTATTGGCTGCCAGTAATGCCATGTACACATGAGCGGAATGTCCGACAGAAAAAGTCAGACGGAAGCTTTTCATCGTATATTCCGATCGTGTGTGGGCCTCATCAGACCTTTTTTTTTTTTTGAAAATTCTGACGGACCTAGAAATAGAACATGTTCTAAATATTTCCGACAGAACCAATTCCTATCGGGAAAACCGCTCGTCTATATGCTGTTCTGACGGACCAAAAACGACGCATGCTCTGAAGCAAGTGCGAGACAGAAGCTATTGGCTACTGGCTATTGAACTTCCTTTTTCTAGTCCCGTCGTACGTGCTGTATGTCACCGCATTCTGGACGGTCAGACTTTGGTCGGACTTTGGTTTGATCGTGTGTAGGCTTGAATGGAATTCCGTCGGAGTTCCGACGAAGAAACCTTCGGAGTTTATCCCGATGGCAAAACTGGTCATGTGTACAGGGCATAAAAGTCCTTCTGTACAGCTACATGAACAACCTAAATATGTTCTACATAGAGTATATCTTGTTTTACCTACCAATAATGTGTATGGCAAATTTTGGAATTTCCTATGATCTTTAACACCGCACAGCTAGGCAGGTTTATCAATGCACCTTTCTCTCCACTCAACTTGTTAATTTGACAACAACTTGTCATGCCTTCCCACGCAACAACAACAATGATCACCTTCAGTCACTTAGTCAAGTAGAAGAATAATCTGCCTGTGTTGTAGCCAAAATGTATAAATAACAAGAAGGGCTAAACTATATTAAATCTGAACTCCTTTATACAAGTAAATTTCCTCTGTAAGTATCATTAGATATGTACTGTATATAGTTATCATAGGTGTGAGCACGGGGTGTACCTGGGCACACCCTAATCGCCCTGTGTGACACAAATTGCCCCTGCTGACCGCCCCCCTCCCCGCTGCAATGCCAGTTTTCCTCCTCTCCTCTCTTACTGGCTTCTGCAAACACACAAGGAGGTGTTTCAGGATGGAGTCCAGAGCACCTGCTGCCATTTTTCTGCACCCCAGTTTCTATGTTTTCGGGCATAACTAAGTCGCTTAGCCTTGTTTCCATGTCCTATGCATGAAAACATAGGAACTGGGGTGCAGAAAAGTGGCAACAGATGCTCTGGACTGATGAGTCCAAATTTTTAATATTTGGGTGTAGCAGGAGGCAGTTTGTTCGCTGAAGGGCTGGACAGCAGTACAATAATTAGTGTCTGCAGGCAACGTTGAAGCATGGTGGAGGTTCCTTGCAAGTTTGCAGCTGCATTTCTGCAAATGGAGTTGAAAATGTGGTCAGGATCAATGGTAACCTCAATGATGAGACGTACAGGCAGATAATTATCCATCATGCCTTACCATCAGGGAGGTGTGTAATTGGCCCCATATTTATTCTACAGCAGGACAGCCACCCTAAACATGCAGCCAATGTCATTAAGAACTATCTTCAGTGTAAAGAAGAACAAGGAGTCCTGGAAGTGATGGTTTGGCCCTCACAGAGACATGATCTCAACATCATCGAGTCTGTCTGGGATTACATGAAGAGATAGAAGAATGGTACTGCCTGTCAAACTTGGTGATATAAGTCAATAGGGCTGCACCGCAATTGTGTTCCAAATGCTTGGCTTACGTTTGCAGAGCATCTGTCGTATTATAAACTGCCATTCAGAAAAAAAATAACACAGGCATTTAAGAGCAGGATCACCTCCTGGGGGCCTGACAGCAGCTGTTTAGCTGCGCTCTGAAAAGCGATCCACTGCAGAATGATTTTCAGAGCATCTACATTTGCTAGTGCATCTAATACAACCCTCTCCAACAAAGTGACAATACTGCTGGTCAAGGATGGCTACATTGCTGCTCCTTTGATACAGCAGACAAGTGAGTGTAGCCAATCATTTGAGTGAGTATGTGATACTATTTTGTTGTAAAATATACTCTTTTATGAGACATCAAAGTTCTTTTTAGATCCTGATGTCTCACCTGCCCTTTGTTGCAATCTACGCTCTGTTATCTTCTTCCCTGACTACAGTAGCTGCGAAAGTGACAGGCGAACCCTGAAGTAGTGTAATACACCTCACTCCTGGGTTCTTACTTAGTAAGAGTTCTTTCACATGAGCGGTGTGTATTCCAATCAGCGGGGGACACAGACACAGCCAGCTCTGTTCTATTAGGTGGCCGGGAGTAAACAGACTCCATTGCCTGTTTATACCTGGCTGCCTCCGATCTGGTCTGTCCAAACGCAGTCCTCCTCCATTTTTTTAGTGAGCCTGATTGGACCTAGAGGTAGGCTGGTGTAAATGAACACAGATCCATTTACACCCGTGGGTCCATAGGAATGCATGGACATCCTGATCAGGTCTGCCTAAAAAACTGGAACACCTACGTGAAAGGACCCTAATGGCCCGTACACACAATCTGAAAATCGGATGTAAAATACCACTTTCGACGCTATCGTACGATAAGCGGATTGTTAGTACAGATCTTTTTTGAGAGCCGATCACGGCAATTCATCTGATATTATTTGATCGGACAAGCACGAAAATTTTCCTCGTACGATACCATATCGTACGATTTTCATTTAGTCAGTACAGTTGTCGTCCGAAAATACAATACAAATACGTTACAACACGTGACATCACTTCTGATTTTTTTTTTCTGCCATACGAGAATTTTCATGACTTTAGTAACCTATTCAATTTCTACTTACGATTATTAAGCGAAAAAAACGAAAAGTCGTATCGTGCGTACGGGCCATTAGGGGGATCAGACCTACCTATTGCAGGGGGAAGGGGTTAAATGTACCAGGGTCACATGGAATGGTTAGGCAGCTGTACAGCTGTCCAGTCACTTCTACCTGACAGGTAACGTGGTATTAAAACCAAAAAAATATATATATTAAATTGCAGCTCACCAGTTCTTAGATGTGATGGCTGCTTTAGTTTTTTTTCTTTTTAGGCGTTTTTTCCTTTATTTTTACCTAGTGATCCAGCCAGTAACTCTGTTGGTTTTTTGACTCCTTTTAACAGACCAGGCTGTTAAGACAAAGTAGCAGTTAGAGGGTTGAGACGAATCATTTACCACTGATAGGTGCTTACACTGGGCAGATTTAATAAATTTATGGAAAACCTTTATCCTAAAAGGAGTTCAGCTTCAATTTGTTAGTCACGTTCATCTAAATCTGCTAGTCTAACGCTACCCTCTACTCAGACTGACAATGCTGCTGTCCAAAGATGTCTGCTTTTCTACTTCATCCAAAATGCAGACACCGTAAGCCAAAGCCTAACCCTGCACCAAAGTGGTACCTGCACCTTTTCAAAAAAGCGCTGCAGCTGCACTGCATTGATGGGAACAAGAACCATAGAGAATAATGTAATTTCCATAGTCGTGCAGTGCAGGGAAGCAGCAGGTGCATGAGAAAACGCATTAGAAAAAGAAAGAAAACAAATGAAGCCACCACCGCTAAATAATTAGTAAACTACAATAGATTATGTTTTGTTTTTGGGTTTAATGCTGCTTTAACTAATTCCCACCGGTTGTATGCATATAAGCGGCCTCTTGGCAGGTGGGCTTTAGTATCAAGCCGCCGCATATATGCATCCATAGGAAATGGATTATTGTGCTGGGAGTGCGCTCACTGCACACTTCCAACACACTAACTAAAATGTTATGGGAAGCTCCCGATGCATTCTTGGAATCAGATCTTCTAGTCCTGTGACCACTGTGACAGTCAGTCACAGTGGTCACATGATCGGAATGCCTACCTCTGCCTCCTGGCATTTAGATTCTCATAAAGAGCCAGGGGGGCAGCCGTGGGAAGGGGTTAAGGAGATTGTACAATCAGATTGTATAGTGTATGGATAACTTAAGACAGTAAGTGTGTTACTGGCCAGATCATCAGGTAAAAATAAAGGAAAAAAGAAGCCTGAAAAAAGAAAACAAATGCAGCTATATAGAGTATATTGCAGTCTTAGTTTTTAGGTTACACTCTTAAAAAATACATAAAATGTCTGCTTCAAGGCCTCATTCACACATCTTAAACAGCCATGCTGTGGCAAGTATGCCTGCAGATACCTGCAGCCAGGATCCTAGGTCAGTAGCAGCTGCTTAGTCTGTATAACTCAACGACAGGCTGAAATAGAGGAGACTGGAGGGTCCGATTGGATTCGCCTGAAAAACCTGATTGGTCTGCCCGTGTGAAAGGGCTAGGGTTGCCACCTTATCCCTTTAAACCCGAACACATATTAATTACACAGGTTCTGAGGCTGATTAAGGCGGTAATTAAACTCACTTGGTGCCTTATCTGCATTAAATTAGCCCTAGAACCTGTGTAATTCATATGTGTTCGGGTTTAAAGGGATGAGGTAGCAACTCTAGAAAGGGCCCTTATTTGGAAAATCTCTTTTCATGTTGTGAGTTCTGCCTATCTGCTGGTCATCTCTTTCCACAACTTCTTGGATTCCCTGCATGCTTTGCAGCTTCTCCTTTGCTGTTTACTTTCAATGTCTAAGGACTACATATCCCACGGTACTTTTCTGCCTGCAAGCAGAGATTCCTGTACTGACTCCGCCTCCTGAAACTCCTCCTCCCAGCCCCTCTGTAGTTCAGGCAGGCTCTGTGAAATGTGCGACACAGCAATGCCTACTCACAGTGCACAGCGAATACATGTCATAGAATTCAAGGATATGTGGGGATCTTTACAGGGATTTTACATTTTGACCATAAATACACTTTAAATGAAATAAATACAGCCTTGTCTGCCTGAATTCCCAGTAATGAGAAGTGTAGAATTCAGCAGGCTTTCATCCAGCAAGAAGAGAGAAAAGAAAACTTGTGGAAGTTTGCTGTGACAACATGAAAGGATACTGAGTGCCATGCGTACCCTTGATCGTGAAAATGAAAAATAAATGCAGTCCTGTATTACAGCCTTTGGCAGGACAATCCAGCCATATTCTTTCATCGGGAGGTGTCACTGTCCATGATCAGCAAAGCTCCAAAGATAGTGTCTTTATATATTCATTTTTGGACACCGCATCCCAGTAATACTGTATCAACTGCACCACTTGGTACTTTAAGATTAGGTTTAGACATCCAAATCAACTAATGAAAAGTAATCCGCTTTTGGAACGCTTTTTAGAGGCGTTTAACAGGTGCTGAGGAGGCAATATGATGCCTCCTGGCCGCCTGTTTTAATCCTGTAAAAGCTGCACCAACGCTCGACAATTGTGTGCATTTGCGGTACATCACCATTTGTATTGCAGATCAATGGAACAGGAGGGAAAATTTGTGCCGCGGATGTGAATGAAAACATTTAGACCACGGCATATCAACACCCCATCCATTGCCTTTGCAGCTTAAAGTCAGCAGCTACAAATACTGTACACTTACCAGCACAGGGATCCAGGGCTGTTTTCACCCGGGCTGGTTCTTTGCTGGTCTTTTGGTCTCCAGCACCGCCATCTTGACTGCTTGAAGCTGGCTTTGACTTCCTGCGGCTTAACAGCCGGGTCCCCACTGTGCATCTTTCAAAAAGTGTTTTCCAGTGCTAAACCTTCCATCCAATTTCTAAATGGCTGCATTTGTAAATTTCAAAAGCCAATATAAAGGAATAATAGTGGTAAAAAAAAAGCCCTTGTGGATTTAATTAACCTTTTCTTTTGGTTAATTCTCCTTTAAGGGGGTGTGGCAGGGGGCATGTCCTATGCCTACATACGTTTGTTAGTAGGTGTCCCTCATTCCCATCTCAAAATGTTGGGAGGTTAGCTGTAACCTCCTGGGACCTGTGACGTATCCCAGGAGGTTGTGGGGGGGAAGGGGGCGGGAATCCACTCAGATTGCCCAGGCGGAGGTGGGAGCAGGCAGTATCTGTCAAAACTAGGTACCTGCTTCCCTTGTCAGATGAAGTTCTGCTTTAAAGAGGGGGGGTTGGGGGGACACTAAAAACATGGCTCACCCCCTCCCCCAAACGCAAGTTTAAAGGTGTCATGTCATCAACCAAATATATTATATTGTTAAAACAAGATATTTATTTATAAACAATATCATAAAAGTGTACAATATATATTGTATGTAAATAAAAGTCTTTTTTTTAAAGCCTAAGTGCAGAAAAAAAAAAGAAAAGTCACAAAGGACATCATTTACAGTAAGTAGGATGTGTTCTTTGTGCTGATTCCTGCTCTTTAAGTTGTCCCTGCCCCCCCCAGACCCTAGCAGCAGTAATCATCTAATCATCTGGTGTGGGGGGGGGGGCTACTACAACTAAAAGGGCTTTTACAGGCTCTCATCAAGAGTGACCGACTATGCCTGTCCTTTCTGCCTAGCTGCTCCATTCATATAAGCTTTTACTACAGCGTCTGTGAATGGAAAATGATCTATGAATGGAGGACAACTGAATGATTGATAGCTCCGCCCCCTCTATTAATAAATCATGTTCCATTCAAAGATGCCGTAGTGCGGCTTATATGAATGGAGCAGCTAGGCAGAAAGGGTGGGCATAGTGGGGCTCTCTTAATGACAGTCTGTGGAGGAACTACCACCATAGCGACCCAGGCGGGCGCTATGGGGCCCGCAGCCGAGTTGGGGCCCGGTGAGTAGCGTTGCTAGGCAGATGCGGGCCGCACCGAGTGACACCATTAGGTAGCGGCAGCCACACCACTATCACCGCTCGCTGTGCCTGAAGGACAAAGCGGCGCGGACCGAAGCCACCTCCCCTCCTCTCTGTTTACATCCACAGAGGAGGAGGAGCCTGCGCTCGAGCCTTGAGGGACACACACCGCTATGTGCATCTGGAGACTGTCAGCGCTGTTCTGAGGTATGTAAGAAGGAGGGGGGGCGTCTATACTGCTGGGGGGGTCTGTACTACTGAGGGGGGTCTGCACTGAGGGGGGTCTGCACTACTGGGGGGGTCTGCACTACTGAGGGGGGTCTGCACTGAGGGGGGGTCTGCACTACTGTGGGGGGTCTGCATTGAGGGGGGTCTGCACTACTGAGGGAGGGTCTGCACTGAAGGGGGTCTGTACTACTGAGGGGGGGTCTGCACTACTGAGGGGGGTCTGTACTAAGGGGGTCTGCATTGAGGGGGGGGCCTGCACTGAGGGGGGGTCTGTAATAGGGGGGTGTCTGTACTGCTGGGGGGTGTCTGTACTGACGGTGGTCTGCACTGAGGGGGGGTGTCTGTACTGCTGGGGGGGTCTGCACTACCGAAGGGGGTCTGCACTGAGGGGGGTCTGCACACTGAGGTGGGTCTGTATTAAGGGCGGTCTGTACTAAGGGGGGTCTGCACTGAGGGGGGTCTGCACTGAGGGGAGGTCTGTAATAGGGGGGTGTCTGTACTGCTGGGGGGTGTCTGTACTGACAGGGGTCTGCACTGAGGGGGGTGTCTGTATTGCTGGGGGGTCTGCACTGAGGGGGGTCTGTAATGCTGGGGGGTCTGCACTAGGGGGTGTCTGTACTAAGGGGGGTGTCTGCACTCCTGGGGGGGTCTGTACTGAGGGGGGTGGTCTGCACTGGGGGGTGCCTGTACTGCTGGGGGGGTCCTACACTGAGGGGGTGTCTGCACTGAGGAGGGTCTGTAATGCTGGGGGGTCTGCACTAGGGGGGTGTCTGTACTGCTGGGGTGTCTGCACTGAGGTAGGGGGTGTCTGTACTGATGGGGGTATGCATGTGTGTCCTTCAGGGGCTGCATACAGTATACTGCATACTTTGTTGTTCGAAAGTAATATAAGCTGTTGCCTGGATACTGTGCTACATGAGTGTGGTAATCTGTTGTTCAATGGCATTAGTTCATTTTTTTTGTGGGGGGGGCTGTTTGCGGGGAGGGGGGCATAAAACATTTTGCTATGGGGCCCTGTGATTTCTAGTTATGCCCCTCCCTGTGACAGCCCCTTAGTTGTATTAACCCACACTGGAGGCAGGTTATATTACTGTTATATTACTACAGGTTATATTACTTAGTTGTATTAACCCCCACTGGAGGCAGGATGGAGGCAGATATTCACTAACAGAACAGGAATCAGTGCAAGGGACAACATCTGGCAAATATAATCCCCCTGTTATGTTCGGCAGGCAGTACCTATTGCATTAAGGGGTGCATCCCAAAGCTCAAACACATGTGCCTTTCTCTGCAGCCTCAGCTGCACTGATCAGTAAATGAATGGGAAGTACTCTGTGCTGAGTGTCTTCCTGTTCATTCACAAACTGAGGCATAGTAAACACAATTTAATATGCTTCAGTTATGAATGAACACAGTAAGTGAGTGTGTTCATTTTGAAAAGGAAGTGGCTGGTAAATGACATATTTACTAGCCCTTTGCCCCACTCTCCATTGTGAAACTTCCCCCTGCAGCAGCCAGGGGGAAAGGAGAGCAGAAAAGCCAGAAACACTGGGGGGGGGGGGGAATAGTGGGAATCTGCACCACACACAGTGATTATGCACACCTGGCACACCCCCTGCTCATGCCTATGACATTGAGCGTAATCCATTTGAGAAAATGGGGTCACGGCACAAAATGCGTGCAATGCGCCATTTACAGGAATAAAACAGATGCAATCCAAAGACAGTGCACTGCAATCTTGTTGTACATATAACCGGAGACCAGTGGAGCAGTTCATACTTCATTCAAAACAATGTCATGTTAAAAAAAAAAATAAAAAAAAAAAAAAAAAACCTCAGCAGACTCGGAGCAAAAGTTTTCATTCTGCAAAAGTGTGAAGATTTCCTGTAAAGAGGCTGATTGAGCAGCCATAGAGATAAATGTGGATGCATCCTCCACAGGACGGTGTGCATGGTGCTGAGCAGACTACTCTGTCCTCTCCAACACACACTCAGCACCCATCCCACTCTGCAATGCTGGCATCCACAAATCCCAGCACTTTCCATACTCATTGCATTACCTCTGGGCTGGAACACTGAATCCTCAACTTTCAGTCCTACCGGCTGCTTTTCACCTGATTCACCATTTCATTGAAGAAAGCTGCAAACAAAAAAAAAAGTTTCCCTCCATGCCTACTGAGTGTGGTACTTACCTGCCATAGAGAGCAGGAGAGCAGGGAAGTAAGGCAGCATTGTCAGCAGAGATGTCTGGGTACCAGTCAGGGCACCTCCAGTAAGGGGCACCTCCAGTCAGGGCTGCACTGGGAGCCTGTTGGCTGTGCTGGTGGATAGGCTGTGGATGAAGTGCAGCTGTCCCCCCTTGTGGAGGAAGGAAGGTGGGGAGTGAGGAGAAGGCTGAAGAAACAGACAAAGATCACTCAGGGGAGGGGGGAAACCCTGACTCTGCTCCTCCTGACACTTCCCAGACATACAGGGAGCAGTCATATCATATAAACCGCTGCAGTCCCTGTCAGTGATATCACATATTCCAACCTCGCCTCTTATACCAGGCTCACACAACATACATTTTCATTGTGTGTCTGCTTTGTGCACACAGATGTGTCATCTATAGTCTGTGTAGACACCACATACACACAGGAATTTATTACAACAGGTCCTCACAAAACTACAGCTATGGGGTGTTGTGTCTACAATTTAGTCATTTCTCACAATGATTATTATTATTGTACAGGATTTAAATAGCATCAGCAGTTTTACAATATAAAGGGAGACAATACAATGCTGGTGAAAATGATCTCTCTTCTCTCCTCAAATGTCCACTGTCACTGACACAATGCAGCTAGGGATATGTCTTAAAGTTATTGTAAAGCTTTTGTTTATTTAAAAAAAACAAAAAAACAAACATATCATACTTACCTCCACTGTGCAGCTCATTTTGCACAGAGTGGCCCCGAACATCCTCTTCTGGGGTCCCTCGGCGGCTCTCGCGGCTCCTCCCCACATCAGATAACCCCCTGGGAGAAGCGCTCTCCCGGGGGGTTACCTTGCGGTCCGAGTCCATCATTCTGCTATGAGTAAGTATCAAACGACGTGAAACGCGTTAGCCATTGATCCCTGTCTTGTCCACGTCTTGATTTGACTGTATGTTGGATTTTACACTATTTTTCCAATAAAGATGCCTTTTCTACGGAGTGCGGCAGTCCAGGATTTCTTCGTTTCTACAGACTTGTGCAGAGCCAGCACCTGAGAGTTTACAGTAGAGCATCCATTAAGGTCTGGAGGCTTAGTAAGCAGCATTCCTTTTTCATCCATCATTCGGCGTCCATAGCTACCGAATGTATGACTCAGCCCCCCCCCCCTGCCCCCCGCGGCATTGGATTTGATTGACAGCAGCGGGAGCCAATGGCTGCGCTGCTATCAATCTATCCAATCAAGAGCCGGGAACCCCCGGGCAGAGGAAGAGCACATCCCCGCCAGGTGAAGTTCCAGGGCTCAGGTAAGTAAAATGGGGGGGGCTGGGGGGCCGGTCACTGCCAGGTGTTTTTTCACCTTAATGCATAGGATGCATTAAGGTGAAAAAACACAAGAGTTTACAACCCCTTTAAGGTTGTCCAAAGTTGTGTACTCAATATATGAAAATCGAACCATGTATTACTGTAATCCAGTAAGGCTGCATACAGAATATAATAATGACTATTCTTCTTAGTTAGAAGTGTTAGTTCACTTTTAACCACGTCAATACTAGGCATTTTCACTCCTTTCCTGCCCAGGCTATTTTCAGCTTTCAGCGCTTTAACATTTTGAATGACAATTGCGCGGTCATGCAACACTGTACCCAAATGAAATTTTTATCATTTTTTTCCCCACAATTAGAGCTTTCTTTTGGTGGTATTTGATCTCCTCTGTGGTTTAAATGTTTTGCACTATAAACAAAAAACAGAGTGAGAATTTTGAAAAAAACACAATATTTTTTACTTTTTGCTATAAGAAATATCACAATTTTTAAAAAAACAAAACCAAATTTTTTCCTCACTTTAGGCTGATATGTATTCTTCTACATATTTTTGGTAAAAAAAACGCAATAAGCGTATATTGATTAGTTTGCGCAAAAGTTATAGCGCCTATCAAATAGGTTATTGATTTATGGCATTTTTATTTTTATTTATTTTTTTTACTAGTAATGGCAGCGATCTGAGATTTTTATCGTGACTGTGACATTGCGGCGGACAGATCGGACACTTTTGACACTATTTTGGAACCATTGACATTTATACAGCCATCAGTGCTATAAAAATGCACTGATTACTGTATAAATGTCACTGGCAGGGAAGGGGTTAACACTAGGGGGCAGTCAAGGGGTTAAATGTGTTAACTAGGGAGTGATTCTAACTGTGGGGAGATGGGACTGACTAGTGGAGGAGACCAATCGGTGTTCCTATATAGTAGGAACACGCGATCGGTCTCCTCTCCCCTGACAAGACGTGGATCGGTGTGTGTTTACAGGCCCCCCCCCCCCCCTTGAGTAAACCAGGGACAGCAGGGCAGGCTCAGGCAATGGTGCTGTGACAGGGCAGGGAGAAGCAAGCTGTGACAGGGTGCGGGGGTGCCTGGGCCAGGTGTGGACCGTACCTGGGTGACACCCAGGGTCGGCAACCGGATTGACCCTGCCACTCACTGCAGAGCGGAGCAGGAGAATGAAAACACCCTGTCTCCTGTACAGCAGGGGAGAGAGAGAGACAGAGGAACAGCATTGGATAGAGGATGGGACCTGCCAGAGTTAACTTTCCAAGTTAACCAGCAGGTGATTGGTTGCTAGGTGGTCCTAGCAACCAATCATTAGCTTGGTAATATGAACAATTAACTCCAGCAGTTCCGACCCTCTGTTCAGCGCTGCTGTGTCTCCCCCTCTGAATGCTTGAGTAAGGTAAGAAGGGCAGAACTGGTGTGGGGGGGGCTGTGTAACATGCAGGGGTCCAGAGCTGTGGGGGGGGGGCTGTGTAACATGCAGGGGTCCAGAGATGGGGGATTGTGTAACATGCAGGGGTCCAGAGCTGCCTGTGGGGGGACTGTGTAACATGCAGGGGTCAATAGCTACCTGTGGGGGGGGGTGTGTAATATTCAGGGGTTCAGAGCTGTGGGGGTGGGTGGGGTGTGTAACGTGCAGGGGTCCAGACCTGCGGGGGGACTGTATAATGTGCAGGGGTCCAGAGCTGTGTGGGGGGCTGTGTAACATGCAGGGTTCCAGAAATGCAGGGGGGCTGTGTAATGTGCAGGGGTCCAGACCTGTGGGGGGCTGTGTAATGTGCAGGGGTCCAGAGCTGCGGGGGCTCTGTAACATACAGGGGTCCGGAGCTGCGGGGGGTCTGTTTAATGTGCAGGGGTCCAGAGCTGTGGGGGGCTGTGTAATGTAAAGGGGTCCAGAGGTGCGGGGGCTGTGTAATGTAAAGGGTGCCATCTCATTTGTGCCCGTCAGTGCAGCCATATCAGTGCCCGTCATTGAAGAAGAAAACGCACTTATTTACAAAAATTTTTAACAGAAACAAAGAAAAACGTGTTTTTTTTTCAAAATTTTCGGTCTTTTTTTTATTTGTTGCGCAAAAAATAAAAACCGCAGAGGTGATCAAATACCACCAAAAGAAAGCTCTATTAGTGGGAACAAAATGATAAAAAATTTGTTTGGGTGCAGTGTTGCATGACCGCGCAATTGTCATTCAAATTGCGACAGCACTGAAAGCTGAAAAGCTGAAAGCTGAAAATTGGCCTGGGCGGGAAGGTGTCTAAGTGCCTGGTATTGAAGTGGTTAAAGTCTATGGGAATCGAACATGAAAATGCTAATTTTAAAAGCTTATATGCAAGTTATTGCCATAAAAAGTATATGGGACCCGAGTACTGCCCTAGGGGACGTGTATCAATGCAAAAAAAAGTTTTTAAAACAGCAATTTTTTCAGGGGCAGTGATTTTAATAATGCTTAAAGTGAAACAATAAAAATGAAATATTCCTTTAAATATCATGCCTGAGGGGTCCCCTTAGTCTGCCTGTAAAGTGGCGCATCTGTCTGATGTGTTTTTCAGTGCCGCAGCAAAATTACATTTCTAAAGGAAAAAATGTCATTTAAAAATGCTTGCGGCTGTAATGTATTGCCGACTCCCGGCAATATAGATAAAAATCAAGGAAAAAAATTGGCGTGGCCCCCCCCCCCAGTCAATACCAGAGCCTTATCCGAGCAAGCAGCCTGGCAGGCCAGGAAAGGGGGGGATGAGCGAGCGCCCCCACCTCCTGAACCATACCAGGCCACATGCCCTCAACTTGGGGAAGGTGCTTTGGGCTCCCCCCCAAAGCACCTTGATCTCGCAGTGCATTATGGGGCGTTCCGTGGTGCTCGAATTTGCCACAAATGCCCCATAATGTTCGTATTCGCTGAACGGGCGAACACCCGATGTGTGAGTCGAACTTATGCACATCAGGATCATCCCTAGTAAAGAGGTCCAGAGGTTCAGGGGGCTGTGTAACATACAGGGGTCCAGTGCTGTGGGGTCTTTGTAATGTGCAGGGGTCCAGAGCTGCGGGGGGCTGTGTAATGTAAAGGGGTCCAGAGGTGCGGGGCTGTGTAATGTAAAGGGATCTAGAGGTGCAGGGGGCAGGGGCGGATCCAGAGGGGGCAACGGGGCAATTGCCCCCCCCGAGAAATGCAGGTGAGTGTCACTGTGAGAGAGCCGCCGGGCGGCTCTGTGAGTAAAAGAGCCGCCGGGCGGCTCCGTGAGAGAGAGAGCCGCTGGGCAGCTCCGTGAGTAAAAGAGCCGCTGGGCGGCTCTGTGAGTAAAAGAGCCGCTGGGCGGCTCCATGAGTAAAAGAGCCGCCGGGCGGCTCCGTGATAGAGAGAGCCGCTGGGCGGCTTCGTGAGTAAAAGAGCCGCTGGGCGGCTCCGTGAGTAAAAGAGCCCCCGGGCGGCTCCGTGAGAGAGAGAGCCGCTGGGCGGCTCTGTGATTAAAAGAGCCGCCGGGCGGCTCCGTGAGAGAGAGCCGCTGGGCGGCTCTGTGAGTAAAAGAGCCGCTGGGTGGCTCTGTGAGTAAAAGTGCCGCCGGGCGGCTCCATAGGTGACAGAGCACCGCTGACATGTGTGGCCAATCAGGGAGCAGGCGGGCGGGGGAGCAGAGAGATGACATCATCTCTCACCGCCCGCCCTGCATCCCTGCAGTTCCCCCCCACCATGCAGGCAGCTGTGGCAGCAGAGAGATTACATCATCTCTCTGCTGCCTGTCTCTGGGACACAAGAGACCACCTTAGCAGGTGGCAAGTGACAATCTGCATCTGGTGACAGGTGACATGGCAAGTGACAATCTGCAACATGTGGCAGGCGACGTGGCAAGTGACATGCAAGTGACAATCCGCAACGTGGCAGGCGACGTGGCAAGTGTCAATCTGCATCTGGTGACAGGCGACGTGGCAAGTGACAATCCGCAACATGTGGCAGGCGACATGGCAAGTGACAATCTGCATCTGGTGACAGGCGACGTGGCAAGTGACAATCCGCAACATGTGGCAGGCGACGTGGCAAGTAACAATCTGCATCTGGTGACAGGCGACATGGCAAGTGACAATCCGCAACATGTGGCAGGCGACGTGGCAAGAGACATGGCAAGTGACAATCCGCAACGTGGCAAGTGACAATCTGCATCTGGTGACAGGCGACGTGGCAAGTGACAATCCGCAACATGTGGCAGGCGACGTGGCAAGTGACAATATGCATCTGGTGACAGGTGACGTGGCAAGTGACAATCCGCAACATGTGGCAGGCGACGTGGCAAGTGACAATCTGCATCTGGTGACAGGTGACGTGGCAAGTGACAATCCGCAACATGTGGCAGGCGACATGGCAAGTGACATGGCAAGTGACAATCCGCAACGTGGCAAGTGACAATCTGCATCTGGTGACAGGTGACGTGGCAAGTGACAATCCGCAACATGTGGCAGGCGACGTGGCAAGTGACAATCCGCAACATGTGGCAGGCGACGTGGCAAGTGACAATATGCATCTGGTGACAGGTGACGTGGCAAGTGACACACTCGGGGCTCCCACTGATTCTGCATTATGGTGAGTTAAACTATTTAATTTTTTATAACAATGTAATAATAGTAATAATGCGCTTCAATCATCCTGACACCATAACAACCATGGTGCCGTGATGATTGAAGCGCCAACACCAGCCATTTCCCCGATAGATGTACCCCAAAAAAATATATTTTCTGGCAGTGCCCCTCCCGAGACTAGACTCTGGATCCGCCCCTGGCAGGGGGCTGTGTAAATTAAAGGTGTTCAGAGGTGCGGAGGCTGTGTTATGTAAAGGGGTCCAGAGATGTGGGGGGGTGTAATGTAAAGGGGTCCAGAGGTGCTGGGGCTGTGTAATGTAATGGGGTCCAGAGGTGCAGGGGGCTGTGTAATATAAAGGGGTCCAGAGGTGCAGGGTTTAAGAGCTGTGAGGGGGCTGTGTAATGTGCAGGGGTCCATACCTTCGGGGGCTGTGTAATGTGCAGGGGTCCAAAGCTGTGGGGACTGTTTAATGTAAAGGGGTCCAGAGCTGCAGTGGGACTGTGTAATGTAAAAGGGTCTAGAAGTTCAGTTGTGGAGAGGGGGTACACAGTAGTGACAAAGAGATGTTGGGGGTACAGAGGTATGCAGGGGCACAGAGGGTTGTTTTTACATTTTTCTGTAAAGGTGAACTAAAGCTTGTTTGGCTGTACTTCTCCTGTGAATCACAGGAGTGCAGTTCGTTTTGCACTCCTGTGACCAGTTTTCAGCAGACAGCGGGCTGAAGTCCACTGTCTGTGACGTCACAGAGCCGGGCATCCGCTCGTTGGGATCCACCCACATGCCTGGACTGGCACCCAGCTCAACCTCTCAGTGAGCCGCTGGGAGCCTGAGCAGTCCGTTCCTGCCCCCTCCACAGCCCAGAGCTCCAGTAACTGAGGAGGGGCAGAGCATAGAGCAGTGACTGACAGTCAGCAACTCTCTGCTTGGGGAGCTGTGAGAACCGAGTGATCTGCTTTTAGAGGAGGCGGGGGACAAATGCAGCATCGGACCAATGCTGCATCCACTTAGGTAAGTATGATTCAGAAAAAATCTATAGCCCATACTTCTCTTTTAAATTCTGCAGATGAGGCGTTCAATAAAGCTGTTACAAAACTTTTTTGTCAGTAGTTCCCTTTAAAAGGATCTGTGCCTAATTCAGCCATGCATTGGTGCCAGTTTCAGTAAAATTTTGACACGTGCACCAAATTCAGGTAGTTCCAACTTCCTCCACTTTATAAAGCTGTCGCTATGGCTGCAACAGCCCCCTTTCACACTTGTACGACTTGTCCTGCGACTTGGAACTGCAAAGTCACATGACAAGTCATACCCCATGAGTTTCAATTATATCTGTGCGACTTCAAGTCGCAGCGACCTCAAAGTAGTCCCTGCACTACTTTGGTCCGACTTTGATGTGACTTGAGGTCCATAGACACATCAAAATCGCTGCAAAAATCGCAGCACAAAATTGCACGTTTTTTAGTTAGCACAAGTGTGAAAGGGGCCTAAAAAATGTCTGTCAGTTCACAGATTAGGAAACTAGTGGTGGTTAAGACCAGCTCTGAATGGGCGTACAGTCACCAGTGCTTAGAGTGGGCATATCTGTGTTGAGAAGCTGCCATGAATGTGACCGCTTCCCACACAGGCTTTTATCCCCGGCCCCATTCAGCTGTTAACTGGGACTTTCCCCAGCCAAAAATTAAATGTACACAAAGGGGCGGGGGATACAGCTGATGGCATTACCAAAATATGGCAATGCTCATATTTAAGAAATAAGGCACAGACCTGATGGGGAATTATTCTCTTAGTTCCTCGTCATGCTCCACCCACACAACTGCAAAACTCCTTGGCCATGTGTCTGTCAGTGTGATGGAAGTAGTGACTAGGGGCAGGAGCACATTGAGGAGAGAGTGTTTTTTGCGCATTTTTAGAACATTTTATGCATTTTTTATGAGTTTTTTATGTACTCTCATTGAAAGGTATAGGGCCAAAACAAGCGCCTACACTGTATTCCACGTTGCACAGAAACACATTGCATAGGTGTGACTTATGCCGCGTACACACGGTCGGACTTTTCGTCTACAAAAGTCCGACAGCCTGTCCGACAGACTTCCTGCGGACTTTCGGCGGACTTGCAGCAGACTTTCTAACGAACGGACTTGCCTACACACGACCACACAAAAGTCCGACGGATTCGTACGTGATGACGTACACCGGACTAAAATAAGGAAGTTCATAGCCAGTAGCCAATAGCTGCCCTAGCATGGGTTTTTGTCCGTCGGACTAGCACACAGACGAGCGGATTTCGGGGTCCGTCGTAGTTACGACGTAAAGATTTGAAGCATGTTTCAAATCTAAAGTCCGTCGGATTTGAGGCTGAAAAAGTCTGCTGAAAGTCCGGAGAAGCCCACACACGATCGGATTACCAGCCAGCTTTAGTCCGTCGGCGTCCGTTGGACTTTTGTAGACGAAAAGTCCGACCGTGTGTACGCGGCATTACCCCATAGACACTAATGGGATTCTTTTTGTCGTGAATTGTTGTGCAACAAATCACACCCTAACGTTTTGTCATGCAATTCTCAAAGGGTAACAGTGCTCATGATGAAGAATCCCATTATTGTCAATGAGCCAGTTCACACCTGAGGGGTGTGAAGCTTGTCATGTGTTGCATAAACCTTGAAAAAGTACACAAGCTTCTTGAAAATAATCATGCATTTTTGGCCCCATAAACTTTAATAGGAGAACCTGAAAAATAAGTGTTTTTGAATACTAGTGTGGCACCCTCTAACTACTGTGCTAGGTGTGTACAGTTAGCTTTTAGCGTAGGTAAATCGGTTTGGCTGAGAGCCAGGCCTTGGTTGAATCTGGGTCAGGGTTGAGTGACTCAGGGAGGCTGGATGACTCAGCAAGCAGCATCTCTGGTACCTCCCCCTATTTTCTAGAACCTTGGAGAAGCTTCCAGATGTAGTGGGTGGAGGCTAGGAGGAACTGCTTGGCAGCAAATGGGCAGTAGCCACAGGGATGTATGCTGGACACTGAGCTTTTCTCTACACACCAAAGGAGTCTCGGTTTCCTGCCTATAGGCTGTTTCTCAAAATCTGACTGAGTGCTGTGTCAGATCCATTATCAGTGTGCAAGCGGAGTTCTGAAAGCAAGCGAGTAATGGCGAAAGCAGAGGAGTGTATATAGACTTTACTGTATATAGGAAAAGTTTTACGTGGAATTGTTCTGATGTCAGGTGGGCATCCCATAATTCCCAATCCCCATCTGAGTTTATTATCCTCAATAAAACAAATAAAACCAAAGTACTGGACTGTTCTCTGACTCTGGAGTGATTGTGAAAATTCGGTGTGCCGGGCTGTGCACAGTGGGGGATCCCATTCTACTTGCGGCTCCTTAGGGGATGCACTTCACTGAATAATGCTCTAATCAATAGTGCTGCTCTGGGATGGAAAGCCATGTTGATTAGAGCCGTGTCCAATGGGGCGCATGGTATTGTAGGAGAGTTTGTACGTGAAAGCCACATGTCCCAACTCTCCTAGGGGTTGACAGCATAGGGTTTTATAAACCGTATTGCATCAAGTAGCTAGTAAAAAAGAGACATTTTTTTTAAACTTCAAGGTAGAAAATGCCCATACAGTAGGACCTCCCTGCACTACAGGGGTTAAACGATTGTTAGGTCCAGATGGTAAAGAAAAAGGTTGTAATGGTTACCTTATTCATCACTCCTCCGGCTGCCTCAACTATTCTCTTCTCTCTGAGGCACCAGGTTGTGAGGGAGCCTTCACTGTCCTCAGATGCAATGCAGGCCTATTGGACCTGCATTGTATGTGATGACGTCAGAGTGTGACCTTTGGCTTGAGCAGAGGCTTAATAACAGCTTATTCCTTTACCCATATGCCACGTACACACGTTCGGAATTTCCAACAACAAATGTTCGGTGTGAGCTTGTTGTCGGAAATTCCAACGGTGTGTAGGCTCCATCAGACATTTGTTGTCGGAATTTCCGAAAAACAAAAATTTGAGAAATAGTTCTCAAATTTTCCAACAACAAAATCCATTGTCGGAAATTCCGATCGTGTGTACACAATTCCAACACACAAAATTCCACGCATGCTCGGAATCAAGCAGAAGAGCCGCACTTGCTATTGAACTTCATTTTTCTCGGCTCGTCGCTCATGTTGTACGTCACCGCGTTCTTGACATTCGGAATTTCCGACAACATTTGTGCGACCGTGTGTATACAAGACAAGCTTAAGCCAACATCCGTCGGAAATAAATACCAGGATTTCGTTGTCGAAAAGTCTGATCGTGTGTATAGGGCATTAGACTTAAAGAACATTTGGCTTCCGCAAGACAGGGAGGCCCAACCGTAAGGGTATTTTTTTTTTTTATTGATGTCTGTGCCCCTGCTGGGGAGATGCACCCCCCCCTAAATTGTCCTTGTGACAATTCTCACCAAGACAAAAAATGGTGGAAAACCCAAATTTTTTATAATTGTCAATGAAGTCGAAGGTCAGGAAAAAAAGAAAAAAAAATTGTCAGTAACCCAGTCTTTACACTAAACATCCAAAGACACTCCAAAGACATGCTGGTAGGTTCATCAGACCCTGTCTACAAAATCGGCCCTAGTATGTCTATTTGTGTATGTGTTTGTAAGTGCGTCGGGAACCTGCGGAGTAAAGGACCACGCTATATCAAGATGCAACTCAGCTCAACTTAACTCTGAACTCTCAACTCAACATACTGTACACACCTTCATCTTAAAGCAATCCCAGCCACCTTTTAATTGCAAAATGACAAAACAGAGCAATTCAATCTAGCACCAGCATTTTCTTTTGAAACTGTTGCTGTTACATTGACTTGTTATATTTGATTGTTTTTGTGATCAATGGTTGGTTGTAATTGAAATTGCCTGACAATTGCTGTGTGTATTCCTAGTATTTTGCCCTCCCACATATAGGACCTTTTACATGCCAGTATACTTTGAACTGCGCCATGCTTGTAGGTCAGTAAATGGAACAATGGGAAGTGCTACAGAATAACATGTGAAGTACTTCGCTAATGTATATAGAAAAATAATGACTGATGATGAAAAAAGCCAAATGCAACATGTCCTGTTTTCTATGTTTACAAGTTGTCATTCTTCTCATTTACACAACAGGTACGCTCCATACATTAACTAATAAGATTAATCTGTACTTTTGTGCTGTGGTCCCCTTTTCGGTTCAAATCTCGTAAGTCAAATGTGCACAACAAAACTTCCACACAGCCAGTTCCCAAATATGACTCTTCAGAGCATTATAAACCTTCCTACTTGCACTTTGTATTAAGATGTGCATTGATCATGTGGATGCATGGTGTTATTTGTTGGTCTGTACACACAACCAATAATAGAGTAAATCTTCACATTCCTGTGTCAGAAGTTTCTATTTGTGTTCAAACATGAGGCATGTGGCATGGAACTGCACATGATATTGCATAACCTCTGTCTGCAGTGTGAAGACTAAAATTTCCTGTGAAGAAACTACATATCCCACAACCCCTGGGTCTTTCAATCTAGTGATGTGCAGGTGACAACTAAACTGTAATTAAACACAGACAAAAAAAGGCAGAACAATAAACAGAGAGATCCCTTTTATGTTTCATATCATTTGCACTCCAACATTTGTGGGGCAACGCACAGAAAATGGAGATTCACTGGATGATGTGTGACCTGGAACAAGAAATTGACTGTCCCTAGGGACAAGTTAGGTTGATTAATACATGGACATAGGGAAATTGATCAGCCATGACACTGCAAACGTCAGCCACAACATGTGAGCCCATCATTACAAGGGAAGGCTAGCAAAAAACACAGGGAATATAAACACACAAATACCTATTTAAAATAACAAAACATTTGAAAATGTACAATGCCTTTAAGCTGTCCATACACACTAGATTTGTATGCTGACAGCCAGCATCTAATACCCAAACAGTAACAGCAACTGATTTGGCCAAAATGTTCTGCCTGAGTCCTTTGATTTTTCAAAATGCCAAGTGGTGCCAGCATTCCGGTCGATTCACAGAAATTAGATGACATTCTAACCGTGTATGGCCAGCTTTATGCTGGTAAAAAACGGATACATTACACCATGGACATCAGCATAGGTGTGCACAGCCTATTGCATTAGGGTGTGCACCCCAAAACTCAAACACACACGTCTTTCCCTGCAGCCTCAGCTGCACGACCAGGGCGAGGACAAGGGGTGGGCAGGAGGGACGACTGCCCTGTGCACAATGGTTTATTGCAAGGGCAAGGATGGGAGCGCCCTGTGCCAGATGCTTCTGCTACAAGGCTGACAGGAGTAGTGATAGTGACATAACTGCTAACCCTAATCCTGAGGGAAGGGGGGAGTTTGGTATCTTTGCCCTGGGCACTGGATGACCTTGTCCCAGCACTGTGAATGGGGCAGTGAATGGATGGGAAGTGCTCAGTGCTGAACGGCTTCCTGTTCATTCACAAACCGAAACATAGTAAACATAATTTACTATGCTACAGTTATAAATGAACACAGTAAGTGTGTTCACTTAGAAAAGGAAGGCTCTGGTAAATTGCATATTTACTAGCCCCTTCCCCTACTCACCATCCTGAAACATTTCCCTCAGCAGCTGGGGGGAGAGGAGAGGAGGGAAGCCAGCAGTGCTGCAGGGGGCAACATGGGGGAAGCCCGGACAATAGGGGAAATTGACACCGCGCATAGTGGTAAGGGTGTGCCCAGGCACACCTGGCACACCCCCTGTGCACGCCTGTGAACATCAGTGTAAATAAAATTGGCTACAAAGAAAAAAGCACAAAAAAAGTGGGTAGGAACTAGGCAGTGTTTTTTAGACTTGATAAAACGGAAAATTGTATACTCACCTTTCCGTAATTTTCCTTTCCTGTCGCATCTTCATGGCAGCATACACGTTGGGTTGTGACTCCGCCTCCACAACCTGATAGGACCACATAGCTATAAATTAGAGAGTAGACACCTGCCCCAGTATTCTCTGTAAATATATACACATGTCACCTTAGAGGGTGGGTGATTGTATGCTGCCATGAAGATGCGACAGGAAAGGAAAATTACGGAAAGGTGAGTATACAATTTTCCGTTTTCCTGTCGCATCATGGCAGCATACACGTTGGGGAGTAACTCGCCAAACTGGGTGGGAATGCAAAATCAAAATTTATTGACAAGAAACAGAAGAATTGGCCTGTATAACGGCCCTCCCAAATTCAACTGCTGCTAAACGTGCAGCGTCTATTCTATAATGAGAAATGAAGGTATTCCTCGAAGACCAAGTGGCCGCTCTACAAATGGTTTCCGCTGAGACTTTACAGTAAGCTGCCCATGAAGTAGCCATTGCCCTGGTGGAATGCGCTCTTAGATCTCCCGGAATCTGCAAGGTGCTTAAGGAGTAGGCCTTCTTGATAGTTTTCACGAGCCATGAGGCGATGGTACGGGCAGAAGCTGCCTGGCCCTTCCTGAACCCATGTGGGATGACTAAAAGGTTCTCGCACTTCCTGAATGGCTTGGTTACCGAAAGGTAATGGAGAATGTTGCCCTTGACATCCAAGGGATGAGGGACGCCCTGATCCGTGATCAAAGCCGGGAGGTCAATCTCCTGGTTAAAGTGGAACGCAGAGGAGACCTTTGGGATAAACCTGTCTGAAGGCTTCAGGGTTAGTCTGTCTGGGTAAACCATCAGATACGGTTCTTTGATCAGCAAGGCTTGCATTTCTGAGACCCTCTTCGCTGATGTGATGGCAATTAGGAAAGATACCTTTAGAGTCAGGTCCCAGAGGGAGGTATTCTCAAGGGGGAAGAATGGTTCTCCGGATAAAACCTCTAGGACAGTTGATAGGTCCCATGTTGGAAATGAAGGTTTCCTGGGTGGTCTTAGCTTCAGGCAGGCTTTTTGAAATTGCACCACCAGAGGGTTAAGTGCCCATCTGACCCCTGTCAAGGCAGAGATGGCAGAGACTTGGACTTTCAGGGTGTTAGACCTAAGGCCTTTGTCTAGACCTGACTGAAGGAACTCAAGCACTTGTACTGCTGATGGGGAAGACGGGTCCCAACCTTGTTCCTGAGCAAAGGAAGAGAATCTTTCCCAGATTCTCTCGTAGGTGCTATTCGTGGAGGATTTCCTGGCTTGAAGCAGGGTATCGACTACCTTCTGAGAACATCCTTGCTCTAGGAACCTAGACCTTTCAGTCTCCAGGCCGCTAGGTGCAATCTCTCTGGATTCGGATGTAGTAGCTGGCCCTGGGTTAGTAGATCCGTTGTTACCGGGAGTGGAAGTGGATCCGCTGTGCTCAGTTGCAGGAGGGTGGTGAACCAAGGCCTCCGTGGCCAAAAGGGAATCACGGCTAGTACTAGAGCTGTTGAGTGTTTGAGCCTCAGAAGGAACTTGGCTATCAGTGGGGTTGGTGGAAAAATGTAGCCTAGGTGAAAGTTCCAGGCGTGCTGGAGACAATCCGTACCCTCCGCTGTGGGGAAGGGATTCCTCGACAGAAACCTCTGACACTTCTTGTTCTCTGGTGTTGCTGCGAGGTCTATGTCTGGATGACCCCATGTCTGGCATATGAGGGCAAAGGCCTGTGGGCTTAGACACCACTCGTTGTTGGAAACGAATGTTCTGCTGAGGGAGTCCGCCAGTAAGTTCTGAACCCCCGGAATATAGGTCGCCTTCAGGTCCCACAGGTTCAGTTGAGCCCATTGCATCACCGGACCGACTTCCCGCATCATGGAGATGCTCTTGGTACCCCCCTGCCTGTTGATATAGGCTACCGCCACTCGGTTGTCCATTTGAATGAGGACTTGTTTCCCTCTCAGGAGTGAACTGAATGCCAAGAGGGCTCGGAAGGCTGCCTTCATCTCTAGGATGTTCGATACTACATCCTTGGTTTTGAAGGGCCAGCGGCCCTGAGCTGCATAGTGTAGGTAGTGTGCCCCCCATCCTTCCAGACTGGCGTCTGAAGTTACTACCTCCTGGTGGAGGGTGACTATCTGCTTGCACCTGCTGAGGTTGTCGTGGTGGGTCCACCAACGTAAAGATAGCCTGGCTTCCTCTGGGATGCGAATCAATTGGGACATGGACCATCCGTCCCACTGGCGCAGGAAGGAGGCTTGTAGGGGTCTGGTATTCCATTGCGCCCATCTGACCATTGGAATGGTTGCTGATAGGGAACCTAGGAGGCTGAGGTATGCTCTGGCCGGCAGACATGACGCTGGGATAGCCTCTTTCACTTTCTGAATGAGTAGGGACGATTTCTCCCTTGGTAACTCCACTGTGTTCGCTCGGGTGTCCAGTTCGGCTCCCAGGAAGACCATCCTTTGGGTAGGTTGGGTGTTGCTTTTCTGCCAATTGATTATCCATCCTAAACTCATTAGGGTGGAAACCAGGATCTCGCGATGTTGGACGAGTGATTCCTGGCTGCTTGAGAGGAGGAGGATGTCGTCCAGGTAATGGTGGACCCTTAGACCTTTCTCCCTCAAAAAAGCTATTGCTGGTAGTAGCACCTTCGTGAATGTTCTGGGGGCTGTTGAGATGCCAAAGGGAAGGCTTCGAAACTGGAAGTGCCCCTGACCCACCGAGAATCGTAGGAATTTCTGGAATGCCCCGTGGATCGGAATATGCAGGTAGGCGTCCTGGAGATCTATGGAGAGCATCCAGTCCCCCAGATTTATGGCCTGCAGGATAGACTGCAAGCTCTCCATCCTGAATGACTCCACTCTGATGGACCTGTTGAGGTTCTTTAGGTCTAGAACCGGACGAAGGTCTCCTGACTTCTTCTTGACGAGAAATAATGGAGAGTAGAATCCTCTGCCTCGTTGTGCCAGTGGAACCTCTACTATTGCTCGTTTTTGGAGAAGATCTTGGATGTAGTTCAGTAACGACAACCTTTTTTCTCGAGATGGGGGAATACGGGTTGGGTAGAACTGATCCCCTGGGGGCCGGTTTTTGAAGGACCACCTGTGGCCGAAGGTAATAGTGGCCAGGGTCCAGGTATCCCTTATGGTTTCCGCCCAGACCAGCTTGAAACTGGAGAGTCTTGCTCCCACTACCGCTGGTCGGACGGGCGCACCTTCAAAAGGGCTTCTGGTCACTGGAAGCAGGCGCCTTAGGCTTCTGAAACTTCATGAAGGAGGTTTGAGGGTTCTTCCAGCTCCTTCTATACTCCTTGCCTGGTCTGTATGCTCTCGCATCCCTATACCTCTCTGGGAGGTTCCGCTTAAAGGGAGGAGGTCTCTGTTGCTTGGGTCTCCTGTCTGAGGGGATGAGCCCGGACTTTCCGCCGGTTACTTTGGAGATGGCTGTGTCTAGTTTTGTTCCGAAGAGGTGCTCACCATCAAACGGAATACGACACCAGTTGGATTTGGAAGCTGGATCCGCCGTCCAGGGCTTTAGCCATAATGCTCTTCTGGCTGTTACTGAAGCCAGCATAGATTTAGATGCAGACCTGATAGTGTCGACTGAAGCTTCAGCCACAAGGTCGCCCGCCAGGCTTAACTCTTGCAACGCCTTTACTATTGATTCTTGGTCTGCCCCCTCTGATACAAGCTTTTCCGTGCTTGTGGACCAGCTCGAGATGGCTCTTCCTACTGCAGCAAGTGCTATTGCAGGTCTGCAGGCGCCTCCAGCCGACAGGTAAGCCCGCTTGAGATCCGTGTCGATCTTTCTGTCGAGGACATCTCTAAACGTTACCGCGTCTTCTAACGGGAGGGTAACATGCCTGGCTAGGCGCATCAGGGATGCATCCACTACCGGAGGGGACACCAGAGGGTTCACCTTAGGCTCCTTGAGTGGGTATAACTTCAGTAGTCTGTTATTCAGACTAGACTTCTTTTCTGGTCTCTGCCATTCTTCTTTGATCAGGTCCTCAAGTTCTTCAATGAACGGGAAGGATTCCGGATCCTTTTTAAGCTGAGGAAAATACTTCCTCTGCTTCGGTTGGGCTTGCTGGGGCTCCTCCCAACCTATCGCCTCCTTAACCGATTTTATAAACGGTTCTACCAGACTGAAGTCGAATCCGGCCGATACCTCCAGACCCTCATTATCCGACAGGGAGTCTTGCTCCTTCGATGTGCTAGCCCGGGCTGGGGAGGCAGTGGTAGAGAAATCCACCTCGGATACCGAGGCCTGGGGGGCTACGGCCCCTGCTGAATCTCCGACCTCCGAGATTCTCTCTCTTGCGGCCTCTTCCCGGCATGTCTGACAGACCAGTTTTCCTGGAAGAGCCGCTGCGCCGCAAACCCAGCATGCGTTCCCGGCAGGACGGGAGTGGCGTGCGGGGGAACGATGCCTGCGTGAAGGCGATCTTCTGTGGCGGGATCGGCCGTGTCTAGAGCGCGACCGGGAGCGGCTTCTTCTGCGGCTTCCTCTCGAGCGGCTTCTTCTGTGATAGGAGCGGCTCCTTCTATGTCTGGAGCGACTTCTCCTGCGTGAGGACTCTCTTTGTCTTGAGGCAGACGTTCTTGAAGACCTGGTAGGGCTGACCAATTTAGGCAGCGTTAGTAGTGCTCTCTTTTTCGATCTTCAATACTTACATTTGTCTTCCCCCCCCTTACCTAATAGGCTGACGGTGATCTGCTGGGGCAGCGGTCTCCATGGAGAGAAAGCGGACTGGAAACCTGCAGTGAGAAACAATAAACAGCGCTATGCAGAGGAGGCTTCAGAGGGAGCAGGAATCCTGACTTAAAGGCAGTATAAAGGAAGGCCACTTACCTTTGTAGAGCGCTTTGGAGTCCAAACAGACAATCTGTCATGCATAGACAATCAGCAGCAGCAAATACAGCTACTGCTGGGCTTTTAAATCCGCCGCCATCAGCGTCGGACGCTCGCGCATGCGCAGTAGCGCCGCGAGACACCCGGCGCCATCTTGGAAGCTGGAAAGCAGCCCAGCGGTGCCCAAACGACATACCGCGCATGCGCGAGGACGCCGAGAACGCTCGGCGCTCCGGAGAGCAAATCAGGAGAACCACAGAGCCCAGCAGACGGGCAGAGGCACTGGTAGGAGAGGGGGAAAGAGGGGGGGAGACCGCTGCACACAACTAAGCCTGTTTAAGGCTTATTTCATGAGGCCACAATGAAGTTTTCCTGGCCATTCCTCCAGCAAGCCTGTTTAAGGCTTTTGTGGGCTGCTGCACTTGAAGCCTGTTTAAGGCTTATACTTGTGGTCAGACAGCTGAATGAGATGAGAGTATGCCCCTGAGATCACCAGAGTGGGGCTCCTTCCATTTAGCTCGTTTAGAGGCTGTACAAGAAGGACTTCCATCCAGGAGAGGCTAGAACCTGGCTGGGGCGAAGCGGTAAGGGGGTGCTGATCCGTGCGTCCTGACAGGTGAGGAAAAATAAGAGAATACTGGGGCAGGTGTCTACTCTCTAATTTATAGCTATGTGGTCCTATCAGGTTGTGGAGGCGGAGTCACAACCCAACGTGTATGCTGCCATGATGCGACAGGAAATGTATTTTTCAGTTTTGACTGGTATCTTAGACCTGCATGTATGAAGGATATACCGCCTCTTTTGATAAACTGATGAGTTTACCTTTTCTATATGTGATACTACTTTAATTGATCTTTCACAGTGCTTTCAGAAAATGTTGGACCATTTCAAAAGCAGCTCACACCACACTTACTCATGATGTGATGTATGAATTTGTAATGCACCCATTTTCACCAGCCATGACCTGACTCATTAACCTATGATTTCTGTTCTAGTTCATTCATTAATCTCCCAATTATGTCATTGGGATTCAGCAATTTAGGAATCTACATAAAAAAAAAAAAATTCATCCAGCAGTCCCCAGCTGCCTGTGACACTGTCTAACTTCCTGAATGGCAAAGATATCCATTATGAAATCCAAGACCAGGAGCTTTTTTTATGCACTGAAAGCATAAGTAAAATATAAAGCAGACAAGCCCCACAGTCTACGCTGCAGGAATGACAAAACCACATCTGGTACATTGTTCTGAGATATATAAAAAATATGAAGGAAAGTTTATGCACTTAACATTTTAAAGCAAAAAGGTACAGAACATATGTAAGCACGTTTTATTCCTTATACACATTTGTTATAAGTTAACTTATTAGACGCAGCTGCAGAATTGCGCAGTCCATTTTAACTCTTGGCTGATGTCTTCAAAAATTTTAATTTTCAGTAGCTGGCTTCCTTTCATTTTTCAGAGTGCTGTTGAAAGAAAAAAAGTAGGAAAAGAAAAGAGAAATGTGGCTATTGTAGTATTTTAGACTGTTAGTTTTAGATTAAAATACATCATAAAGTTCTGCGGGGTCTTTATTCCATATTTTCTGGAATTGCCCTAAAATAAGGGATTTCTGGACCATGGTGAAGCAAACGATAAAAACAATAATGGGAGTGTCCTTTAGAGTAAATCCTGCAGCCTTTCTACTACATGATACACCACTCTCAAACAATCGATACAAAAATTTGTTATTGAAACATCTCCTTAATGCAGCAAAAGCTTGCATTCCAGCTCTATGGAAGAGTACGGTGCCTCCCAATAAAACACACTGGCTTGCTCGAATTAATGAGATCCAAGAGATGGAAAACATGACCATGATGCTAAGAGAACAAGAAGACAAGTACTGGGAACTTTGAACCCCCTACTTCTTTTATAAGGGTCAAACTATACTGGCTTCCCAACCACAAGCTGGAGTGGGACTTCACAACAATCTGCTCAATCCCTTTACCCCCCCTTTTTTTCCTCTCCCCCCCCCCCCCAATCTCTTCTCCTCTACCCTTTCCCCTCTTCCTGTTACTTATCCCCCCCCCCTTAATATTTTTTCTCTTTTTCTTCTGGGGTTTGGTGTTGCTTTTTTTCTGCTTTATCGGGGAGAAAAAAATTATAAAAAAAAACAAAAACTGAATGAGGAAACTGTATATCTTAGCAGCAGGGGCGTACGTACAGAGGGGCCAACGCAGCCCCTTTAACAGCTGGATAGGAAGGTGGTGGGGGCAGTGGCATGTAGAGGAGCCAATCTCTCCATGTAGCAGCTACAGGAAGGAAATGGAGGGCATCAGTTCATCTACATACTGCTCCTGCCACTGTCCTGCTGCCCCAGGCCCCTTTGTGTTTCCCTGGCCCCCCTGCAGCACTGCCAGGTTTCCCCCTCCCACCTCAAGCTGGGTGGAGAGGATCTGTCAGGATGGAGAGCAGGGAAAAGGCCGGTAATTGTGTAATTTACCAGCCCTTTCCTTGTCATGATCGGTACCACTATGTAGCACTGTGCTGCATAATTCATTTTACATATTGTCTACATTGGAACTCAATGCCTACAATGTATATACAGTGTATTTGTCTTTATGTTTCTCTGTACAATTATCTGTTACATTTCCCGCTGCTACATCTGTGCTGTACATATACAATATGCTGATTCTTTTAAATCAGGAATTAAAAAAAAAAATACATCACAAAGGAAGAGATTACTCCATCGTTACAAAATGTAAGTATCCATTTGGCAAAAACATTCAGCTTTAGGTATTCTATTTTTTATTTGCTCTTTAGATGGAACACCCTCAGTTATTGCCTTTATAATGCTACTAACTATACACAGCATTTCATAAAATCCTCCTCTATAGAAAAAAAGCTATGAGTGAGAGGATCTTTGTAAGGGCCTGGCTTTTTTGCACTTTAATACAAGTCCATGGGAATGCAAACCATCTTGAAACAGGTCAAATGCAGGTTAGAAAGTGGGCAGATACATCAATGAATTCTGAATGATCTCAGAAGCGTCTCAACCTGATGTCAAACTAATGCCATTGATGCAGGCCTTAAAGGCTAAGTTCACCTTTTAAAAAAAATAATAAATGCACATTTTTTTGTAGAAGTGAACTGCAACTACACTGTTAACTCGCTGTAATCTGTAGCTGACTGCATTACAATGATGACACTTGTACACACCAGTACACCACTTCCCAGGTGTGTAGCATTTAGGGGCCACAGAGCATGTACTGGTCTCCACCAATCCAGCATTAGCATCAGCTCTCTCCGAATGACCAATCCCATAGTAGCTTTGGATACAGGATACAGGAAACGCACTCTCCTTCTCCAACCTCCGTGCTTGTTCTCTTCTCCCAAGGCCCCTCTACAACTCTCCCTGTGACTCCAGGCTGGGTCCCTGGGCACTCTGTGCCGAGGTTCTGGTCCCAAAAAGTGGGGAACCAGAAGCTAGTGGAGGTGCCAAGCACTTAACCCTCTCTAATATCAGAGTAGCTATCACCTCTGCCACATCATCCGTCTCCTGGCTGATTAGCTGCCTTGCATGTGACACAGACATGGTAGTCCTTAGCAACGACATATTCATAAAAGTAAGGCTTAGATTTTTTTTAATCATAGAGTTAGAGTATGATTAGGCCCCAGTAATAGGTGAAATGTAAAAAAGTGAAGTGTCTTTGCTTGTTCAGTAAAGTTTTGCACACATCATTGAAAGCAGTGTGCGGATTCTACATTTTTTTAAATCATAGCAGGCAGATCCGTATACTACATAGTTATTGGTAGATACAAAGGTGATTGTACAGATTGTAGCTAATCGCTAGCTTTAGGTTTAGTGTATATGGGTTTATGATAAGTGTTTTTCCTGTGCATTTACCATGTTTATGCCATGCCTTTACATGTGTTTTCATCCAGTGGCGGGACCAGGCCAACCTGCTGCCTGGTGAACATGCCAAATTGCTTCCCCCTGGAATGCAAGAATAACCCCCAGCATTGGAGTCAGTGGATGCAATAATAACCTCCAGCACAGTTGTCAGTGGACGCATTAATAACTCGCCAGCATTGGTGTCAGTGGACGCTATAATAACTCTCAGCATTGGTGTCAGTGGACACAGTAATAACCCCCAGCATTGGTGTTAATGCATGCAGTAATAACCCCCGGCATTGGTGTTGGTATTATTAACCCCCTCCTCCACATTGGTGGTCAGTGGTATTGAAACTGAATCCCTCCAATGACCACTAATGTGGGGGAGGGGGTTAACTTTCACTTCCATAACCACAAATGCAGAAGGGGGTGGTGGGTTAAAATTTCACTGCCTTTAGACACCACCCTCTTCCAGGCATGAAGGCAGGATATTCAAGGCTGGTCTAATCCCCATCCTGTCCGCACAGCAAGCAGCAATAGCCAGCAAAGAGGAGGCTCCACCACCGTGTTGTTTCTGCAGTCGTGCACCAGACTGAAACTGCTGGAGGAGTAACGGGGAAGTGATTCATGTTCCACGGCAGGAGGAAGGAGAGTGCAGAATCCTTCCTCCATCAGCTGTTGCATCCCTGCACTGTGCTCTGTTCTGAATGACAGGAGTGACTGCAACATCACTCCTGTCAATCAGGTAGGTAAAGAGCGGAGCCCCCCTCCACATAGGGCCTCTGCACCCAGAGCATGTGCCCCTTCTTTCCATCCCGTGTCCTGGCCCTGTTTTCATGTATTCACATTGATTTGTATGAAGAACTGAAAGCAAAGCACAACGTCATCTCAAAGCCCATGTTCACAAAAATATCCAGCCTTCAGCCTGATGTTTCTTAACAACTTATGCAACAGTTTTTTTGTTATAGGTGCAGTTTATGAAATATTACCTTCATCTATGACATTTAAATTATGCCATTCTATACATGTCTGCAGATGTCAGACTGCTTAAATAATTCAGATTTCCTGAAAGAAACTGTTCTAGAGAGTATATTTTGGAAACTCATTTTAAAACAGCTTTAGCTTAAGGCTAATTATAAATAATTGTGCATTGTGTAAAATATAATTGATTTTCTTGTACAGTTTGACTCGCAATCTACTATGCATGCCACAAGATGCGAATTAGGTGTTTGGCAGCCTTTGCCCACTTTTGTAATTATTCTGAATAAAATAGTCCAAAAACTGCTCTAAAGTTTAAAAATGTCTCACTTTAAGGCACCTTAGCTAGTATAGTTAGATGTCATTGCAAAACTAACATTATTTCCAAATACTATATTTTGAGGTCTTAGTCCTGGAATGTTTCTATACCAGGTTTAGTTTTTGTTGTATATTAAAGTGACAGTAAATTATATTCTTTTTCCCCAAAAATAGAGCCAGGTTAGGCATCCAATGACCACTTCTAGTTACATGTCAGATTAGAAACTACTGGTGAATAAAACACAGAATGAAAAGGCTGACTCTGAGTTCCAGTACCACGCCACAAATTCTGCATGTGAGAAGCTGCTTTCCAAGCTGGTTGGACAGCAGTTGGAGGATCTCCCTATCACCTCTAATCTTGTCTTTGGGTCTCCAACATAAAGACTGATGCCACATCATGATCGTTCTCATGGTCCCCTGCAATCGAACTTTGCAACAACGTTCATCTGGCGGTATCTCTATTAAAAACTATATATACCTGAGTACATGTGCACAATTCAACCAGGACCAGTCCTTTGCTGATGATACCTGTCTGTACATTGGATGTATGTACTAGTATTAATCTTCTCTTATATAAAGCTTGTATTATCTCCTTACTGGTATCCATCTATATAATTATGGTTAAAGTTATATGCTGATTGCAGTAGTTCCTCTGTCTCCAATTACTTTGATTAGAATACCGGTTGATTTCCCAGGAAGGGAATTCCCTCTGTTCACAGAGGGGATTCCCCGTCCTAGGTCCAATATCTTGGGGGGGGGCATTTCTCATAACTCCCTCCCCCCTTCAAAAGAGGGATATGACTGCAAGAAGGTGGGTAAGTTTATTTTATTGGAGAAGAGACATTGCATGGCTTGTCGTCAATAAGAAACCTGCCTGCTCATAGTCTTTAAGGACTGAACAAACTAGGCTGTTTTGTGCCACCTTTGTTCTCAGTTGATTTGCCTTTAGTATTACATTAGCAAGATTAGTTGGCCATACTACTTGAAGATTTTCGTATAAACGTTCATATGAAAATTCTTGTCAGTTCATTCAATAATGCCTAAAGAGACCTGACAAATGTCATGTGAAACTACTTCAAATGTAGAAATCCCTCAGAAAAACTGCACTGCTCAAAGCTCTGTTCAACTGTGGGCGGCACAGTGGCGCAGTGGGTAGCACTCTCGCCTAGCAGTAAGAAGGGTCGCTGGTTCGAATCCCGACCACGACACTACCTGCCTGGAGTTTGCATGTTCTCCCTGTGTCTGTGTGGGTTTCCTCCGGGTACTCCGGTTTCCTCCCACACTCCAAAGACATGCTGGTAGGTTAATTGGATCCTGTCTAAATCGGCCCTAGTATAGGTATGAATGTGAGTTAGGGACCTTAGATTGTAAGCTCCTTGAGGGTATAGGGACTGATGTGAATGTATAATATATATATGTAAAGCGCTGCGTAAATTGACGGCGCTATATAAGTACCTGAAATAAATAAATAAATAAACTACTCCTCAGGCCCTTCATGGGCAACAGGTGCTGGCTTCCTCCTGCTCAGCATGTGTTGCAAAAAAGTAGAAACAGACCTGGACTCTGTAAAATCATACCATAGTAGTTATTCCAGGTAGCTGATTTCCACAGACACAGTCCCCGCCTTAGGCCACCCCCCTTTGACACATTTACCGTTATTTCTCCTTGCATCAGTGGGGCATGAAAAAAATAACCTGGAATAAATACTATGGTGTGATTTTACAGAGTTTAGCTCTGTTTCTGCTTTTTTTTGCAATATATTCTTCAAAGTGTAGTTTGCTTTTAACAGTGGATTTTAGAATAAATGCAATTTCCAGAATGAAAACCTCATGCACAGTTAGAAATGTGTTAATTTGAGAAAACTTCCTCATCCTGCTCCTTCGAATTTTCTCTTTACTGCGGTCAAAAATAAACATTGATCTGACCCCACTAATGATTGGATTATCAAACTAAAAATTAACATTTTGAAACAAATATCTACTAGTGTGTGACCAGTTTTAGTATCACACTAGCAAGATAAAATTTCATAGCTAAACACGGCACATTAAGATTAAAGGTAAATATGCTGAAAGATACAGTTTGCCCAATCACTTTAAAAGAACTGCTAGAAAAATAGGCAAACTGTCATCTTATTCTGCTAGCAGTTCAGTTTTAGGTATACAAAACCAAAGTGGGTGAGCTGTAGGAGTACAGCACACTATTCTACCAACAAAAATGTTAAGTGATACAAAAAGAAAGTGTTACTGACAGACAGCAACAGGTGTGGATGGCTGTATGCCATCTCTGACAATGCATAAATTCCATCCTGTGCATATTAGGCTAGGTTTACATTGTTGTGGTGCATTAGCATTGTAGTTAATCGATCACCTGATAGACTATATACCGTACATGTAGGTACAGAAAGATTTGTTTTGGGTGTTAATATTGTGAGAACAAATGTTCAAAAGTTTTTATTAAGACACACAAGATAAAAGAGATAGTTTGTTGTTCTTAAACAAACATACTGTATACATCAATACAGCTTGCATGGAAGTATGCCAGAAATATGGAAGTATAATGTGGAAGTATCTTATCGTATGGAAGGTAGAAGTTATGTAGTTATCCAGACATGTTTCGCCACCGTGGGCTTCCTCAGGGCATATATATTTATTAACACAGTATACCTCACTAAATATAGAACAAAATACATTTAGAAAATATTAAAAATATTTACAAATCATACTAAAATACAGACCATATTTTGAAAAACTCAAAATATCCAAGAAATTACTTGCCATTATCAGCTACACCACCACTCACCCGGTCCATACTCCCGAGAGCTCCAAAGGAATGCCTGGACCAGAGCGGCATACTCCAAGGGGCCCAGAAAAATGGCCAAAGAGGGTCCAGTTGGACCAAACTACAAAGTTAATGAAGCTGTAATTAGTTATATATTCACCTACCATTCAGATAGTAAACAATGATGGATAGGTACCAGCAGCTAAAAAGCAGCCAGCAATTGAAGTGTAATACAGCAAAGACAAAGTATACTTACTGCACAAGCTGTTGATGTGCAGACAAGCCAAGGGTGCCGTGTGATGTTAGTAATCACTGATAAGTAGATATAGAGCAGATATAAAAAGTAGCTGAAAAAACATCTAAAAATCATGAATAGCACTAAAAAAAAAAGAAGGGAAAAATGTACTGTATTTGTTTTTCTCTGATCTAAAAAAAGAAAAAAAAAGAGAATGGGGGGGGGGGGGGGTTCACGCTAGAGGATTACTGGCTATCTCCATTCTCTTGTCTTTGTTTCAGCTATTTCTATTTTCCGCTGCCTGTCCCTTTATCTCTACTACCATGAGTTAGTCACCACTTATGCAAGACCCTCAACGCTTAAGGTATTGGTACCATCAGTTGGTAAGTTTGCAGGAGACCTTAAAAGAGTGCAGTCTGAAGCGGTTTGATTTGATCTGTTACAGCCCTGCACACTCACACTCTCGGGGGTTCAGGGACAAGAGAGGACAGGCGCTCCTCAAGGGAGCATAGTTCTAGACATCACTCCCGGTCAAGAAAGAAGTCCAAAAAGAGACATCACGCCTCCACTTCTCCGGAGCAGTGTAGACGTCCCAGCAAAAAATCATGCTGTGTTTGTACCGCAGTTCCCCTATCCAACAAATTGGTGTGCAAAAACTGCCTTGAAGAATTTGAAGTGGACAGGGAACAGGAGACTGCACAAGTCTCATCATTACTAAAGAAGGTATTGCAAGAATTCTTGTCTGAATTTACATCACTGGTCCCATCAGCCCAGCCACCTGCTAAAGAGGTTCCATTGGAAGATCAAACGGGGACTTCAGCAGGCAGTATGACCCTGCCCAGTGCGGCATCCTTACAGTCTGGTCAGCCTGCGGAAGAAGATAATTCCTCCTCATCTGAAGAGGAGCCGGAGCAGCTTGGGTTTAGTTTTTCACTAGTAGAGCCCTTCATTTAGGCAATAAAACAGGCGATCGCATGGGGGGAGGAGGAGGTGCCAAAGAAGACTAAATCCTACTTCCCTTTTCTCCAGAAGCGGCAAGCCTATTTACAGTTCATGGACAAGATCAAAGACATCATAAAGCAGGAGTGGCAGAAAACCAAAAAAAGGTTTACGCTCAACCACATGCAAAAGTTGTATCCCCTAAGGTAAACAGAGGGGACATCACTTGACTCACCACCTACGGTCAATGCGACAGTCGTCCGCCTGGCAAAGAACATGACTCTCCCTTTAGAGGCATCTTTCAAGGACATAATAGATAGGCTTTCTTAAGATCTATTTTCCTATCAGGCAGCCGGAGCAGCCTGCTGCCCAGCTGTGGCCCTCACATCAGTGGCTAGCACCCTGAATGTCTGGACTTAAAACATTGAGACATTTGGGCTCTTGAAGAGCTGAAAGTGTCGGCTGACTTTATAGGCGAGGCAGTAATAGACACGGTCAAGTGCTCTGCCAGGGCTATGTTGCACACAGTCACAGCAAAAAGGGCCCTATGGTTAAAGCCAACCCTGCGCTGCTCTCTTGCTTCTGGATAGGCCCTCAGACAGCCTAGCAGCCAGATGTCCCCGGGATAGGGTGTCCCCAGCATGGGGTGTCTCAGCCCATTGGCTGAGACACCTCATCTATTCCTAATCTGTCCTTGCAATGCCCTTGTCTTATTTAATGCCACCAGATACCCGGCCATCAAGTGACAGAAGAGAGAAGTGCAGCAATTCCAGAATTAGGGTGGAATCAATTGATCTCCTATCAATTGGCCAAACCAATTATGCTTGGCTGATAGATTTACTAGCAACCCTGCCTAAACAGCAGGGTGCTACACAGGGAATAACATATACAGAATAAAATGCAAGCCAGGTAGTTACAAGCTGCACTCTTGCAGTAGGCTGTTAGACATGGAGCCCAAGAGAATATAACAGACAAGAATAAATACAAGGCAAGACTAGTCAACTTAGTATAAATGCAAAGTAAGGCAAGACATTATTTAAGTTATAAATAATGTGTAAGTTGAACTTCAGGCAGTCATTTATATTTTGTGCCCCTTTCCCTAGATAGTAAGAGGAATAATGTACCTTATTCCTCACTCCCACAGGCTCCTTCCCACGGAATGACCAGTTCCACTAAGCCACTTCTTTTGCCAATCATGTAGATGCCCCCTTAACGTCACCACACCACCTTATATCATATCATTGCAGAGGAGAAAGGAGCAGAAAACAATAGTACAGGTAAATCCTGCCATCTCCTCTAATCTTGATGGGAGAGCAAAATTGCTTCATTGATGACCCCCCTGAGAGCTGTCAGTCAGTGAAATGTGGCCTGGGGGCCCAACTCTGACACTGATCCTGTAAACCATTTTCTTTTTTTTGTATGAGTTTACATATTCTTCTGAAAGTAGATAGTGGATAGTGGAGGGGAGACCAGTAGGAGACCTAAAATCGAGATAAGAACACTTGAGCTGATATAATTAACCAATGAGAGCTATAATGAAATTGAAATTACATTTATCTAAAGCAACCAATCAGATTTTAGTTTGTTGCAGTACGGTTAATAAAAGATAATGTCTAACTGGTTATTGCCTCCTAAAAGATTGGCCATCATCACAAATATGTTCACTATTGTTTAGTGCACCAAGCAAAGCTCCTCACAAGTGATCTGCAGGTTTATTATTAGAAGCAAAATAGATGTGCGATTAAGTCAGGACACAGATGCCAGACTATTTTCAGTTTTACAAATAAATCTTCCAAGTATTTTACACATGTGCAATGCCAAAGAAAAACGTCCTGCTCTAAGAGCACATTGTGTAAATAGTCATAAGTTTGCTGCCGCACTCTTCAGAAAATTTTGAAGACCACAGAATAACAATGTTATTGTCATGCAATATCAATAAATATAATTTAGCAAAAACTAAACAAATCTAATTCAATTAAATAAGTTCAGCAAAGCAAATGTCTCTGGTTTTCCCAAAACAAACACATTTCTGAAAAGTTTCCAAATCACATACGTAACCTTACAAAAAAATTATATTTATGTTGAACAAGAAGAACATGTTAAAAACCTCATGAGTCACAGTATATGCAATTTTTTATTTTTTTTTTTAGTTATGAGGATTTCAGTTTATTTTTGGCACTATGGAGGAACTTTAGGTTAATCTGTGGGGAGAGATGAGCAAAACCAGAGCAGGCCAATTCACGGATATCTTTAAAAGTGAGAAAATGTCATTATTCACAGATGTTTGTTTCTAAACTATTGAGAGTTCTATTTGGTTATTGAAGTCATATGAGTTGATGATAAATAATTACTTTTGAGATAAAATAGCCATTCGTGAGAAATAGATAGAAATAGAGATTTCAGTCATTCAACTCTTTTCACTGTTCTGTCCTCCATGGGATAAAGTACATGTAGTAGTCGTCCCATGTTGCTTAGTACTTACACAGCCTAGCTATGCAGTCAGACTGTGCTCCATTCTGATCCCCTGTGCCCACCTGACAACATAGCTAGGAAGGACATGGCCACTTCAAAATGGCTGTTTGTCTCAACTTTGAGAACTTTCCCGTGATAAGTAGCAGCAAGAGGAATGTAAACAGAGAGGGGGCATGTCAGCCTCTCATTTCTCTGCATTCTCCTGCTGCCACTTATCCCAGGAAAGTGCTCAAAGCCAAGACAAGCAGCCTTAATGAAGTGGCCATCTGCTTCCTAGCTATTTTGTTGAATGGCCACGGGGGATCAGGGGCAGCATCCAGTTTGACCTCATACCTAAGCTTAAGAAGTACCTAGAAACATATGACAAAGTACTACGTAGTTACTATCACGGGGGACAGAACAGGAAAAAAAAAGGAATGATAGTTCATATACTTGAGCTTACCACTCCTTAGATGTGGTGGTTGCAGTCGTTTTCTTTTTCTTGGTCAAGAACATTTAAAGCAAGTACAGTAAATACCAGTTGATCTTGCCTGGAATGCAGAATCCTTGTCAACCTACTGTGAGTGATCTAAAAAGCAAAACAATGTTTTCTTCCTTATGTAAACTACTATTGCCCCTTCCCTCCATGTAATAGAGATAAAGAGAGGAAGACATGGTTGAAGTCCAGCCTGGGTGACAACCATGCCCCTTCATAAGCACAGTGCAGTGGTAAACATAGCCACCCTAGGACAAGAAGTGTTTTCTTCAACAGATTACCAGGTGAAAATAAAGGGAAAACGAAGAACGAAAAGTAATGTGTGCCCGTCTAAGAATTTTAAATGTAAAGACTGGTAAATTGCAAGATATTAGCGGTAATTTTTTTTGGTTTTTGTTTTAGACTCTCTTTTATGTGCAAAAATATGGCTTCACACCTATGCAATATTTTTTTTTTTTAACTGAATATGTAAATGTGGAAATTATAATGAAATCAAATAATTAACACAGTTAAAATAACTGCTACGGCTTTGTGAATTAATGTAGTCAAGTATTTCAACTGTATAATTATCTAGAGCTCCATGTTAAATTAGAGTTAGACATTGGCCCTTTACAGCCTAAATTGAATAGACAAACTGAATTAAATATTGATGATATTAATGCAATTAAGTGTTTATTTTACATTTTTCATTTCTGAAACATTGTTAGATAGTATTGATACTTTTTTAATTTACCTAATATATATTTATACATACATATATATATATATATATATATATATATATATATATATATATATGTAATTAAAAAAGGTCAAATAATATTGATACTTTTTGTGCTTACCTAAAAAATAAAATAAAATATGAATAAGTAAAAAAGGGAAAAAATAAAAAGGGTCTGTAAATCTGAACCATGCAATCAGGTTTGCTGTAGTGAATTGAGCAGAGCTGCTGTCAAAATAAATATTTAAAAGCATGCTGATCTTTAGCTGTAGGTGAATTAAAAAGACACTTGTTATAGTTAAAAAAAAACTTTAATTAAACACATCTTAAAAAAACAAAACATGTAAATACACCGAACATGCACGGTGAGTGAGCTCGTCTATAAGAAAAGGAAATAGACAATAAGTATAAGGGCTGCCAGGAGAGTGGGTTGCTAGCTAAGTGCAATTCATTGCATAATCACAGTTAGAGACACTGTAATAAAGTAAAAACTTTAATTACAGACAGCTTAAAAATACATTACCATTAATGCCCTCCAACAAATGTAATCCTTACCAGACATGTGCAATTTGCAAAACATCGTAAATTCGAATATTCGAAAATTCGTAAATTCGAAATGAGAAAATCTGAAAATTTGAAAATCTGAAATAATAACTAACTATTAAACTATAGGTATTGGAATTTCCTTTCACATTTGGCTGTTAGTGAACGTAGAGAATCATAATTTATCCGAAGTTACGAATTAACCTAAATAATGAATGCCCTATATAAACAAATGGAACATAATGAATTAATAATAATAAATAACAATAATAATAATAGTAAAAACTTTTTATTATTATTATTTAATTTGTTCCGTTCCATTTGTTTAGATGCGGCATTCGTTATTTCGGATAATTCGTAACTTCGGATAAATTTGTATTCGTTACGTTCACTAACAGCCAAATTTGAAAGGAAACTCCAATTAGTTAGTTATTCTTTAGAATTTTCGGATTTTTGTTCTTTCGAATTTTCAGATTTTCTTTCTTATTTTCGGATTTTTGAATTTACAAATTTACGAAATGAAGAATTTTCGAAATGACAGATTTACAGATTTTCGAATTTCTGAATTTGTGAATTTACGAATTGCAATTATAACGAATGACCCAAAAAACAGAAAAGAAAACAAAAAACGAATAAAACTAATATGAAAATGAACAAGTTTTTCGGCCGTGCACATGTCTAAGCCTTACGTCTTACAGAATTTGGAGTGTGTTTGATGACAGCATCTCATCACTGTCTACTGTAGGCCCCGTTCTGCCGGCTAAGCCACTAGTGTGTCCTTTTTTGGAGCTGCCTGGAAACACTAGCGACATAGTGGCCAAAGCAGTTGGGGGAGCCACTGTGGGAACAAGGAATATACAGGCATCAGAAGAGTGCAGAAGAGTGAAAATTGCATGTAACTGAGGCACTAATGCCCCGTACACACGATAGGATTTTCCGATGGAAAATGTTTGATAGGAGCTTGTTGTCGGAAATTCCAACCGTGTGTAGGCTCCATTGGACATTTTCTACCGGAATTTCCGTCACACAAAATTTGAGAGCTGGTTCTCACATTTTCCAACAACAAAATCCGTTGTCGGAAATTCCGATCGTGTGTACACAATTCCGATGCACAAAGTTCCACGCATGCTCAGAATCAAGCAGAAGAGCAGCACTGGCTATTGAACTTCATTTTTCTCGGCTCGTCGTACGTGTTGTACATCCCCGCGTTCTTGACATTCGGAATTTCCAACCAACTTTGTGTGTCCGTGTATATGCAAGACAAGTTTGAGCCAACATCCGTCGGAAAAAAAAACATGGATTTTGTTGTCGGAATGTGCGATCGTGTGTACAGGACATTAAGGTGAGTACCAAAATGTAAGCTTTTTTAAAAGCGTTTGTAATTATAATCTTTTATTTATGACAGTGTCTCTTTAGGTGACTCTGCGAAGAACTGTTCTCTGGTGCTTACCTCCAGCATTAAGCCAGCAATCCACTCCCCTGGAATTGCCTCAACCCATTGTTTACATCTTCTTCCTCAATCTGTGTTCACATTTTAGGGTATCAACAGTCTTACACTGATATTACAACTCAAACATGCCTATGATAAGACACCAAGTGGCTAATATAAAGTCTACATGATGTGCTGTTAAAGGCTTTCTCTATTATTTTGTGGTGCTTTGGTGTTTGAATACTAGTTAAAACACTGGCCTATTTTCTGAATTCTGTTGTCAATCTACCTTTTGCCTGTCTTGATATTTACATTTACAATTCTATTGGAATGCTACCTACCCTGACTTGCACATTCCTTATAATGCTGTCAAAATGCTGCATTCTGTTTGCACTAGCCACAGCATGTTTATTGACTATTTCTTTGCCTACTGAACTAATACATTGCTTTGATCATATGTCTGTATATGATTTATTGTCACTGGAGCAAACCTGAGGGTTGGGATCAGAGGAAGTAATGGGGACGGATCTACTAGAGGGAACTAGGATATTCTCTTTAAATGGGAAGTTGCACTTTGCAAGGGAATTCACCTCAAAGCTTAGTGAATATGGTAAAGTTTCACTCTGTAAAGATTGGATTGTGGGAGTCTGCAGAGCTTCACTAAGCTCTGAGGCAAATTCCTTTGCAGAGTGCAACTTCCCTTGCAAAGTGAACAGCCTATGGGGTTGATTTACTAAAGGCAAAAGAGACTATGTACTATGCAAAATGCAGTTGCACTCTGCAAGTGCAGTTGCTCCAAAGATTAGTAAATGAGGTAAAGCTTCACTTTGCAAAGCATACCCAATCACGTTCAAGGAAAATAAAAACTAAAAACTGCATTTTTGCTTGCTCCTGATTGGATCATGAAGGTCAGCAAAGCTTCTGCTCATTTATTAAGCTCTGGAGCAAGTGCACTTGCAGAGTGCAACTGCACTTTGCAAAGTACACAGTCTATTTGCCTTTAGTAAATGAACCCCTATATATCTTTAATAAATCAACCCAATATAATGAAACATACTTCCCTTCAGGGGACCCTGATGAAGACTGGGTGCTCCTAGTATTCTGTACCTTGGGGGAGCCTATGCTATACAATATCTAACAAAAGTGAGTACACCCCTCACATTTTTGTAAATATTTTATTATATTGTTTCATGTGACACACTGAATAAATTACACTTTGCTACAATGTAAAGAAGTGAGAGTACAGCTTGTATAACAGTGTAAATTTGCTGTCCCTTCAAAATAATTCAACACACAGCCATTAATGTCTAAATCGCTGGCAACAAAAGTGAGTACACCCCTAAGGGAAAATGTCCAAATTGGACCCAATTAGCCATTTTCCCTCCCCGATGTCATGCGACTCGTTAGTGTTACAAGGTCTCAAGTGTGAATGGGGAGCAGGTGTGTTAAATTTGGTGTTATTACTCTCACTTTCTCATACTGGTCACTGGTAGTTCATAATGGCACCTCAAAGCAAAGAACTCTCAGAGGATCTGAAAAAAAAGAATTGTTGCTCTATATAAAGATGGCCTAGGCTATAAGAAGATTGCCAAGACCCTGAAACTGAGCTGCAGCATGGCGACCAAGACCATACAGGAGTTTAACAGGACAGGTTCCACTCAGAACAGGCATCACCATGGTCGCCTAAAGAAGTTCAGTTCATGTGCTCAGTGTCATATCCAGAGGTTGTCTTTGGGAAATAGACGTATGAGTGCTGCCACCATTGCTGCAGAGGTTGAAGGGATGGAGGGTCAACCTGTCAGTGCTCAGACCATACGCTGCACACTTCATCAAATTGGTCTGCATGGCTGTCATCCCAGGAGGAAGCCTCTTCTAAAAATGATGCACAAGAAATCCAGTTTGCTAAAGACAAGCAGACCAAGGACATCTATTACTGGAACCATGTCCTGTGGTCTGATGACACCAAGATAAACTTATTTGGTTCAGTTGTTGTCAAGCGTGTGTGGCGGCAACCAGGTGAGAAGTACAAAGACAAGTGTGCCTTGCCTACAGTCAAGCATGGTGGTGGGAGTGTTATGGTCTGGGGCTGCATGAGTGCTGCCGGCGCTGGGGAGCTACAGCTCATTGAGGGAACCATGAATGCCAACATGTACTGTGACATACTAAAGCAGAGCATGATCCCCTCCCTTTGGAGAATGGGCCGCATGGCAGTATTCCAACGTGATAATGACCCCAAACACATCTCCAAGACGACCACTGCCTTGCGAAAGAAGCTGAGGGTAAAGGTGATGGGCTGGCCAAGCATGTCTCCACACCTAAACCCTATTGAGCATCTGTGGGGCATCCTCAAATGGAAGGTGGAGGAGCGCAAGGTCTCTAACATCCACCAGCTCTTTGATGTCGTCATGGAGGAGTGGAAGAGGGCTCCAGTGGTAACCTGTGAAGCTCTGGTGAACTCCATGCCCAAGTGGGTTAAGGCAGTGCTGGAAAATAATGGCAGCCACACAAAATATTGACACTTTGGGCCCAGTTTGGACATTTTCACTTAGGGGTGTACTCACTTTTGTTGCCAGCAGTTTAGACATTAATGGCTGTGTGTTGAGTTATTTTGAGGGGGCAGCAAATTTACACTGTTACACAAGGTGTACACTCACTACTTTACATTGTAGCAAAGTGTCATTTCTTTAGTGCTATCACATGTAAAGATATAATAAAATATTTACAAAAATGTGAGGAGTGTACTAACTTTTGTGAGATACTGTATGCTAGTGATATATAGGGTCCACACATATCCATTACAACCTGGCTTAGCAGGTATTCCTGTAAGTGCTAAGAATTAGCAAACAGAACTCTAGAAAGAAACAAAATGTGCAAGAAGTTTCATCTGGTTTTTGCACCAATTTTTTCCTACAATTACCTCGATATACTGCTGGGGACAACTATTGTCCCACATGCTTTATACTAGCGGTGTCATAGACAATAAACCAAGGCATGCGACATTAAAGTAGTGAAGACATAAATAGAAAGTATTTATGAGTGGTAAGGTTACAAGACGGTTCTTTGATTTCACTAAAATGTTAATGTCATGTATTATTTATCTAATCATTATTTTTTCGGCTAAGAAATTTGTAGTTACACACCAAGAAACAAATATTGCCATTCATGTTATTAATCTGTACTATTTATATCACAATTAATGAAAAATAAATTATAGGAACATTTTAAGAAGTTTGTGGTGCTGAATAAATATAACACATGTGATTGTACATATTTTGAAGCTGACAACTCTGTTTTGTCACTTATAAAATATGTCTTTACAATCAGGGATCAATACATTGTATTTCATGTTTCTTTAAATATAGTGTAAAACTATGAAAAAACTGGGGCACTCATTACCATTAACAGTGTCTCACTTGTATGTACAGGCTGAGGTTTCAGCCAGCTAACAGAGTAATGTGCATACAGTATGTATGCCTAGTTTTGCTGTACAATGCGCTTATGCACGGTGAACTATTATGCCTAGTGACACATGAAAATAAAATGATTGCAGGCAGATCTAGCAGAATAAATTTTGAGTAACCTGTGATGTACTAAACAAGGTTTCGTAACCTTGCACAAAAAGGGACATTCAGATGAATAACAATAAATTAGTGTTTGAATGATACAGAAACTCAGCTGTAACAGAAATACTTTGTATGCCTTTTAAATGGAAAAGCTGGAAGCTTACTCTCCTTGGACAATTAAAGGTATCATGAATCATTGAAGCAGAAATAGTATTCTTAGCCAGGACTCTTTCAACAGTATTATACGATACTGCTTCCATCGTGATGCCAAATGTAAGTATTTCTTTTGATAAAAGGAATACAAAGCAACAGAAGATGGAGTATTTACATGATTTTATGTTCAGCACTTAAAGTAGAACTATAGGCAAAACTTTTTTTTTTCATTTTGGATAGAGTAACGGAGGGTTATAACCTCTGCCAGGGTTTTCTTCACCAACTGTGTCCCATTTTGGAGATTTCCCTTCACTTCCTCTCCTATAGCCAAATAGGAAGTGAGAGGAAATTCCTGCAAATTAAAAGGAGTCCATTGGGAACCCCCAGGTCGCCAGAACCAGTTTTCCCATTGGAAGATTTCCCCTCTATTACTTTTCTGAGGACAACTCAAAATTTAGAATTTTCTTTTACTTTTACTTTCAATGATATTGATAAACTGGACAAATAGAGAGGTTGAATCTCCCTAGCGAGGACAGCATTAGCGCATGACAGGTATTCTAATCCCTCTTCACTCCATCCAAAACGAAAAAAAAAAATTGCGGTTAGTTATACTTTAACCGTGTTCACCCATATAAACTAAGTTTCTTAGATGACACATAAATGTTATAGAGACATCTCATACTAAAAATGAAAATATTATCTCAGGTATGATCCAAAATGTAATACATTGTACGCTACTTGCATCCAGCACATGTTTATGCAGGGATGTGTGCATGCAAATGACTGTGTGTGCTCATACACAACATTCTACACAATGGATGTGGTGAACAAATGTACAGTAAGTGTGGGTAGGTGGAGCGTGGTACGTTAGCAGAAAAGACTCCAGGTCCAGAAAATAGAACTGTATTGAAATTGAAGTTCGGCAATTCACAAAATATCTGGATGGAAAGCAACCCGACTGGGAGCAATCACAGGATGTAGGAGCAATGAGTAGTATTAGGAGGTCTCAGGTGTGCTGACAGCATCTAATCACACGTGATATATGCGCCGAACCCAGGAGCCAGGGTCTTAAATAGACTCTGCCTGATCCAAGATGGCCACCAAAGTCACATGGAGTTGCCAGCATCCAAACGGATGCTGCTTCTCTGTGAGGAAGGAAACCATAGAGGAATTGGCAAGTCACACATCACAGTTATGCATCACAATACAATATTTACAAAAATTCTTTCTTCCTGCACTTCTGCATCTACAAATCTTTCACTAACTCATCAAACAATATCATTGTGAGGACACTGCCCTCAACAGTAACTAGGCACAGAGCATTCAGTTTTTCATGGGTCTTTGTGGTTCTCAGATAATTATTTAACAGTGCCAATTTACTGAATTACTTTTCTCCTGAATAACTAGTGATCATCATGCTTAAATATATTATAAGAGCTACATAACCCCTGAAAAAGTATCAGCAAGCCTTTCATCATGTAATAAAAATGCCTGTTGAGATGAAGTGAGACATGACTGGAGCTTGGCAAAGGCTGCAAACTAGTCATTTTTCTCAACAAACACAATACTGAAGTCTAGAGGGCAAACGCATTTTAATTTCTTTATAAAATAAGTCTGGGGCCCCCTCTGGCAGGGGGCTCGGGGCAGTTGCCCTTTTTGCCCCCTTACAAATCCCCCACTGAGTGGAGAAAATAGACTACACCTGCCTACATACAGACATGACTAAACTGTAGGGTACAGTGAGACATGCCCTAAGGTTAGATGGTTTTGGGGATGTGTTCACTCCTTGATATATTTGGTCACAGTGGTTAATATTGTTAGGGATGCTCGGATTGCACTGTTGAATGTGCCAGTAGATGACATCCCAAAACATATGCAAACCCTAATTCACTTTATATTTTTAGCGGCCAAGATAGCTGTTGCAACAGCCTGGAAGAGTCCAGTAATAGACTTGGCCCTGCTGAAATGCAAGTTGAGCTGGATTATGCTCAATGAGAAACTTGTGAGTGTTTTGCCGGATAGACAAACACTTTTTGATAGGAAACCTTGGCTCAATTATTTAGAAGTATCAGTCTAATGGAAATAAGACCTGTGATCAGTGAGGAGCTTCTGGATGGACAGGACTCTCTCCTTTTCTCTTTCATCTACCCTTTTTTCCTTCCTTTTTCCCCCTCTTCCTTCTCCCCTCTTCTTTTTCTTCCTTTTTATTTGGCAACAATGCTGCTTATTACATGGTATTATGATTGGCACCTTTCTGAGGGATAAACATCCCCACCTAACGCAATTTTGTTCTAGTTCAATTACCATTGTGCCGGAATGTGTTGGAGGTGTATAATGGCATTGTAATTGGTCTTCTATTTTGTACTTTTTAAAGATGTTCTTTTATTTATTGTAAAAAAATCTATAAAAAACGATTGAAACAGAAAATGTAGGGTACAGTGAAATAAAATTACTATTATGATAAAACAGCATTGAAAGTTGGAAGATTTAAAATTGCATTGTAAAAGATGGTTATTTCTGTACAGCTCTTAGTGAAGTAAATAAAACCCATTAAATACTTGCATCTATCTACATACTTCTAGTATACACAAACACTCAAATGTGTTCAATGTTTCTATTACATACAGTTTTACATTTTTATTTCCAACAAGGTCCAAAACCTCAGCTGTAGATTATTTTTTCTGGGTCATAATAATTGTTCATTTACATTACATGAGTGCACTGATGGTTACCTATTTATTTGTGTAGACTTTGGTGGGTTTAGTCATCCACCGCCATAGATTCTGGTTATACCCCTTTCCCCCCCCAGATGCCACGGTCATGACAAGGAGCAGACCTAGGAACTTCAAAGATCTTTCATGCTAAGGTCCTGGTTCTAAAGATCAGCAATCAGTTTTGGATTAAAAAAACTTTTAAAAAAGGATGTAAAAATGCATGTATGCATGTTCTTTTATCATTTATCCAGAAATTCTCTATAACCTTCTGTATAATTTCTCTGTCTAACCCTTGGATTGCTCTCCAAATTTTTTCATCCACTGCTACAATTTATATTGGCATACATGATTCTAAGATATAGTATGCAGCAATATATCAGTTTAGTATGTTCATATTTGCTCCAAGCATTGTAATTGTACAAGCTTTTATATTTGGTTTCTTTCAAAAAAATGTTTTGAATTAAATAAAACATAACCTAATTTTCCACTCTTACTAAATGGCATAACATCAACTTGGCAAGAACAGAAAAGTAACACAGCTGCCTTAACGCCTGGACTTTCCCTTTTGCAATGAATTTAGAAGTGGCAGTTAGCTTACAGAGTGCCAGCCAAAAGGAGCATGGCAGTTAAACTGTCTAAAACACATATTTGAAAATGAGCTCATATCAACAAAGAAAGGGAAGGAAGATAATAGGAAAAAACATAAATCTTTTTTAAATTTACATAGCGGATTATATTTGTAACAAGATATTACAGTATTAAAGTAGAAGGTATTGTAGTAAAAGGTTCTGTAGTTAGTGACTATATATATTCACAAAGTTTTAACCACTTAAGGACCAGAAGATTTCCCCCTTAATGACCAGGCCATTTTTTGCGATATGGCACTGCGTCGGTTTAACTGACAATTGCGCGGTCGTGCGACGTTGTACCCAAACAAAATTGATGTCCTTTTTTCCCACAAACAGAGCTTTCTTTTTGTGGTATTTGATCACCTCTGCGTTTTTTATTTTTTGCGCTATAAACAAAAAAGAGCGACAATTTGGAAAAAAAAAATATTTTTTACTTTTTGCTATAATAAATATCTCCCCGAAAAAAATTAAAAAACACATTTCTTTATCAATTTAGGCCAATATGTATTCTTCTACATATTTTTGGTAAATTGCAATAATTGTATACTGATTGGTTTGCGCAAAAGTTATAGCGTCTACAAAATAGGGGATATATTTTTACATTTTTATTACTATTTTTTTTTTACTAGTAATGGCAGTGATCAGCGATTTTTAGCGGGACTGCGACATGGCGATGGACAGATCGGACACTTTTGACACTTTTTTGGGACCATTGACATTTATACAATCAGAGCTAAAAATAGCCACTGATTGCTGTATAAATGTCACTGACAGGGAAGGGGTTTACACTAGGGGGCGATCAAGGGGTTAAGTGTGTTCCCTGGGAGGTGTTGCTAACTGTATGGGGCTGGGCTGACTGGAGGAGGAGAGAGATCATTGTTCCTAATCACTAGGAACAGGCAATCTCTCTCTCCTCCCCTGACGGAATGGGGATCTGTTTGTTTACACTGACAGATCCCCATTCTGCCTGTCTGTGGAGCAATCACAGGTGGTCGGCAGACATATAGTCCGCTGGACCCGCTGGTTGGCTCCCCCGATCGTAAATGGGCATGCACACGCGCCGCCCTAAAATTGTCCTGTACAATGACAGCGATTCGCGCAGGGGAGCCAACTAAAGAAAGTATTTCCACCGCTCAGGCTGACACTGACCCAGGTGTAAGTAGAAGTTTCAGAGCAGAAGAGCTCCAGGTGCTGGCTGAATGCTAGGCAAAGCAGGCTTGAATGGAGGAGAAGATTTGGATGCTGCACACTGGATGTAGTCAAAAAAACTTCATTTTATTGAAAAAATGGGATCATCAAAACAACAAGACTGTCATGCAGAAAGTACAGGTAATCTGACGCGTTTCGCACTCAAGACTGAGTGCTTACTCATAGCTGAGTAGCTATGAGTAAGCACTCAGTCTTGAGTGCGAAACGCGTCAGCTTACCTGTACTTTCTGCATGACAGTCTTGTTGTTTTGATGATCCCATTTTTTCAATAAAGTGAAGTTTTTTTGACTACATCCAGTGTGCGGCATCCAAATCTTCTCCTCCATTCAAGGGGAGCCAACTTGCCACAGTACAACTGCGGCGGGCAGTCAGTAACTAGTTTTTAAAGGTGTCTTGTAGCTTGCTACTGGCTGCTGGATCTATCTTCTAAGCCATCTTCTACCAACCTATTGAGTGGTGGCCAAAAGAGGTAACTAGGACTGCTCTCAGTGTAGCCCTGCCATTAGGATGTTGCCTTTATAGAGAGGCTACCCAGTCATTGTGATGAAAATAGTGGGCAGGTCAGCCAGAGCAATCATAGGACAAAGTTGTAAATAATGTGACCACCTTTACTATGAAGAAGTACCCTAGGGAGAAGGTACGGTATTGTAGGAAAAAGGCTGAAAAGAGGAAGAAATGTGAAGGATAAAGATATTGTGCAGTGTTGAATTGTAAGTCTTGTTAACTTTGCTGCACATTTTCACTGGCAAGTTGTACACTTGCAGAGCACTTGAAGTTCTAGTTGACACTTTACCAATCTGTAGCAAATTTGCATGGCAAGTCTCTAGCAAAAGCAAAGTTGCAGTCTACAGCAAGAGCTCTGCAAGCCACAGTGACCCCTGTGGTGGGATGACTATTGCACAACATAACTGAACCAGAACTTGCAGTAGACTTGCAGAATGTTTGTGAAGAAAGCTGATCTGGAGTCATGCAATGCAGACTTGCTACAATTGTAACAAACAAACTTGTGAAGCCTGGCAAGTCTCGCAATAGCTTAGCAAGTCATTTTCTTTTCAATCTTAGTTTATTTCAAAATAAAGATATAACAGAAAGATAAAGTACCGTATGGTATAATATTGTATACATTATATACATAACAAGAAGAATATTGTATTAGCACACTAGATATAGTGGTTTTTAATGTATTAGTACACTGACAAGTGTGGGGGAATCAACCTATAACCACCTTTAAACTTTTGCGTGTTTGTGTTATCAGGAAATTCCTCCTTGTCGGGCTGAAACGCTGTATAGATCATTCAATCATTTGTTATAGATATTTAAGTTGTTGAGCAATTCTGGAAATACAGTCTTTTATATATCAATTTGAGTGACTGGATCAGTACTTAAGGAAAGATAACAGAGAAAAAGGGATGAGTAAGAGCATGTGGAGAGATAGGGGATGACAACAGACTTAGGGAGCACCTCGACATGGCTAATCAGCGGGCAAGGACGGGGCATCTCTGATCCATATAAGGAAGTCATCAGAGTATCGAAACGTCGACCATGAGGTCCAAGTAATGGAGAACTGTTCCTCCTTCCCTGCCTCCTGCGCCAGCAAACGTTCCAGATCTCTTATCCAATCCACCTCAACAGCCCAATCTCCCAAGGAAGGTACATCTATTGTTCTCCAATGTCTGGGGATCACTGTCCTGACCGCAGCCAAAAAGTGGCGCAGTATGTCCTTTTTAATCAGCTTGAGTGGGCCCGGAATCATAGATAGTAGGGCTATCTCTGGTGTGGGCTTAATTGAGGTCGCCATCAGCATGCTGTAAAGATCAAAGACCTTTTGCCAAAATTTCCGAATTGGAGGGCATGCCCACCATATGTGGAGCATTGTCCCACTAGAGGACAGGCATCTCCAACAAGTACCTGAGATAGAGGGGTTAAATCGTTGGATAGTCACCGGGCATCTGTACCATCTTGTTAATAGCTTAAACCCCTTTTCTTGATTCTTAGTTGCCAAAGAGATCTTATGTGTTAAAATAAAACTTTTTTGCCAATCAGCAGGGGAGATGGAATGCTGTAGATCTGTTTCCCATTTTCGCGTGTATGTTCGAAGGTCAGGGGTAGATACATTTAATAGAAGGGAGTATAACAGTGATACTACATGTGTTGGGGGATCTGGCTGTAAGAGCAGCTCATCAAAGTCTGTCGGGTCGTCTAGGATTTCTGAGATGGGGGAGAAAGTACGTATGCACGATATTAATTGACTCCTTTGTAACCACATGGTTGGGGGCCCCGCGCTCGTCTGGGGAGGTATGTCCGGTCTGAAAGATGGGTCAGCGCGTAGTACCTGTGCTAAACGTCTATGACTATCCCTATTCCAGGGTCCAAATCTCTCCTCAACCTCCGTCGGGGGGGAAGGCCGGAGTCCCAAAGAGAGGAGTCATCGGGCCCCGGGGTTTAGATAATTTGCTCGTTAATAGCAGTCGGTCCCATATCTGCAGGGTCTGACGGGTAAGGGCAGTAGAGAGGGTACCACCTTTACGCCGAGCCGTAGGTGTCCACGGCAGGGTGCAAAGATCAGCCCCATTGAGATGTTCCTCCAATTGAACCCAGATCTTGGAGGAGGAATGGTGAAACCAATCCACAATACGTGTGAGAACCGCTGCCCTGTGGTAGGAAGAAGCATCTGGGACCCCCGCCCCCCCCCCCCCCCCCCCCGGGCCTTCGGAAGAATCATTGTGTCATATTTTATCCTGGGGCGGTTTCCTTGCCATATAAATTTAGAAAAAATCTGGCGAAGCTTTTTGAAAAACGGGGCGGGAATGTGAATAGGTAAGGTTTGGAAAAGATAGAGGAATCGAGGGAGGACATCCATCTTTAAAACATTCACCCTACCCAACCAAGAGAGCTGTTTAGATGCGTATGTGGTCAGATCCGCTTGCGTTCTAAGAAGTAGGGGGGTAAAGTTGCTGATGAATAATTGGGAAGCGTCTGTTGGGATATGAATTCCTAAGTAACGAATAGACGTGGAATTTGTCTTAAAAGGGAAGGAAGATGCAAGTTGTTTGAGAGCTGTTTCTGGGAGTGAAATGTTGAGTATTTCTGACTTACTGTGATTAACTTTAAAGTTACTAACATCTCCATATCTCTGAAACTCCTGCATAATGGAGGGTAATGAGACTTGCGGTTGGGTCACAAAGATGAGTAAGTCATCTGCAAATAGGGCAAGTTTAGTATGTATGGGGCCTATACTAACACCGTGGACAGCCGGGTTGTTTCTAAGGGCAATGGCTAGGTGTTCCATAACAAGAACATAGAGAATGGGGGACAAGGGGCACCCCTGTCGCGTTCCATTGTGGATAGTAAATTTTGGAGCTAGAGATCCATTTAGTCTAATCCTGGTAGAGGGAGAAGTGTAAAGGGACATTATTCTTGAGAGCATATTTTGGCCCAGACCCAGTTGTTGTAGTGATAGATGCAAAAATTGCCAGTCGACACGGTCGAAGGCCTTTTCCGCATCCACCGTGAGAAGGCACAATGGGACATTGTGGGTTCGAGCATAATCTGCAATGAGAAGTGTTTTTAGGGTGTTATCTCGTGCCTCTCGTCCACTCACAAAGCCCACTTGATCTAAGTGTATGATTCGGGGTAGCAACGGTTGTAGTCTATTAGCTAGCACCTTCGCGTACACTTTCAGATCAACCCCTATCAGCGAAATGGGTCGGTAGTTAGCACATATAGTCAGGTCTTTGTCTGGTTTTGGGATGAGAGTGATATGTGCCTCTAGAGTTTGCGGTGGGAATACCGATCACTCAGAGATTGAATTAAATACTTTTGTTAAGAAGGGGGTGAGAAGGGGAGCAAATTGTTTATAAAATTTCGGGGTAAAGCCATCAGGGCCCGGACTTTTACCAGATGGGGTAGATGCAATGGCACGGGCAACCTCATCTTCCGATATCGGAGCTTCCAAGTCCTCGTTTCGTCATCTAGAGTAGGTAATGCGTTTTGTGCGATATATGAGGCTTGCGTGTCCGCTCTAGAATAAAGGGAATCAGTGGGGCTTGTTACAGGTATGTTATAGAGGGATTGATAGAAGTCCCGGAAAACCTGTCCCATCTCAGAGGGTGACGAGACAACTTTCCCAGAACTGTCCCGTATATGGGGTATAAAGGTGTTAGGTTGTTTGGTATGTAGGGTGCGAGCTAGTGATCTACCACATTTATCTCGGAATTTGTACTGGTGAAAGGCTATTTTGTTCGCAAATGTACGGGCTGAAGCCTCATATAATTCCCTAAGCTGAGAGCGAGCGCAAGAGACCTCCGCAAGCACCTCCACAGTCGGGGAGCGTTTATGGGTAGTCTCTAGTGTCCTGAGTTTGTGTACAGCCGTGGCTATCGCAGCCAAGCGTTCTTTCTTCATGCGGGCACCCATTTGGATGAAACTACCCCGTAAGACCGCCTTTAATGCCTCCCATTTAATGGGTGGTGAGGTGTCATCAGAGGCGTGGTCTGTAAAAAAATTTGAAATAGTCTCCGCTATCTGAGTATCGAACCCTGGCTCAGTCAGAAGCGAGTCATTCAACCTCCATGTCCATTCTTTTATTGGCGTAGAGGGGACTGTAAGTGACAGGAACACAGGAGAGTGGTCGGACCAAACCATAGGGTCTATTTCGCAATTTGGGGACCAATCTAGACAGCTGTGGTCGACCAAAAAATAGTCTAAACGACTGTACGATCGGTGCACGTTGGAAAAGTGTGTGTAGTTTCGTGATTCTGGGTACAATATCCGCCATATATCCACAAGATGCATATTGTAAATGGCACGTTTTAGGGCCCGTATTTTAGGGAAGGATATAGAGGAACAGGATGTCGATGAATCCAAAAGTGGATCCATAGGTGTATTGAAGTCCCCTCCGAGTATGAGCTTACCCTCCGCGAAACCCGATAAGATCTTAAAATACTGTAAGGCCGATGGGATTTGGTGTGTGTTAGGTAAGTATAAGTTAGCTATTGTAAATTTAGTCCCCCATAGAGAGATTTTCACAAAGACGTACCTGCCCTGGGGGTCTGCCATATGATCAAGCAGTTCAATAGGGAGTGTTTTATGAAACGCAATAGATACTCCCTTAGATTTTTGTGTTGGATTGGTACTGTGGATCCATCTTTTAAAATATCTACTGGAGCAGGAAGGGGTGGATTCAGAATGAAAGTGGGTCTCTTGCAACAAGAGCACGTTAACTCGTCTTTTGTGCATCTGATATAGTATTTGCCCACGTTTCGAAGCAATGTTCAGCCCATTGACGTTGTATGAACAGAATTTCAATTGGGGGCATGAGGTTACCGTATGAGCCATGTCGGGGTGCTAAAGGCCGTGCAGGGGAAAAAAACAATAGGATATATACAAAAAAAAAAATACAGAGATCGATTCGGGGTAGAGTGGGGAGAAGAGGTGAAATATAGAAGTGGGAGAAAAGGAAGAGAAAAGAAAAGGAGAAGAAATAAAGGAGAAAGAAGAGTATGAGGATAATAGAAAAGGTAAGGTGTAAGTAAAAGGACACCTAAAAATATGTCCAGAAAACTAATGTGTTTGCTAGCGCAAAACACTGCGTGATATATCACGCTTTAGGCACAAACAGTGCCTGTCCTACTGTGGGGGGAAGGTCGAAATGGGTGAACCTGAGCCGTGATCCTGACAGCGAATCAGGCATGTATATAGTATATGTGGCACACTAATCATGTAAAACGTATGTGAAACATATGTGAAACATAAGGCAGCTTAACGAGAACAAGTGAGAACAATTAACTAAATATCAACAGTGGGTTTAAGTAGTTACCCTGGAATCATATAGAAAATAAAATACAATTACATTGGTTCCCTCTTGTAGATAAATCAGTTAGTCACAGCTGTAGTATGCGCATAGGGGCGCAAGGGGAAACGGGGGGCCCACCCGAGGAGGCATCCAGTTGCATCATGCGTGGCGCCTTCTAAACTTACAGTCTCCCAAAATGGGGGTTAATTAAGGCCGGTGGCCAAACCTCCCTCTGGTGTGGTTCCCCCACTCCCACCCCACCCCCCCCAACGCACGCCACAGAGGGAGGAGATGAGAGGGAACAATCTAACAGGAAGCAAAACACTTTATATAAAATTGTTGTTGTATTGTACCAGTACCTGACTCCCTTCTTAGTGAGAGTCTCAAGGTGACCATAGGCTTCTCTGCCGAACCCCAGCCATAAGCAAGTCATTTTCAAACTTGCAGCACAATTGCTTGCTATCTGGGTGTGTAACAATGCAGGAGTAGAGATCTTAAGAGGGTATGCAGCCAACCTGAAATTACATGCCAGTAAATACTTAAAGTGTATTTAGAGGGTCACTCTAAACAAGTCTAAGAAAGTCCCAAACCCAGCTACTATGTAATGCACAAACATCATAAAGTAAACAGTGACTAACTTTACCTTTCCAAACAGCCAAACCCAGCTTCATTTGTGTCTCTCCTGCTCCCTTTCCCAGACACTGCAGCTCACAATGGAGGGTTTTGTAACAGAGACAGTGTTGTCAGTCCTGAAAGCAGTGGGCAGAACAAGGTATGGGCAGCTGCTGATTGACAAGCTACAGGCATCAGGGCCAACTTATATTGATATATATATACTGATATATATATTATATTGATTGGGCTCTGGGCAAACATTTTCTTGCCCACCCCCCCCTACATTCTGAGACATACAGAAAAATATCAGGTCGGCTCAAAATCTGTTTATTGCAGCAGATCACGCAGCGATTGAAATTGGTTGCCAGAGATTACAGCCCATCCTTACCGCTTACTGATTGCTTGCGAGAGATTACAGCAGATCACTACTGTTCACTGATTGGTTGCTACAGGTTACTGCACACCTTTACTGCTCACTGATTGGGTTGCTAGAGGTTGATGCACACCATTACCGCTCACTGATTGGGTTGCTAGAAGTTACTGCACACCATTACCACTCACTGACTAGGTTAATAGAGGTTACTTCACACATTACTGCTTACTGATTGGGTTGCTAGAGGTTAATGCACACATTACTGCTCACTGATTGGCTTGCTAGAGGTTACTGCACACCATTACCGCTCACTGATTGGGTTGCTAAAGATTACTGCACACCATTACCGCTCACTGATTGGGTTGCTAAAGATTACTGCACACCATCACCGCTCACTGATTGGGTTACTAGACGTTACTGCACACTATCACCGCTCACTTATTGGGTTGCTAGAGGTTACTGCAAACCATTACTGCTCACTGATTGGGTTGCTAAAGATTACTGCACACCATTACCACTCACTGATTGGGTTGCTAGAAGTTACTGCACACCATTACCGCTCACTGATTGGGTTGCTAGAAGTTACTGCACACCATTACTGCTCACTGATTGGGTTGCTAGAAGTTACTGCACACCATTACCTCTCACTGATTGGGTTGCTAGAGGTTACTGCACACCATTACCGCTCACTGATTGGATTGCTAGAGGTTACTGCACACCATTACCGCTCACTGATTGGGTTGCTAGAGGTTACTGCATAGTACACACCCTTACTGCTCACTGATTGTGTTGCTAGAGGTTACTGTACACCCTTATTGCTCACTGATTGGGTTGCTAGAGGTTACAGCACACCATTATCACTCACTGATTGGGTTGCTAGAAGTTACTGCACACCATTACCGCTCACTGATTGGGTTGCTAGAAGTTACTGCACACCATCAGTACTCACCCATTGGTTGCTAGAAGTTACTGCACACCATCACTACTCACCCATTGGTTGCTAGAAGTTACTGCACACTGATTCCTGTAACTCACTCACAGTGTCCCCCCTGTAAGCTGCTCAGCGGTCCAGCCACTTATTTATCAATCCATCCCCCTCCGCTGCTGACAGAAGAAGGGTGAAGGAGAACAATCACAGCCCGCACTGTGTCTTTCATCTTAGCCCTGCTGACCAGAGAAATGGTGGGGCGAGCGGGGGGGACACTGACCATGATCGGAGAAGGGGCGGGGTGAGCGGGGGGAACACTGACCATGACCGGAGAAGGGGTGGGGCGAGCAGGGGGGAACACTGACCGTGACCAGAGAAGGGGCGGGGTGAGCGGGTGGAACACTGATCGTGACCGGAAAAGGGGCGTGAGTGAGCGGGGGAACACTGAGCCGCTCTGCCTCACTTCCTGTAGCAGCTGCTGGTGACTGACATAGGGAGAAGCTCAATTAGCGGGCTCCGGCACATACAGCTCACAGCTTGCCTCTCCCCGTCACACTCAAGCAGCCAGGAGAGCAAGTGGGGAAGCGGCTGCACCCGCTACACAGGACAAATATTTGCGGGCAGCATGGGCTCAAGGAGCAGTTGCTTTGGGGCCCCCCCAACAATGATTGGGCCCTGGGCAACTGCCCCTTTTGCCCCACGTTAATTATGGCCCTGACAGGCATGTGAATCAACAGTGACAATGCTGATAGCCAAGCCCCCTGCAACATTTTCTCATCCCACTGTAGTACAAGCAGGCACAACTTACATAAGAATGGTACCTCTGCTCAGAATTCAGGAACAGTGTGCATCATTGCCACACCATCCTAGAAAGCTGAATCAGGTAAGCTTCACTGAGAGAAAACTTTGCCAAAGCACTTAAAATAAAGGCCAGTGCTACAGAAAACAGAGACAGGCCAGGGCTCCAGAACTGAAAGGTAAGTAGGCAGTTGGGGAGTAGTAAGGGGTTACTGAATGTTTAGTAAAAGGTACAGTTGTTCTTCAGTTAAAATGAGTAAGGGCCGTTCGCACTGCATTTCTCCAGACTAGATAAATGGAGGTCAGTGCTAGGACATATAGAAAAAATGTTTTCTAGGTGCCCTGTTCATACCATAAAAGTGGTATGATGTACAGTACAGTGTGGGGTAATGCAGTGCAATGCAGAAAAATGCCTGTCTGCATTTTTCTGAAGTGCACTGGATGGCACCGCATCTCAACGTCTGCAGTACAATGCACTGCGCTGCTGTGTGAAGACTAGGTGACAAAAGCTAAAAAATAAGAAAGACAAAAAGGAAGCAGTGCAATGCATTGACTCATGCCTCCCACTGCTCTCTGCGTGAACTCATACTGACAGCTGCCCCCATGGTAAAACACTACTTTTTTTGTACAGGCATATCATTTTCAATAGAAAACTATGAGGGCTCATGCACATGGGCACATTTCTAATTACAGCATAAACAAAGTGGCATATTTTGGTGCCTGGGAGCCCCTGGTGCTACGAACGGCAGCTCATAAATGTATGTAGGAGACTGTACGCAGGCATGCACCACCAATTGCGTAAAGTGGTGCATGGTCACAGACCTATGTACACAAACATAGACAGTCCGGGTTTGGGGATTTACATTTGCTTTTTTATACACTGTCTCTCTTCATTATGTTTAGGACTAAAAATATTTTTTAACTTCTTTTTAGTCAGGTCTATTTGAAATATTGTATATCTTATATTTACCACTTTTACCCAGCAGATAGTTACATAGTTTATAAGGTTGAAAAAGGCACAGGTCCATTCAACTGAACATATGTGTGTATGTGTGTATGATTTTTATTCTCTAACAATTCCCATAGCTTTGCATATTCTGCTTCCTAAGGCAGACATCTATAAGTTTTTAGTTGAAGTTGATAGTTACATAGTTTAAATGATAAATGCATAACAGCAAAGCCATCTAAAGATTGCCATACACCTCATGGCTGAATAAGGGAAGTCAATCATTTTCCCCCATGCATGCTAAACAGCATGGATGAAGGAATTTCTCCTGCTGACTGTTGTATCCAACCGCCAACAAGACCTACAACTGCTGAATATCCAAACAGTGACTGCATCTGATTGGACAAATTGACTTTTGTTGAGCAGAGTGGTGCTGATAGGGCTACCTACTGCTTATATTTTTAGATGTGTATGGCCAGCTTCATAGTGGAATAGCAGGATATCAGCAAATACACACACAGGTGAATGAATCAGAGGGGAAGATACCCTACCTCTCCTGGTAAAAGCAATGGGGTTGATTTACTAAAGGCAAATAGACCATGCACTTTGCTACACTTTGCAAATGCAATTGCACTCATTTTCCCCATAGCTTAGCAAATGTGTTAAAGCTCTGATTTCCATTAGCCAATCATGGTCAAGAAAAAAATATTCACCTCATTACATTTACTAAGGAAAATTAGTGCAATTGCACTTACAAAGTGCACAGTCTATTTGCCTTTAGTAAATCAACCCCGGTGCTTGTCTGGATATTTTTATCTGCAGGAGCATTAAACTAAAACCCATCCAATAATACACTAACTAATACAACTTTGCTTGTGGTTTGAATGAATTAACACCCATTAATTAATCTGATTAGAGATACAGAGTGTTTGGCCAAAGTTATGAATATCAATGTTTTTCATGCAGATTTACCCAAGAAAAACTATAATGAGTCATATTAATATAATAAAGACTTAATCATGACCAGAAACTGAGCAGCATGTCCTGGAAGGTGTCCAAGAAACAATCTTATATTCCATGTTTGCATTATTTTTGGAGATGGTTTCTGCTTTTTTCTTTGTCTGCTGACATAGCTTAATTTGAGCATCCTGTGGACTACTCAAAAACTGTTTTGTATACTCATGTAAAGTCTACAGACACTCATCTGAGTGTAATGGCTGCCAACTGTTCTATTATCACAGCTTGAAGGGTCATGATTTAGCTCTATATGATAAATTACCTAAAATGATTAATTTACTAATGGAGTAAAGAATGAAAAATGATAGCTGTGTTCACTTTGAATACCTAATTATGTGCAGGAGAGTTTTTTTTACCTTGTGCATAACTGCATGAAAAAAAAGTACAGTTTCACTTACCTCACTTTTCGGACTACCAAATTAACCGATCTAACAGTATGCGTTAAAAACAGGAGTTTAGTCTGCACACATTTGCAAATATATGCGTAAGCTAAAGGCCCTGTCAAGGCACCCTGGTATCTGTAGTCCTATCACTAGCTTATGAGTGACTACCCAATGGAAGCACATGCATTCTGATGGATAGATGGAGGGCTGATAGACTGAAGGGAGCCCACCCCTTCTTAACCAATTCCATACCGGGCCATTGTAAAATGATGCTGGCAGGAACATCTCCCCCCTCCGGGTGGACGTCATATGATGTTCTCCGGTTCTCACAGCTCCAGGGGTCTGCAGCACAGCGATCAGGGATGAGGCATGTTCCTTGGACACAGCCCAACCCTGATCAGGGTAAAGAGCCAATGGAATTGGCTCTTTACCACGTGACTGGCTGTGTCCAATCACAGCCGGTCACAAATGTCAAAGAACGGCTGTAGTGCCGTTTCCAGGTTCTCCTCCTCAGTGTGTGAGGAGGAGACCTGGAAGAAAAAGTGTGCTACAGTACAGAGATCTGCCCCCCGATTGCCCCACAAATAAACAGTACCTGTCACCAACCCCAGAGTACCTGTCACAGCCCATCAGAGTACCTGTTACACCCCATCGGAGTAACTGTCCCCAGCATCAGAGTACCTGTCACCAGCCCCAAAGTACCTGTCACCAGCCCATCAGAGTACTCGAGTACCCACTACCACCCCATCAGAGTACCCGACTACCTGTCACCAGCACATCAGAGTACCTGAATACCTGTCTTCACCTCATCACAGTACCTGAGTACCTGTCACCAGCCCATCAGAGTACCCGAGTACCTGTCACCAGCCCATCAGAGTACCCGAATAACTGTCTTCAGCTCATCAGAGTGCCCAAGTATCTGTCACCAGCTCATCAGAGTACCCGAGTACCTGTCACCAGCTCATCAGAGTACCCGAGTACCTGTCACCAGACCATCAGAGTACCAGAGTACCTGTCACCAGCCCATTAGAGTACCCGAGTACCTGTCTCCAGCTCATCAGAGTACCCGAGTACCTGTCACCAGCTCATCAGAGTACCCGAGTACCTGTCACCAGCTCATCAGAGTACCCGAGTACCTGTCACCAGCCCATCAGAATACCTGCGTACCTGTCACCAGCCCATGAGAGTACCGGAGTACCTGTCACCAGCCCATGAGAGTACCGGAGTACCTGTCACCAGCCCATATATAGAATATATGTTGGGGTGTTTGCTTTTCAAAATGGGTCATTTTGTGGGTGTTTCCATTGTCCTGGTGCCCCAGGACCTTCAAAGGTGTGATAGGTAGGAATGAAATGAGATGTGTAATTTATGCTCCTAGAACGCCTGCCGGTGCTTCCTGCATGTTGGGCCTCTGCATGTGTCCAGTGTAAAAGTCTCACACATGTGGTATCGCCAAACTCAGGAGGAGTAGCAGAATGTATTTTGGGGTGTAATTGGAAGTATGCTTATGCTGTGTGAGAAATAACTTGTTATTATTACAATTTTGTGTAAAAAAAAAAAACAAATAATAAATTCATTTCTTAATTTTCCCAAGAATTGTGGGAAAGAATTACAACTTCAAAAAACTCACCATGCCTCTTACGAAATACCTTGAACTGTCTGATTTCCAAAAAGGGGTCATTTAGGGGGTATTTGTACTGTCCTGACATTTCAGGGCCTCAAGAAATGACATAGTCAGTATACCAGGTGTGATCAGGTGTGATCAATTTTTAATGATTTTCACCATAGCTTATATACTCTATAACTTCCACACAGACCAAATAATAAACACTAATTTGGGTATTTTTACCAAAAATATGTAGCAGTACAAATTGTGGCTCAAATTTATGGACAAAAATGATTTATTTGCAAAATTTTATAACAGAAACTAAAAAAAAGTGTTTTTCTTTTTCAAAAAAAAATTATATCGCAAAAAATGAAAAACCCAGGGGTGATTAAATGCCACCAAAAGAAAACCATATTTGTGTGGAAACAATGATAAAAAATTTTATTTGGATACAGTGTTGCATGACTGAGTAATTGTCATTCAAAGTGTGAGAGCGCTGAAAGCTAAAAATTGGTCTGGGCAGGAAGGGGGTATAAGTGCACTGTATTGAATTGGTTAAAGGTATAGGAGCACACTCAGCACCCAGCACATAGCATAGCACAATGACTGCAAAGGTGTCAGTGCGTTGCCTGACCAATATAACAGTAATCCAAAAAAGAAAGCCACTTCCCCCGCCTATAACTGGCCATTGCAGCAAGCAGCATTGGAAGGCTACATATGTTAAAAAAATAGCCAAGGATAAATCCAAGGAAAACTCCAAGCTCACTTACCGACCAGCCCACGGACAACTAAATTATTCTGTCTAACAGTATGCGTTAAAAACAGGGGTTTAGTCTGCACACATTTACAAATACATGCGTAAGCTACAGAGCCCCGCCAAGGCACCCTGGTATCTGTAGTCCTATCACAATGGAAGCACATGCATTCTGATGGATAGATGTAGGGCAGATGGACTGAAGGGAGCCCACCCCTTCTCAATATTATGTGACTACATAGGCACATATAGCAGGGGTCCCCAACCTTTAAAAGCTTGGTGGCCATATTAAAATTAGTAAGTAGAAAAGACAATACCTTTGCTATAGTTAAATAACTTTGAAAATAATTTATGAATCATATCAGTTAAATGAAATCTGCTCTAACCCACAGTTATCCAGTATTTCAATTAACAGCTGTTCTAAAAGACAGGTACTGACCATATGCCAAGAGACTGCTGGTATTGCAGGTATTGAAGACTAGAAGGTATTGAGAATCATAAATGGCCCAAGATACTCGGAGGACACCACTAATCTACATTATAGTCTTATAGAATGTGTTGTGCAGTAAAATAGAAAGTTGAAAGCGGATGTTTAACTAGATAAAAACCTAGAGCATAGGAGGTACGCCCTAAAAATCTTTAATGAAAATTCTTGGGTGTATCATGAGCATGCTGCTCTTCTTTTATTGCTATGGTTATGTATCTGCTGTTATTGGCAAGTCCCAGTTTTGTTTTTGTTTTTTTTTATGTTGACAACCAGGTTTTGTGTCAAACTTAAAGTGGTTGTAAACCTAGTTACACCACTTTTACCTACAGGTAAGACTATAATAAGGCTTACCTGTAGATACTGGAAATATCTCCTAAACCTGTACAGTTTAGGAGATATTTACCATATACGCTTGCGCCAATGTCATTGGCACATGCCCACTGAAGAAAATGCACGATTGTGCCGTTTCTAAAGGTCCTGTGCCGTGACCGGCGGCTACCGCGCATATGCACCGGTGTGACGTCATGCACCAATCACAGAGCCGGAGTCCGCGGCCCCAGAAGGAAGAGGGGTGAAGATGTATGCAGCCACCAGCGGGGACATCGGGGACATTGCAGGCTTCGTTTGCAGGTAAGTGGCACATAATGGGCTAGTATGCGATGCATACTAGCCCATTATGCTTTTACTTTGCAGGGAACAAAAGAGGAAGTAAGATCCATCAGGGTTTACTTCCTCTTTAAGAAGAGGCTGCATTATTATTACATTTACCCTCATTCATTTCTATACAAGTGAAAAGGGTTAACCTTTGCTCTGTATAAGACATCAGTTAAATTAACCTTACAAGTCCAAAAATAAAAGCATTACTGTGTTATCTTAAGAATTGACAATGTTATCATAAAATCAATAGGCCCATAGCGGAAATGTAAAAATTGCTCTGATCCATAACCAACACCCAGATTGTTGAACACATGCTGGGAGGCTGCAGGGAAACACATGGAAGGTATACATGGAAAGCCCTTAAGTCAGTGGGTGGAAACCACTGATTTACAGTTTAACTTTTAAGGAATGTCTTGCAATATGTCTTTGCACACAGAATAATTGCAACAGGGAAATTTAATACAGAATTATGTTCCTAATGGCTCCCTTTAAGTGTAATACCACCTTGGTGTTAAATTGGTTCTTTAAACCTTTCACTGTCAGACCAAACGTCTTGGAAATTTTGACTTGAAAATTACTTACAACCACCAAAACATCATATATACAGTAAATGTTCTTAAGCTCAGGGCATGTAGAACAAAAAGATGATAGTTGCATTTTTTTTTAACGCTGTATATTGCACTATATTTGGGCAATTGTTTATCAAATTAGATTTTCAGTAAAAGATACTCAAATAGTTTTAGTACACACAAACACAATATATTTACCATTTTTTAAGAAAATATAAATAGATGAGTTTGCATTGAGTAAACAGATTCCAAATATGCCAAGCCTCATATTTGCATACAGTCTCAGAATGGCAAAGTTTAGAATACCCAAAATTATTAAAACGCTTTAATAACCTTTACAGCTAATCATATCAAAGTTTATCATACATAATAGCCCTAGAACTATTTGCTCACTCCTGCATGCACAGCGGTACCTTATATGTGTTGCATTACTATGCACATGCAGTGGAGGGATGTTTTTTATTTTTTTTACTTTTTTTAAGTGGTATTAACCACTTGACCTCCAGAAGATTTACCCCCTTCATCACTAGGCCATTTTTTGCGATACAGCACAGCATTGCTTTAACTGACAATTGTGCGGTCGTGCAGCACAGTACCCAAATAAAATGTATGTAATTTTTTCCCACAAATAGAGCTTTCTTTTGGTTGTATTTGATCACCTCTGTGTTTTTTATTTTTTGTGCTATAAACTAAAAAAAAAGATTGACAATTTTGAAAAAAAAAACAATATTTTTTTCCTTTCTGCTATAAAACATAACCAATAAAAAAAAATGTAAAAAATCTAATTTCTTCATAAATTTAGGCCAATATGTATTCTGCTACATATTTTTGGTAAAAAAAATCCCAATGTTATAGTGTCTACAAACTATGGGATAGGGACTATGGAATTTTTTTTTCCACTAGTAATGGCAGCGATCAGCGACTTACAGCAGGACTGCGGTATTGCAGTGGACAAATCGGACACTTATTAACACTTTTTAAACTTTTTGGGGACCAGTGACACTAATACAATGATCAGTACTAAAAATATGCACTGTCACTGTACTAAAGACACTGGCTGGGAAGGGGTTAACATCAGGGGTGATCAAAGGGTTAACTGTGTGCCTAGCCAGTGCTCTTGTACTGTGTGGGAGGTGCTTTTACAAGGGGAAGGCATTGATCGATGTTCATGCTTTTCAGGAACACAGGATCAATGCCTTCCCTACTGACAGAATGTTATTCTGCCTTGTTTACATACTCCCTGTGGCCAGACTGGGTCTGTGCGACTCATTGTCGGTGGGTGGGCAGATGTCCTGTCTCCCGGGAGCTGCGATGCATGCTGGTGTCCGCCCTCCTACCTCCCCTCCACAGGGTTGGGGGTGGGTGGCTCGGCGGATCTTTACACCTTGCATCGGCGTCACGCCCCCGGCACTGTGCATATGACTTCCTTGGTTGGGCGTCGCACACACAGACGTCTGGTATATCAGCTGGGCTGACATGTGGTGAGCTTCTCTGGCATTCGCCGAGGTTTTGCTCCACTGTGTCGTGCCTGCGTGACGCTGAGGGGGAGCTGACGTTCAATGCTGGGGCTGCATTTCACTCCCTGCTTCATGGTATTCAGAGATGGTGCTGATACAACCTATGGAGCCCTGATCTTCTCCTATCTATGTGGCTTCAAACATCACATGTATTTTTCAAGGTAATCTTCCGGGTGCTTTTTTCAATCACCTTGGTGATATCTGCAGCTTATACCATCTCGTTTTTTGTTACTTGTATCATCATAGATACATTTTATATATTTCTATATTATAGAAGTCCCCTCCACTGCGGGGTGTTGGTGTGTGCGGTCCGGTGTTCCTCGTTGCGGTCCCCCTCTCAGCTCCCGGGCCAGGCTCCATGGCTCACCCCTGGCTTCGTTTTGTCGCACGGTCCCAGTTTTGGCTATCATGTGAGTAACCTTTTTGGCATGGCCCATTATGCCCAATTTCCCCCTTTTCTGCTGATTTTGTTAGACCCATGAATCTATATTGCTTTTCATACATTTTTTATAGAATTTAGATGCATCCAGCTCCTGAAGAGTGGATTGAAGTCTATGAAACGCAGTGTCAGGCCTACCTTTGATGCATCAAACACACATTGACCAATTTTCAGATGTTTTTTACTTCACATGACTTTTATCTTGCTTGGGGGATTAAGATGCATAATTGTACCTACCCATGTCCTATGGTTGTATATACATAGATTTATTGTCTATATGCGATTTTTTTATGTCTAATGTTTGCAATGCATTTTTATGCCATGTTGATCATTGGTCCTTAATAAACATACATATGTTTGCACCTCTGTGAGTGTGATTGGGCTGCATCATGTGCACCTCATTCAAAGTCCCAACCTTCCCCCCCTCTTTTTCATGATATTAAGGATGGGGGCGCAAACCTTCCCTTGCGTCCCAATTAAAGTCCTAAGTTCGCTTTTCCCCCCATTGCTTGTTTACAAAGGCAGATCACTGTTCTGGCTCTCTGCCTGATGATCATCGGGTGCGACGGACATCGAGTCCGCGGTACCTGCAGATCAACTCCCGCTGTGTTTTGTCACAGCAGGAGCGGGTCACCGGTGGCCCACATGCGTACCCTAGACCCAGAAAATAGGATCACCATCCATCTGGATTTGGCAGACAGCATTGGATCCGATAGCAGCAGGTGTCAGCGGAAATGTCACCGCTGACATCTGCCGATCCATAGGAGTGAATGGAAAAACTGACGAGTCTGATCGGAGCACCAGTGTGAAAGGGGCCTTAAAGGTCAAGTTCACCTTAAAAAATTATTCAATCTGTACTATGTTCCATGTTCATACCATACCAAGCTACAGAGTTTCAGTTAAAGAGCTGAAGGAAGTGTCAGTGAGTGTGTGGATTATGGACCTTGTACAGTGGGAATGGAAAATATTCAGACCCCCTTAAATTTTTCACTCTTTGTTATATTGCAGCCATTTGCTAAAATCATTTAAGTTCATTTTTTTCCTCATTAATGTACACACAGCACCCCATATTGACAGAAAAACACAGAATTGTTGACATTTTTGCAGATTTATTAAAAAAGAAAAACTAAAATATCACATGGTCCTAAGTATTCAGACCATTTGCTGTGACACTCATATATTTAACTCAGGTGCTGTCCATTTCTTCTGATCATCCTTGAGATGGTTCTACACTTTCATTGGAGTCCAGCTGTGTTTGATTATACTGATTGGACTTGATTAGGAAAGCCACACACCTGTCTATATAAGACCTTACAGCTCACAGTGCATGTCAGAGCAAATGAGAATAATGAAGTCAAAGGAACTGCCTGAAGAGCTCAGAGACAGAATTGTGGCAAGGCACAGATCTGGCCAAGGTTACAAAAAAATTTCTGCTGCACTTAAGGTTCCTAAGAGCACAGTGGCCTCCATAATCCTTAAATGGAAGACGTTTGGGACGACCAGAACCCTTCCTAGAGCTGGCCGTCCAGCCAGACTGAGCTATGGAGGGAGAAGAACCTTGGTGAGAGAGGTAAAGAAGAACCCAAAGATCACTGTGGCTGAGCTCCAGAGATGCAGTCAGGAGATGGGAGAAAGTTGTAGAAAGTCAATCATCACTGCAGCCCTCCACCAGTTGGGGCTTTATGGCAGAGTGGCCCGACGGAAGCCTCTCCTCAGTGCAAGACACATGAAAGTCCGCATGGAGTTTGCTAAAAAAAACACCTGAAGGACTCCAAGATGGTGAGAAATAAGATTCTTTGGTCTGATGAGACCAAGATAGAACTTTTTGGCCTTAATTGTAAGCGGTATGTGTGTAGAAAACCAGGCACTGTTTATCACCTGTCCAATACAGTCCCAACAGTGAAGCATGGTGGTGGCAGCATCATGCTGTGGGGGTGTTTTTCAGCTGCAGGGACAGGACGACTGGTTGCAATCGAGGGAAAGATGAATGCGGCCAAGTACAGGGATATCCTGGACGAAAACCTTCTCCAGAGTGCTCAGGACCTCAGACTGGGCCGCAGGTTTACTTTCCAACAAGACATTGACCCTAAGCACACAGCTAAAATAACGAAGGAGTGGCTTCACATCAACTCTGTGACTGTTCTTGAATGGCCCAGCCAGATCCCTGACTTAAACCCATTTGAGCATCTCTGGAGAGACCTAAAAATGGCTGTCCACCAACGTTTACCATCCCACCTGACAGAACTGGAGAGGACCTGCAAGGAGGAATGGCAGAGGATCCACAAATCCAGGTGTGAAAAACTTGTTGCATCTTTCCCAAAAAGACTCATGGCTGTATTAGATCAAAAGGGTGCTTCTACTAAATACTGTGATATTTCAGTTTTTCTTTTTTAATAAATCTGCAAAAATGTCAACAATTCTGTGTTTTTCTGTCAATATGGGGTGCTGTGTGTACATTAATGAGGAAAAAAAATGAACTTAAATGATTTTAGCAAATGGTTGCAATATAACAAAGAATTAAAAATTTAAAGGGGTCTGAATACTTTCCGTCCCCACTGTATTCCATTGATAACTACAAGTTTGTCTGTGGCCGATTTCAAAAGTGACAGCAGCTGTGGGGTATATAAACCCCTACATGCTGTCACAGTGGGGTTGCTTAGCTACACACTACACCCTAAATATGGGTGTAACATGTCACATGTTGCAAAAGGTGGAAATAACCTTTAATATCTCCTCTGCCCTCTGCTCAGTCTGCTGTCTTGCAAAAGAGGATTGATTCTCAAAGTTCTGAACTCAGGCATCTTCAGAGCTGAGCACTGCTTTGTTCACTCATTGTAGAGGACACTGTGGAACAGATGATCCTTGATGTCTTCCCGCTTACCTGGTAAATTGGAAAGAAGCCATGAGCATGTTTTAAACCCTTTAATTCTATGGTGGTACATGTCCTTGCATGGGCGTCCACAGAACTTTTTTCAGGGGGGGGAGCATCATTTTAAGGTCACCCATGCTTTGCCCCTTTTTGACAGTGTCATGAAGGGAAGGGGCTTAGTCATTATCACATAAAGCGCAGGCATGCAAAGGTTTGAGAAACCTGATGCAAAAGCTTAATACAAGGATCAAGCTGCCATTGTCTGATTAGCAATTTCTAAGCTGTTTTTATGTTTACAGAGGTTTCCACTACTGACTTTTCTTTCTGAAAATGCCAGCACCATGGCTCTGTTGTTCCAATATTTATATTCATTAACCCGGAGGAGGTATGCAGATAAGAATTTTTAACTTTCCTTAAACTTTTCTGATGTGCATACGGGTTCTGGCTTAGAAAGCATTCAGACCCACGGGTCAGCATTATAGCCAGGTAGAGAGCATTTTTAGAAGGTTAGCAATGATATCTCCCACATATCTATCAGGAAATAATTAATTTAACACCTTGACTGCAATTATACAAGTAGTGTGGTTAGATGAGCTCCAGAATAAGGACACAGGCTGCCTCACCTCAGGCAGGTGCTGGTGCAGGTGGACAGCTCACACTCAGCTCTTCAGGCGTGCTCCCTTCCTTCCCCCAGGCTCTGAGCCAGGTTGCCTGGAGAAGATGGAAGAGGTGGGTGGAGCCTAAATTGACCAGGCGCGAAGGAGGAAGAAGTTCCTCCTCCGCTCTGAATGCTGGGGTCCCGCCTCAGCCTCATGACGTGACGTCACTGGTTGCTAGACGCCAGGAGGTAGGCGAGTCTAGCAACCAGTGCAGCGGGCAGGAGAGGCCAGAGGATGGTGCAATAAGAGAGTCTAGGGAGTCGGGGCTGCGCCGCTGCTGCTGAATCTAACAGTAAGTGACTGCCACAGCTTCGATGTCCCTAGGGCCATCTTTAATATTGATTGGACCCAGGGCAAATATTTTCTTGGGCCCCCCCCATGTAATTTCACTCTCCACCCGCTCTGAGTCTACCCAATATTGCCAGAGGTTATAGTGTATCATTACCACTCACTGACTGGCTGCTAGAGGCTACAGCACACATTATGGCTCACTTATTATTTGCTAGAGGTTACAGCCCATGACTTCTGCTTGTTGATTGGTTGCTAGAGATTACTGTACATCAATACTGCTCACTGATTGGTTGCTAGAGGTTACGTTACATCCTTACCACTAACCAATTCGTTGCTAAAGGTTACTGCACATTATTACTGCATTTTGATTGATTGCTAGAGGTTACTGAATATCCTTACCGCTCAATGATTGGTTGCAAGAGGTTAGTGCACATGATTGCTACTCACTGATTGGTTGCTAAAGGCTACAGCACATCATCTCCTCACAGCTTGCACACCATGGACTGGGGAGGTGAGGGCATCCCTCAATAGACAGAAAACTCCAATGTAATGGGGATTTACACTGACCACTAATGTTATGGGGATTTACACTGACCACTAATGTTATGGGGATTTACACTGACCACTAATGTAATAGGAGCATTCACAGGAATCACTAATGTAAGGAGGGAATTACACTGACCACCAATGTAAGGGGGACCTTCACACTGGCCACTAGTGTGAATGAAAGGATTGTACACCAAGCCCCAATGTAAAGAGAAGATTTACTTTGACCCCCAATGTAACTGAGACATTTAGCCTGCGTTCACATTCGCATTCAAAATCACTTTCCTGACACCACAGAAATATGCTGTCCTTTAGCAGATACACAGCAGTGCCATTATTTGTTGATGACACCCTCACACATCTGCTGAGATGTGCGTATTCACATGCACCAAAATGTTCTTTTGAAAAAGGGTTCCACCCCCAATTTGCTTACCTTTGCAGAACAGGCTGATGTTAGGCTTAATGAGCACAGTTGTAGGCAGGACTTTCAAGCATGCCCCTTTGCCTTCCCAATGGGCAGCATTCAGCAGAAGTGATGGTGAATATGACCTCAGAAGGGCTTGATATACATATCAATGCTGCCTCTATTTACATATCAATGCAGCTGGACCATGACTATTTACATATTAATGCTGTCGCAATTTGCATATCAATGCAGGTTATTTACATGTAAATACAGGGTCTGCAGGTGAGTCATCTGTACACAGCAATAGGCAGAGCTGAGCAGCATTAGTAACAGAATTTCACACTGAGATATTGGGACACAGCACAGGACTAAAACTTCAAGGGACAAGGGAACTTAAACTGGGATAGTTGGCAAGTATGAGGCAGCCGTTTGGGCCCCACAACAATGATGGGGCCCAGGGCAGATACCCCTTTTGCCCTGCCTTAAAGATGGCCCTGGGCGCCCCCCCTTGCGGCAGCTTCCAGCTTTTCTTGGCAAGGAAATGGTTAAAGCGAGAATGTGAAATGAACTGTATAAACAGCATTTATTAACTTTTTTTTTTTGCTACATTTTTACAGGATTTTATAAAATACATTGTGCCAGAAATATTTACATTATGCTTAATACCACAGGGTCAGGTTTAAGGGTCAACTATAGAACGTACACAGGCATAACATAAAATTGTGTCTACGGTTTCCATGCGGCAGCAAACTACATTTGAACATTTTAAATTCAGCACACTGGAAACCCAACACCCTGTCAAGATACAGGAATAAAATAGGTATCAAATGCTGTTTACAAAATAAATAATTTTACTTCCCTATGTAGAATATCAATTTTTAACATAAGTACGGGTGGCACTATTCTTTAGTAAATTAGTCAGAAATAGATTGTCATTGAGCCCAGAATTGTATGTCATGTTTGTCCTTATCAGCTTGGATTTTGCCCTTCAGAGACTGAGTGGGGGAGTGTGGGAGTGTGAAACAGGTATTTATTCAAAAGGATTGTGGGAAACGCAGATCCTGACAGTATAAAACATATTCTAAATCCAGATAAAGACGCCAACAAATGATATCTGAAGAAAAAGTAACGCCTTGAATTTTATAAAGCATTTTGTCAATACAATAACCCTTTGTTTAAGAAACAAGAGACAAAAGCTTTGATTTTTTTCTTCACATTTGGTGGACTTGACCCTTGATTTAAAGTGAACATGTGCTTCATTTTGAAAGAAAAAAAAATCCCATGTAAGTGCAAAATTACAAGACCTACTATTGCATAAAAACTGAACACGCATATTTATTATTTTAACACTACATATTTATTATTTTTCCCTGGAAATATCTGCATATATATTTATAATATTATGTGGTGCATACTACCGGAAATCATGGATTCTTACATGTATACAAAATGCTGACAAGGGCGCTCAATGGGCACCCATGTGATTTCTTTATAATAAAAGGAAAACAATTTCTATAAACCAATTTATGTCTATCACCCGATGAAAAAGGAGTGGGGTACCCAGTCTTTACCCTACACACAGATACTGTTTGCTATGTAAAGTGCATATACCTTTTCCCATATATATGATCACATCTAATAATGTGTTTGTAAACATAAACTTTATAACAATGACAATTAACTTATCTTATTTGCTGCATTTTGGGCTGTTAAAGATATCATTGAATGTGTTACCTGTCAATCCTGCCAGAAATCTTGTGAGCTGACAACTTTCTGTTCACAGCTATCACTGTAGAGTACAATCATTCCTCCCCAGGTGTTGAGAAGAGGAAAAGAAAAGCTGTTCTGTAGTCCTGTTCTAGATTTGTAATGCTGTTTCATAGATCTCTAGGGCCAACACCTTAATCCTATATTTATTCCAAGCGAGCTGTGTCCTCCATGCGTCTCTTCTATCTTCCTGCTAGGCGTCCAATAGGAGCGCCTGTCCTTTCAGCCTATCAGGTGACGGGTATTAGATCCGCGCTTCCTAAATTGGCATGGAGGTGGTTCAGTGTTAGAAAAGTGAATATTCATTTGCTTTTCTAACACACCTGGGTCAGCTCAGAGCGTAATTCTCTGAGCTCCGAGTCCACCCTATTTTGAAGCCTATTAGAGCCTGTGGCTCTAATCAGGTGCTTCAAAAATACACCCCCTCTGCTGTAATTCAGGCGCCTGGCGTCCTAAAAGTGGCTGGATGCCTGAATAGGGGGTGGCTGTGGCGGCCATGGATAGATCCATGCTATGCATGGATCTATCCATGATACACATAGGGGAGTGGCGTGATAGAGGGGGCGGCACCCGTGAGCCCTTAATTGACGGCCCACCACTGGTAGAGAATGAACTTTATTCTCTTCATTAATCAATGGGCAGGCAGAGTGGGTAATGGAGTTTATTTGTTCAGGCACATTGACATCAGTTGCAACAACTGTTCTTTTAACTTTGTTGGGACAATTTAGCTGCGTAATGACCAGAGTCCCTACAATTAACTTAAATTCTCTTTTTCTCCTGGGCAGAAATGGATCGTTTAAAAGCATCAACCTGCATAGGTTTGGGGGCTGTAGAATCTGGAGGATCCTTCTGAATAAACTACTAGCAGAGAAACACATGCCATCAATTCTTCCCAACATTCCCAGTCTCTCCTTCCTCTTTTCTGTAAGTCTCTGATCAATTTGGATACATACTCTGGTAAGCTCATCTTTTATCTGTTCAGAGAGCCCTAGGCGGAATTGACTTTTTTGAGCTGCTGGATTCCAAGTGGTATCTGAGATACAATATTGGAATTCAGCTTTGCACTCAGCAACATAGCGTCTATGCTGCCACAAACTATGCAATTTTGATTCAGCAGTAGTGCAGCAGTTGAGATTATCAAAAACTTGATTTATTGCAATTTGCAAAAGTCTCAAAATTATTTGGAGTTGTGCTGTCTTGTTCTCCATAAGGGGAGGCTCAGGCTAGGCCTTCCTCAGTCACAACAAAAAATACCTTCTCTTTCTCAGAAGTAAATGCAACAGATTGCATTTGGATATATATATATATATATATATGCAACACTGATTAAGGAAACCTCTCTAGTTGCAGTAGTATTCATTGAATTTAAGTGATAGAGGCATATGTGCATTAGAATTGTGTAAGGAAACTTCTCTAATGGCAGTAGTATTCACTGAATTTGAGTGGCAGAGGCATATGTGCATTTGAATCATCTCAGAAATATAAGTCCAGCAATTGTCTCTGCAGAGCATGGATTTCTTCATGTTGCTCTTTCACCACACTTTCCAGTTCCAAACATTTTTCTTGGTAGGTAATACCAAACTTTTTCAGCTCTGCAATTTTCTGCCTGAAAGGAGTGTGGGCCAGATTATTCACTTATGGTCAGGGGGCAGGCTCAGAGAACATTAGCTATAGCAGTAGAGAGGTTCACACTAACCAGCAGGATAAGTACACAAGCAGGTCACCCTAGTGAATGATGCTGGCTCACCAGAGAAGTGGGCTCTAAGCATTAATCAATCTTCACCAGAGCTCCTGATGGTAGAGATGAGTTTTGCTGTGTGCTGGTGCCTCTGGATCGCCCCACTAGGAGGTGAGCAAGCTGGGGTCCGGTGGCAGATGTAGCAGGTAGGGATCAAGCAGAAGCATAGTCAGTAAACAAGCCAAAGGAAGTGCAGAGACATGACTTAAATCATGAAGTTCATAAGAGAAGAAAATGGTTTAAGGTTCACCAGAAACAAGACACATAGAAAGGTTGTCCAAGGAATCAGACAGGGAGCTGTCCAGCATCTCAGGTGTCACAGTGAGAAGAGACATATCCAGACACAACAGAGGTTTCAGGTTCAGATCTGGATCCTGACATTGGGTCACAAACCCTAGTTTATAGAATACGTGATATCCATACACTGCTCTTATGATAAACTGCAGTTTATTGGAGTTTGGGCGTTTTTTTTAAAAGCCCATAAACTTCACTCTATGTTAGCCTATGTGTCCATGCACACATGGTTTTTTTTCTGAATGCCAGAAATTTGCGTCGAAGAGCAGTACTAGAAACGCCAGACACCCGTAAAAGGTGTTAAATGAGGGTTAACCCTGTAAAAAGAGCGTTAAAGCGGGAGTCCACCTAAAAAAAAATATTAAAAGCCAGCAGCTACAAATACTGCAGCTGCTGACTTTTAATAAATGGACACTTACCTGTCCAAGGGTCCAGCGATGTCGGCAGCCGACACCAATCACTTGCTCGACTCTCGGCAGCTGCCGCCGCCATCCTAGGTGAGGGAATCAGGAAGTGAAGCATCGCGGCTTCACTTCCCAGTTCCCTACTGCTGCACGTCGTAACTGGTCCCCGCTATCTCCTGGTAACTGTGTTTTTCCCAGGAGACAACGCGGAGAGACGGGAAGAGGCGTAGACTCCCGTGGGAGTCTATGCCGGGAAGTGGGTGCAAATACCTGTCTTAGACAGGTATCTGCACCCCCTCCCCCCTGAAAGGTGCCAAATGTGACACTGGAGGGGGGAGGGTTCCGAAAAGCGGAAGTTCCATTTGTGTGTGGAACTCCGCTTTAAGCCTCGTTCGGCGTTTCTCTGCCTCTGTTCAAAATCAATGGTTTCCTATGGGAGCCCATTGATTTGAATGGAAGTCGCGCCGCAAGTCGGATCATCATGATCCGACTTGCGGTGCGACTTGTGTGCTGAAGATGAAGGGGAACCCTGCCACAATGAAAAAAAAATTGACGTGGGTTTCCCCCTCAGACAATACCAAGCATGATGGGACGGTGACGTCATAAGGGGGCGGGGTCACCGCATGACATCACCCGGTGACCACGCCCCATGCCTATATAAGTGGTTGTGCAACGCGCACCCGGCATTACAGCGGGAAAGAGCATCATGTCAACATCGGAAGAAGAGCAGAGGGGAGAAGACAACGGAGAAGACCGGGCCACCGCTAGCAAAAGAGCGGCAAAAGAGCAGAAGATAGTGGAGGAGCCCGGCAGAAGAACCGGAGAGTGGGAGAAGACACCGGAGACCGGGAGAAGAGGCCGGAGAGCGTGGAAAAGAAGGAAGAGACCCCCGAAGTCGGAAGAAGACCCCCGGAGCTGACTAATAAACTACTTTAAAAACCTGTGTAGTGTGTTTTATTTTTGACACTTTTCCCAGGTGAATGGGTAGGGGTACGACGTCAATTTTTTTTTCATTGTGGCGGGGTTCCCCCTCATCCTCAGCACACAAGTCGCACCGCTAGTCGGATCATGATGATCCGACTTACGGTGCGACTTCTATTCAAATCAATGGGCTCCCATAGGGAACTATTGATTTTGAATAAAGGCATTGCAATCGCTGATAAAATTGCGTTTTTAATGCAGCGTTTTCCTGCCAGCAATCCGACGTTCAGAACGGCCGTTTATGAGCTCCAGTGTGCATGGAGCCTTAGCAGATATCATGTGTATCTAACCTGTTGCAAAAAGCCCCTTTTCTGGGCTGGCTTATTTTGGTGTATGATTATTTCTGCCTGCCTCTGGATGAATGTTCCAGAAATAGTGTAGGAGGGTGGGTCACTGGATTATGAATATTCATCTGACCTTAGCCAATCCCTGGGAGGCTGGCCCAGAAGGCATGGCTGGGAAGACGATAAATGTTTTGAAGGGTCTGACCAAAGCTCTCTCTCCTGGGGTCATCCCCCTGGGAGGCAGCATGTGTGCATCATGTAGAAGAGCTACTGCTGTTAGGCCTCAACATGACTGAGGGCCTGAAGGGAGCTGGACCTAAGAAAAGTTACTAGAAGATGCTGCCTGTGGAGGCTTGGCTGGAGAGGTTGGTGTCTTTCACCTGAAGCTTAGGTATGGAAGTGTTTTAAGGGTTAGACAGCAGAGGGTGCTGCAAGGACTGTAACTGCTCCTATAGAGTCTCAGGTAATTGGCTGTCCCCTCTGATACCAGCATTTACTTTGACACTGTCATTGAAAGGCCAATGCTGCTGAATCAGGATTTTGTTTGGGAATTTGTCCTCCAATACCTGTGTGTGTTTTGAGTATACTGCACCCTCATCTCTCCTTCGTGTCTATGTTCAAGATCTGCAATGAAATTTCAAAAGACACCCCTAGACTGAGCCTGAATTTTATCAGTGTGCTTCTGGAGCTGATACCAGAGCTAGCAGCATCTGAAGAGGTAAGGGAGACCTGTATATTTCCAATAACAGCTCCGAGGTTTAGTGCTACATGCAACATATGATCAGTAGAAGACAGTAAACCAGATACTGTGTGTTACATGTGTTTGCAGTCCAGATAACACTACAAAGAAACTAGTCTGAGCTCCCCTTCCATATTTCTTACTGCTCCTGTATAAAAGCATAATACTACACCCATTATCACCTAATACAAAAAGAAACATAACACAACAACACTGCATTCACACATGGAGAGCAACACTACAACTTGTAGTATACATGTTAATTGCTGTTGCCAGGGTTTAGTCTGTGAGGGGGCAGGCTCTGCAGTAACTCTTATGCCTTGTACACACAGTCGGATTTTCCCACGGAAAATGTTTGATGGGAGCTCATTGTCGGAAATTCCGACCGTGTGCAGGCTTCATTGGATATTTTCCATCGGAATTTCCGACACACAAAATTTGAGATCTGGATCAAATTTTCCGACAACAAAAAAACATTCTGGTAAATTCCGATCGTGTGTACACAATTCCGACACACAAAGTTTCACACATGCTCAGAATCAAGTAAGAGACGGAAACGCTCGGTCTGGTAAAGATGGAGATGGAAATGGAGATGGCACATTCGTCACGCTGCAAATTTTGAAATCTTTTAATGCAGCGTATTCTCTTCTTCTTTAGAATGCTAGAATAATGAAGTTGTTTTGCTGCTCATAGTCACACAGAGTTCTGACAAACTCATTTTTTTATTATTTCTTGTGATCTCATGAATATTTTTTTTTTTCTTAGAATTTAATTTAGAATTTTTGGTTATAATGTTTTTTTGTTTTTTTTATAGTGATCTCCATAATTTTTTCTTTCATTTTGTGTCAAGTTACCACAACACCATTATTATCTTGTATTTTTTAACCTCAAGGAGGTTGGTGTTGGTGTCTCTTGTTAATTTCACATTGTATTTTTGAAATGTACCTACCTACTCACAAACAAACTGCCCTTTTTGAAGTTAAACACATAGCCAAGTATTTCTGAAAAAAATAGCCATTTATTATGGGTCATACTAAAATAAAGAGGAATGCAATTTTGGGGTACGGCAATCCAAGGATCAACTGAGAAAACGCTGGTCAGACCTGAAATTGAGGGAGCATGATCAGTACAAAAGAATCAAGAGAGTGCTGCAAAAAAGTAAGTCTTTTGTCATGTGTTCCTATTCTTCTTCTTACGTTTGTGCTGCTCCATGTGCTTTTCTTTACTGTTGTACAGTTTAAAATGGCAAGTTTCAGGTTCGTGGGCACAGTAATCATTCGTAGTAAACATCGTTCGTTCGCCCACTAATACCATGTTTTTTGCAGATGCAGGTTAACTACATTTGGTCATGCCTATTTGTCTTAAAAGAAGTTTAGTACATTGTTGTTTAGATGGGTTTGTAACTAGAATGAAATGCAAACTTGATTCAGTGTAAGGAGAGGATACTCAGAAGCTGTTTACACATCTGGACGCAGGTGCACTAGTAGTGTGGGACACCAGAACAAACTTTTTAGGGTGTCCCACACAGGTGCTCCAGTGGATACTGGGGGTCTCTACATGTGTGATACTTTAACAAAAAAGGTAAGTATTCCAGCTTTGTAAAGGGAAAAAATCATGTCTTCAGCTTTGAACTCTGCCAAAACAGACAACTGTATGACACTTCCAAGCAATGTTTCATATTCCTATTTTTTGCCTCAAATATCTGTGTGCTAAGTATACCTTTATTTTATTCACATAAGGGAGAAAAGACTCGGGACGTCTGAGGTCACCAGGGACCCCCAAGCTCCTAAAGAAGGGGAAATCCAAAAACAACAACCAGAGGATGTGGAGGAAGGGGAGGTTTATGAAGTGGGCGAAATAGTGACCACAAAAGGTGAGCGTCTGAGACCACAGCTTCAGGTAATAGATGGATGCCTGCATATTTATAATACATGGTGTGTTTTTTTTTTAGGTGATGTGGATGTTGTTGAAGAAGAAACACATTTCACAAGGGCACAAGTGCACAAGTCCTCATCGGGGAGATCATGGTGTGCAATTGGGATTACAGAAGATCAAGGAAGACATCAATGATGTTGAAAAAAGACTCAAAAACATCATTGATGTTTTAGGCAGAATCGAAAACACACCAACATTTATCAAATTCTTTCTATTTTTTCTAACTTTTCTCAAAAATTTGGAAAGCCACATTTTGAAGATGCACACAGTGTGTCAACATGTGCCATCACGGGATATCTTGGTACGCGTTTTGGGGGTGCAACCCCTTCCTCGCAACTAAAGTAGATGAGAGGAAGGTTTTGCACCCCGAAACACATCCATTGATCCCCAATGATGGGAACTAGCACATGTTGATATTAGGCATGGGATCAGGAGGGAAATCCACATTTTGACTGTCAATTTGTGTGCATCTTCAAAATTTAGCTTTCACAGGGGTGACATCACCCCATCTGATGAAGGCAAGATCAACACAGTTTGGACATACTAATGTCTTATATTGCCTTCACTTTGTCAAAGTTGAACTTTGTAAGTTCCTGAGTTGTGTATTGTTTTATGGCTTTAAACATGCCTGTTTTAACACAAAAAAGGCTATTTGTACTGTCAAAAACAAAAATATTATTACTAAAATATGTTGGTTTGTTCAAAAACCCTTTTCTAACCCACATGTGAATGTGCACAGGTTAAAATTTTTTCTACTCAACAATGTGTGGCTTCTTCTTTCAATGCTCAATATCATTTTTTGGACTAAGTTGGGGACTGAAATGGGGATTATTTAATAAAAGCAAATCCACTTTGCACTACAAGTGCGCTTTCAGTGCAGTTCCAAGTGCAGTTTCAAGTGCACTTTTGCAGTGCACTTGTAGTGCAAAGTGGATTTTTCTTTAGTAAATAACTCCCACAGTGCTTTATAATTTGCCACAATCATGCCATTTTCGTGACTCTGCAAAATTCATTCATGGCGCTGAAAAAGATGTAAATTTTTAACAGTAATGCATTACATACATTAACAACAACAAAAAGGTGTGTGTGTGTGTGTAGCAGACTCACAACATAATAATAGTTAGCTGAAAAAGAGATTGTCACCACATGTATCAAATAAATTACGTTTGCACTATTGAAGAAAATGTCCAAAAAAAAAACCTAGAAAACAGCTAAAAGAAACACAAGCAGTAAATCAAAGGAAATATTATTCCAGTTTAAATTAAAAAAAAATATATTTTTAAAATGTTTATTAAACATTTTCTGGCATATCAATGGCCCCCCTACCCACAAAGTACTCCATATATTTTATACGGACCTCACGTGTGCTTTGGGGGGGCAAGCACTGAAAACCAGATACGAACCCCCAAGCACAAACTGAAGAGCAGTAACGATCGGAAAAGCACAAGTCTGAAAAGCGTGAATCATCTCTCACCAAACTTCTACTAACACAAGATTAGCAGAAGGAGCCCAAAGGGTGACGCACTGGCTATTGAACTTCCCTTTTCTAGTGCCGTCGTACGTGTTGTACGTCACCGCGTTCTTGACATTCGGAATTTCCAACAAGATTTGTGTGACCGTGTGTATGCAAGACAAGTTTGAGCCAACATCCGTCTGAAAAAATCCATGTATTTTGTTGTCGGAATGTCCGATCGTGTGTACAGGGCATTACACGTTCAGATGACATTGGCTCTATGGAAGTGGTGTGCACCACATAGAACACTGTAGCTGTGTCTGAAACTCCCTGAAGCCCAGGGGGCATGTCAAAGATAGTCTAAGACAGTTCATAGGCCTTGAGGGAGACTGGGCAGTGAACCTGCTGAAATTCTCTTCAATGAAAATTTGGAGGCACACAGTGGAGAGGAAAGGGAGAGAAACTTACAGAGCAACAGGGTTTCCACAGAGCACCAGAGGAATAATCAGATGTAAAGACATGCTGGTAGGTTAATTGGATCCTGTCTAAATTGTCCCTAGTATGTATGAATGTGAGTTAGGGACCTTAGATTGTAAGCTCCTTGAGGGTAGGGACTGATGTGAATGTACAATGTATATGTAAAGCGCTGCGTAAATTGACGGCGCTATATAAGTACCTGAAATAAATAAATAAAATAATTAATAATAGAAGTGGGTAAGATCCCTCTTCTTCTATAACCACTTGCCGACCCCCGCACGACGATGTACGTCGACAGAGCGGCACGGGCAGGCAAAAGGACTTACAGGTACGTCCTTGCCTGCCCGCGGGTGGGGGGTCCGATCGGACCCCCCCCCCCGGTGCCTGCGGCGGTCGGCAAATCTCCCCCGGCGATCGGTGGTGAGGGGGAGGCCATCCATTCGTGGCCCCCCCCTCGCGATCGCTCCCAGCCAATGGGATCATTTCCCTGCCTCTGTAGTGTACACAGAGGCAGAGGAAATGATGTCATCTCTCCTCGGCTCGGTAATTTCCGTTCCGGCCCGAGGAGAGAAGACTGTAATGTGAGTGCACCAACACTACACACACAGTAGAACATGCCAGGCACACAAAACACCCCGATCCCCCCCCCGATCGCACCCCGATCCCCCCCAATCACCCCCCCCCGTCACAAACTGACACCAAGCAGGTTTTTTTTTTTTTTCTGATTACTGTATTGGTGTCAGTTTGTGACAGTTACAGTGTTAGGGCAGTGAGTGTTAGGCCCCCTTTAGGTCTAGGGTACCCCCCTAACACCCCCTAATAAAGTTTTAACCCCTTGATCACCCCCCGTCACCATTGTCGCTAAGCGATCATTTTTCTGATCGCTGTATTAGTGTCGCTGGTGACGCTAGTTAGGGACGTAAATATTTAGGTTCGCCGTCAGCGTTTTATAGCGACATGGACCCCCATATACTATCTAATAAATGTTTTAACCCCTTGATTGCCCCCTAGTTAACCCTTTCACCACTGATCACCGTATAACCGTTACGGGTGACGCTGGTTAGTTCGTTTATTTTTTATAGTGTCAGGGCACCCGCCGTTTATTACCGAATAAAGGTTTAGCCCCCTGATCGCCCGGCGGTGATATGCGTCGCCCCAGGCAGCGTCAGATTAGCGCCAGTACCGCTAACACCCACGCACGCAGCATACGCCTCCCTTAGTGGTATAGTATCTGATCGCATCAATATCTGATCCGTTCAGATCTATACTAGCGTCCCCAGCAGTTTAGGGTTTTCCAAAAACGCAGTGTTAGCGGGATCAGCCCAGATACCTGCTAGCACCAGCGTTTTGCCCCTCCGCCCGGCCCAGCCCAGCCCACCCAAGTGCAGTATCGATCGATCACTGTCACTTACAAAACACTAAAGGCATAACTGCAGGGTTTGCAGAGTCAGGCCTGATCCCTGCGATCGCTAACAGTTTTTTTGGTAGCGTTTTGGTGAACTGGCAAGCACCAGCCCCAGGCAGCGTCAGGTTAGCGCCGGTCGCGCTGACACCCACGCACGCACCGTATCCTCCCTTAGTGGTATAGTATCTGATCGGATCAATATCTGATCCGATCAGATCTATACTAGCGTCCCCAGCAGTTTAGGGTTCCCAAAAACGCAGTGTTAGCGGGATCAGCCCAGATACCTGCTAGCACCAGCGTTTTGCCCCTCCGCCCAGCCCACCCAAGTGCAGTATCGATCGATCACTGTCACTTACAAAACACTAAACGCATAACTGCAGCGTTCGCAGAGTCAGGCCTGATCCCTGCGATCACTAACAGTATTTTTGGTAGCGTTTTGGTGAACTGGCAAGCACCAGCCCCAGGCAGCATCAGGTTAGCGCCGGTCGCGCTAACACCCACGCACGCACCGTACACCTCCCTTAGTGGTATAGTATCTGAACTGATCAATATCTGATCCGATCAGATCTATACTGGCGTCCCCAGCAGTTTAGGGTTCCCAAAAACGCAGTGTTAGTGGGATCAGCCCAGATACCTGCTAGCACCTGCGTTTTGCCCCTCCGCCCGGCCCAGCCCAGCCCACCCAAGTGCAGTATCGATCGATCACTGTCACTTACAAAACACTAAAGGCATAACTGCAGCGTTCGCAGAGTCAGGCCTGATCCCTGCGATCGCTAACAGTTTTTTTGGTAGCGTTTTGGTGAACTGGCAAGCGCCAGCGGCCTAGTACACCCCGGTCGTAGTCAAACCAGCACTGCAGTAACACTTGGTGACATGGCGAGTCCCATAAATGCAGTTCAAGCTGGTGAGGTGGCAAGCACAAATAGTGTCCCGCTGCCACCAAGAAGACAAACACAGGCCCGTCATGCCCATAATGCCCTTCCTGCTGCATTCGCCAATCCTAATTGGGAACCCACCACTTCTGCAGCGCCCGTACTTTCCCCATTCACATCCCCAACCAAATGCAGTCGGCTGCATGAGAGGCATTTTTATGTCCTCCCGAGTACCCCTACCCAACGAACCCCCCCAAAAAGATGTTGTGTCTGCAGCAAACGCGGATATAGGCGTGACACCCGCTATTATTGTCCCTCCTGTCAATCCTGGTCTTTGCATTGGTGAATGTTTTGAACGCTACCATTCACTAGTTGAGTATTAGCGTAGGGTACAGCATTGCACAGACCAGGACACACTTTCACAGGGTCTCCCAAGATGCCATCACATTTTGAGAGACCCGAACCTTGAACCGGTTACAGTTATAAAAGTTACAGTTACAAAAAAAGTGTAAAAAAAAAAAAAAAAAAACACAAACAAAAATATAAAATAAAAAATAATAGTTGTCGTTTTATTGTTCTCTCTCTATTCTCCCTCTCTCTATTCTCTCTCTCTATTGTTCTGCTCTTTTTTACTGTATTCTATTCTGCAATGTTTTATTGTTATTATGTTTTATCATGTTTGCTTTTCAGGTATGCAATTTTTTATACTTTACCGTTTACTGTGCTTTATTGTTAACCATTTTTTTGTCTTCAGGTACACCATTCACGACTTTGAGTGGTTATACCAGAATGATGCTTGCAGGTTTAGGTATCATCTTGGTATCATTCTTTTCAGCCAGCGGTCGGCTTTCATGTAAAAGCAATCCTAGCGGCTAATTAGCCTCTAGACTGCTTTTACAAGCAGTGGGAGAGAATGCCCCCCCACCGTCTTCCGTGTTTTTCTCTGGCTCTCCTGTCTCAACAGGAAACCTGAGAATGCAGCCGGTGATTCAGCCAGCTGACCATAGAGCTGATCAGAGACCAGAGTGGCTCCAAACATCTCTATGGCCTAAGAAACCGGAAGCTACGAGCATTTTATGACTTAGATTTCGCCGGATGTAAATAGCGCCATTGGGAAATTGGGGAAGCATTTTATCACACCGATCTTGGTGTGGTCAGATGCTTTGAGGGCAGAGGAGAAATCTAGGGTCTAATAGACCCCAATTTTTTCAAAAAAGAGTACCTGTCACTACCTATTGCTGTCATAGGGGATATTTACATTCCCTGAGATAACAATAAAAATGATAAAAAAAAAAAAAAAAATGAAAGAAACAGTTTTAAAATAAGATAAAAAAGCAAAAAAATAATAAAGAAAAAAAAAAAAAAAAAGCACCCCTGTCCCCCCTGCTCTCGCGCTAAGGCGAACGCAAGCGTCGGTCTGGCTTCAAATGTAAACAGCAATTGCACCATGCATGTGAGGTATCACCACGACGGTCAGATCGAGGGCAGTAATTTTAGCAGTAGACCTCCTCTGTAAATCTAAAGTGGTAACCTGTAAAGGCTTTTAAAGGCTTTTAAAAATGTATTTATTTTGTTGCCACTGCACGTTTGTGCGCAATTGTAAAGCATGTCATGTTTGGTATCCATGTACTCGGCCTAAGATCATCTTTTTTATTTCATCAAACATTTGGGCAATATAGTGTGTTTTAGTGCATTAAAATGTAAAAAAGTGTGTTTTTTCCCCAAAAAATGCGTTTGAAAAATCGCTGCGCAAATACTGTGTGAAAAAAAAAAATGAAACACCCACCATTTTAATCTGTAGGGCATTTGCTTTAAAAAAATATATAATGTGTGGGGATTCAAAGTAATTTTCTTGCAAAAAAAAATAATTTTTTCATGTAATCAAAAAGTGTCAGAAAGGGCTTTGTCTTCAAGTGGTTAGAAGAGTGGGTGATGTGTGACATAAGCTTCTAAATGTTGTGCATAAAATGCCAAGACAGTTCAAAACCCCCCCAAATGACCCCATTTTGGATAGTAGACACCCCAAGCTATTTGCTGAGAGGCATGTCGAGTCCATGGAATATTTTATATTGTGACACAAGTTGCGGGAAAGAGACAAATTTTTTTTTTTTTTTTGCACAAAGTTGTCACTAAATGATATATTGCTCAAACATGCCATGGGAATATGTGAAATTACACCCCAAAATACATTCTGTTGCTTCTCCTGAGTACGGGGATACCACATGTGTGAGACTTTTTGGGAGCCTAGCCGCGTATGGGACCCCGAAAACCAAGCACCGCCTTCAGGCTTTCTAAGGGCGTAAATTTTTGATTTCACTCTTCACTGCCTATCACAGTCTCGGAGGCCATGGAATGCCCAGGTGGCACAAACCCCCCCCCAAATGACCCCATTTTGGAAAGTAGACACCCAAAGCTATTTGCTGAGAGGTATAGTGAGTATTTTGCAGACCTCACTTTTTGTCACAAAGTTTTGAAAATTAAAAAAAGAAAAAAAAATTTTTTTTTTTGTCTTTCTTCATTTTCAAAAACAAATGAGAGCTGCAAAATACTCACCATGCCTCTCATCAAATAGCTTGGGGTGTCTACTTTCCAAAATGGGGTCATTTGGGGGGGGTTTGTGCCACCTGGGCATTCCATGACCTCCGAAACTGTGATAGGCAGTGAAGAGTGAAATCAAAAATGTACACCCTTAGAAATCCTGAAGGCGGTGATTGGTTTTCGGGGGCCCGTACGCGGCTAGGCTCCTAAAAAGTCCCACACATGTGGTATCCCCGTACTCAAGAGAAGCAGCAGAATGTATTTTGGGGTGCAATTCCACATATGCCCATGACCTGTGTGAGCAATATATCATTTAGTGACAACTTTGTGCAAAAAAAAATAAATAAATAAATAAATTGTCACTTTCCCGCAACTTGTGTCAAAATATAAAATATTCCATGGACTCAACATGCCTCTCAGCAAATAGCTTGGGGTGTCTACTTTCCAAAATGGGGTCATTTGGGGGGGGTTTGTGCCATCTGGGCATTTTATGGCCTTCAAAACTGTGATAGGTAGTGAGGAGTAAAATCAAAAATGTACGCCCTTAGAAATCCTGAAGGCAGTGATTGGTTTTCGGGGCCCCGTACGCGGCTAGGCTCCCAAAAAGTCCCACACATGTGGTATCCCCATACTCAGGAGAAGCAGCTAAATGTATTTTGGGGTGCAATTCCACATATGCCCATGGCCTGTGTGAGCAATATATCATTTAGTGACAACTTTTTGTAATTTTTTTTTTTGTCATTATTCAATCACTTGGGACAAAAAAAATGAATATTCAATGGGCTCAACATGCCTCTCAGCAATTTCCTTGGGGTGTCTACTTTCCAAAATGGGGTCATTTGGGGGAGTTTTGTACTGCCCTGCCATTTTAGCACCTCAAGAAACGACATAGGCAGTCAAATTAAAGGCTGTGTAAATTCCAGAAAATGTACCCTAGTTTGTAGGCGCTATAACTTTTGCGCAAACCAATAAATATACACTTATTGACATTTTTTTTACCAAAGACATGTGGCCAAATACATTTTGGCCTAAATGTATGACTAAAATTGAGTTTATTGGATTTTTTTTAGAACAAAAAGTAGAAAATATCATTTTTTTTCAAAATTTTCGGTCTTTTTCCGTGTATAGCGCAAAAAATAAAAATGGCAGAGGTGATCAAATACCATCAAAAGAAAGCTCTATTTGTGGGAAGAAAAGGACGCAAATTTCGTTTGGGTACAGCATTGCATGACCGCGCAATTAGCAGTTAAAGCGACGCAGTGCCAAATTGGAAAAAGTGCTCTGGTCAGGAAGGGGGTAAATCCTTCCGGGGCTGAAGTGGATAAAGAACTCAAAAATGTTCTAGAATGACAGATAAATGTAACATTTGGGAATAATTGAATTTTTCATAGATTTGATCACCAAGGAAGACCAGGCACATTTTCAGAACAAATCTTCTACATCAGAGACAGTCTGTGGAAATCAGAGATATGTGACAGCCATATTGTATAGTAATTACTGTACTGTTATTGCTGCTTGCTATAATAATCTGTGTAATATAGTACACTGGGCACTGACAGGCAGCACTGATTGGCACTGATAGGCGGTACTGATGGGCAGCACTGATGATGAGGTACTGATGAGGTACTGACAGGTGTTACTGTAGGGCACTGATTGGCACTGTGATGGACACTGATTGGCACTGTGGTGGGCACTGATTGGCACCGAAATGGGCACTGATTGCTACTGTGATGGGCACCTACAGCCCTTTCTGATGGGACACTGACTGGGCACCTGTATGGCAGCTGTGGTGGCACATCTGATGGGGCTGTGCTGATAATCAATGTGCTGATTATCAGCACAGACCCCCTCTGACAGGGAGATCCGCCGATCGGCTCTCCCCATCAGCGTGACCGAGGAATTCTGGTTCATGCGATGATCAGCTGTGATTGGTCACAGCTGATCATGTGGTAAGGAGCCTCCGCCAAAGGCTCCATACCACAATCGGAGATGCAGTGTGTCAGACTGACACACAGCACCTCCGATCACCACGCTGCGTGTCCCCTCGGGTGTGCGCTGGCATGTTATCCTGCTGGATGTCATATGACGCCCAGTCAGGATAACAGAACGACTGCCTGGTCATCAATCTGCTATAGGCCGGGCGGGAAGTGGTTAAATTGTAATGCATTTTTTAAACATTTCTCTTGAATTTCCAAACTTATTATATACTCCTGAGTAAAAAATTATAATATGTTATTATTTATGGTAATAAGGTTTGTACAAACTCACAGATACAGATTTAGCCACTCTTGATGGTCTAAGCCTCGGTTCACACCAGAGGCGGCACGACTTGCAGGTCGCCTCACCGAGGCGACCTGCACACGACTGCCCGGGCGACTTGCAAAATGACTTCTGTATAGAAGTCTATGCAAGTCGCCCCAAGTCGCCCCCGAAGTCCTACAGGAACCTTTTTCTAAGTCGGAGCGACTTGCGTCGCTCCCCTTAGAACGGTTCCATAGCACAGAACGGGAGGCAAATTGTCAGGCGACTAGGTCGCCTGACAAGTCGTCCCTGTGTGAACCGAGCCTCAGACAGTGTTTCTCGACTCCAGTCCTCAAGGCGCCCCAACAGGTCATGTTTTCAGGATTTCCCTCAGATGAAATGGCTGTGGTAATTACTAAGACAGTGAAACTGATCAAATCACCTGTGCAAAATAATAGAGAACCTGAAAACATGACCTGTTGGGGCACCTTGAGGACTGGAGTTGAGAAACACTGGTCTAAGGAGGCTTGTAATGCACAGTGCTGTGGTTTGGCCACAGTGGTGGTGTACTCGCAGTTTTCCTGCATGTTAGTCCTGGTTATAGCTGTGGTCCCATAGACCACTATTAGGTTGCACGTTTTTGTAGGGTTATCTGAAAGCACACTAAAGATGCAGCATGCCGGACTTTTGGTGCGCTTTCAGGAAATGTGGCAAAAATGTGCAACCTAATAGTAGTCTATGGGACTGCGGCTATAACCAGGAGTAACATGCAGGAAAACTGTGAGTACACCACCACTGCAGCCAAACCACAGCATACCAGTGTGAACCCAAAGGGTTGCTTACACTCGCAGCAGGCACGGTCACTCCACTGAAAAGTGATTCATGCTCAGGTCACTTTTCAGAGGCATTTGACAAGCAGTGAGCAGGTGATATCACATTTGCTCACTGCCTGTTTGAACGTCCTAATTGCCAATCCCTCAAGGTAATAGCATGGTGAGCCCACTTAAATGCACATAGAACCAAGTACTATTATAGCCTGAAGAAAGAAAGCTCTATGCTTGCAGTTAAGGAAAGGTTCTGCTGGGGGACAACATAAGAAACAGGAGGAGGAAGAGAGATTCAGGAGAGAGATGGCAGGAAGGGAATGAAGAAGAATTGGGAGACACCCTACTTGCCATTTTCATTTTGTTTACATTCGTTAATGAAAATGGAATTGATTTTCGTTATAGTTTTCCTCGGTGGACGAAAATGTGCTGTACTTTTCATTTTGTTTTTGTCACTGTAAACATGCCGCTGACGAAAACGTTTTCGTTGACAAAATTAAAACTGCTTATCAGCCCGCTAATCTTCATGACTAGGACCTGATGCAGGCTAGCTGGAGGGAGTCCCTGTCAGCTCGGCAATCAACTTTGCTGGGGGCAGGATGGATGGTGTAATCTGATGATGTCAGATTGTGACGAAATGCATAGGGCGGGACCCATGATGTGTGACGTCATCACGCATGGTTTTGAGGATACCGCTGGATTCTAGATCACGTATGTTCCACTTTTTAGATGGGGTTTCTGAGATGAATAACTTTAGGGCATTTTTAGACCACTCTATAACTTGAGGGTCTACACCATGTGATAAGCTGATGGGCCTTACCACTGTGGTGCTGTGTGTGCTCATCTTTCACACTGAAGCTGGTGCTGGGATTCTACACTACTAATTAACCATCTTTTATGGACTTTCATGAATTCTGATGTTATTATTTATTTGACTAAGCGCTACATATTTTTTTATTATGTTTTAATTTGTAATCAACAAGTTGCTGCTGGCTGCTTAAACATTATTCCAGAGTCTGAGCACAAATGTTAAAAGTTGCTTTTTAGATGGTATCACAGTGCCTGGAAAAGCCACTCTCCAAATACTCCAGCTCAAGGCGCTCATGAGGCTATTAGGAAAGCACCATGCACTGGTAGCTGATCAGATAAGTGTTGTTGATGGATGGTTGCTACGATGATGCATTTCAGAGGAGTGGTCTCCTTTTTCTTTTTTTTTTTTCTTTTTTTAAACAAAAAGCTTTTATTAATGTTTGAAAATAACATTGGTACAATCATATTAACATTTGTACATAAGTTTCATATAACAGTGAATAATTGACTTCAATAATAGAGTATTTACTGGTAAGGCCACCAAGATGGTTTCGTATCCGACCTATTGTTATATTGACAAATTATTTGGAAATACTCTAGCTTTGTATAGAAAAAATCTGTTATTTATTTTAAAAGGGAGAATAAATTTGTGGACCCCTGAGAGGTGTCCTTAGATATAGATATAGTAATAGAAATGAGGAGGAAAGAGGAGGAAAGAAAATTAAATAAAAATTAAATAAAATAAATATTTTTCAAGTCTTGCGATTACCTGCAAATGATCGGCCCTGGCTCAAACTGTCTGTGCCAAGGGCCAATCATCTGGGAGATCTGCTGGTGATCCCACAACAAATTGCAAACTTTGCAACAAATTGCAAATTTTCTGTATCTGATCTTTTACCTTGTTAATAGGTGTCAAACTTTAATAAACGAAGAGACAAGAGAGTACATCTGAAAAATTTCCATAAATGCTATATGTAAATCGGTGCTACCATTCCTTTTTTCATATGCAAAGAAACTATCTGTCTCACATTCAAAGAAACATTAGTTTAAAGACAAAAAAAGCAGTTTGTTAAAATAACACCAACGAGTGTGAGTCACAAAGTTAGGATACATAAAGTGCTGCAGCTTTGGCTGTGAATGAGGTCTAATGTTCTAATTCAAAGCATGATTTTAATAGTTTTTCTAGATCTAGGCTTGTTTATAGAAATTATTTAAAAGGAACTCAATGAAAAATACAAGATTCAATATTGCATATGAAAACTCTATTTACTGATGTTTTTTATTTTGGGATACGCTGTTTTAGATTAAAACATACAGTTTATAAAGTTTTGGCTCTGTAGAATCAAATTAAGCTTGTGTCAAACAACACCAAAATTATTTCCATATACTTTTGCAACTGTAAAAGGATCCAAAGCAAGTCTCAGACAATACAGATGATTCACTAAATGAGTTGAGAGTTTTCACTCAATAAACTGTGTGACTATTCACTTCAAATATCCATTAATGCAAAAAGCAAATTCCTGTCTATTTATTTCAGCTGCACATTATTGGGTGTTCAGAGATAACAGAAATGTGTTTTTGGATGATTAATTGAAGGGAATATCTGCTCAATTTATTGAGTGAAAGTTCTCAGTTCCCTGATTTTTTAATGAGGGCCTGGCACGTACTATGCCCCCATTATTGGCCATTCTAAGCAATCTGACCTAAGTAGTTTTTTGCTAGTTGGCTGCTATGGAGGCTAACGGGCAGCACTTCATTTGCCATGTCCACAAGCTTTGAACGGATCGTGTTCAATGCAAAGCCATGCTTGACCCGAACCCTAAGCTCATCTATATCTGTCAGTGATATCAGTCGGGATTATAGCTAACTGATCTGTAAAGACTTTTATACAACCTGTAACTACAAGGATAAATATCCTTTCAAAAACCTGATTATAGAACTCTACATGGTGCCATAACCAAAAGAGGTTACGCTTACTCATTCATAACTCAATAATTCAGAAAGTTTCCCAGGCTCTCTCATTCTCTACTCACCAGTGAACAAATGTTCTAACTTCTTGTAGGTGGAAAACCCCTTGAAAAAGGCAAGCAGGAAAAAGCAAGAACAAATCTAAATCATTGTCAAACAGAGACCTAATGAGTCAGCAGGCCTGCATCTTCAAAACCTTAAGTTAATGAAGCGTATCACTTTAACTGCAAATGTTCTGCCTTAATCAAGGGTGAAAGTGGTACAACACTCTACTACAGTCCAACAGGTCAAGCTAACTTCACAGGCTGAACAATGCTGAGTAATTGTCGCAGATGTGTAAAGGAGTTCTAGACAGATGGACAGCATTATGCCCCGTACACACGGTCGGACATTGATCGGACAATCCGACAACAAAATCCATGGATTTTTTCCGACTGATGTTGGCTCAAACTTGTCTTGCATACACACGGTCACACAAAGTTGTCAGAAAATCCGATCGTCCTGAACATGGTGATGTAAAACACGTACATTGGGACTATAAACGGGCAGTAGCCAATAGCTTTCGTCTCTTAATTTATTCTGAGCATGCGTGGCACTTTGTGTGTCGGATTTGTGTACACACGATCAGAATTTCCGACAACGGATTTTGTTGTCGGAAAATTTTTTAGCAAGCTCTCAAACTTTGTGTGTCGGAAATTCCTATGGAAAATGTGTGATGGACCCCACACAAGGTCGGAATTTCCGACAACAAGGTCCTATCACACATTTTCCATCGGAAAATCCTATCGTGTGTACAAGGCATTAGAATGCTTCACAAATCCACTAAACACTACAGCCACATGTACCAGCCTTAAATACTGTAAAAATGAAGGCAGATAACTGTAAATTTTAGGAAGGCTTAATAAAAACTGAATTGTAGCAACATTTTTAATGCATGGAAGAAAACAGAGAGAGAAAAAAAAACTCATCAAGAAATGTGCAAATCGAAATTATAACCAGTATTGTTTTCAGTGCTCACTTCTCTTGGGCTCAAATCATTTTAGATCATAGGCAGCTGCATGGACTGTATGGACATGCATTAGTTGTCATACCACAGAATCAACTGGGAACTTTCTTTGATCTAAGTGTATGTAAAACCAAAACATATTATTTGTATTGTTTTGGATAGGATTCAGAAAGCATTAGAATCCCTGTCAGGTTCTTTTTTGTTTGTGTCCCCACTGAGCAGATTCACCTTCACTATTGGTCCCGTTGACCATTGTTGCCGGCACAGAAAGTAATTGGGAAGCCCCAAAATTTTCATTTGTCACCAAAAAAAAGAGGTGAGGTGTCAATGTTCCAGTGACAACTGTAAAAAAAAAAAACAAATTCCCTTTTATTTGTGGACATTCAGACAGCTAAAAAAAATAAAACTGACAGAGGTCTTAACCCTGCACTTCTCTATCCAAAACATTTTGTCTTTAACCACTTTTCTACCAGAGCCATTTTTTCAGGTTTTGCCTACATGTTAAAATGCACATTTTAGGCCTGAAAAATAGTTAAACCTAAATTATATATTTTCTTGAAAGCATAGGCCATGAAAATAAAATGGTGGTAGTTGATTTTTTTTTTTACACATCATTACTGCCCTATTAAATATAGCATTAAAAGAATTAAAACCAATGAATGACACTTTAACTGATTTAGGATGCAAAGAGACTTACAGCAGAGCACAGCACTGGACAGGGGAGCTGCCAAAGTTAATTTTTCCTATTAACAAGCTGGTGATTGGTTGCTAGGCAGTTCGAGCAACCAATCACGAACTTGTTAATAGGAAAAGTAATCTTTGGCAGATATCAATATTACAGCTGTATCTTAGATGTCCTTTAGAGAGGAACCACACTGTGACACTATTAGGCCACATTCAGAGGGATTGTCTGTTCTTATTGTTGTAAATAGAGTCTGGATTGGGAGGGAGGTGTTGCATCCTCAGGTATCGGGTGCAAACAACATTCTAGCATGCAGCTGCCAGCACTAACTTACCTACATCTGTGCTGTCTCTGCAGCCTCACACTCGCACCAGCACTGAGCAAAGGTGCAATCATTTCACGACCACATCCCCTCCACGAGTCCCACCCGAAATGCTAGCCTCACAAGCTCCGTCTGCATATTCTCAGAACACATCAGCTGCTGGGGGAGGAGGTAGGGGGAGGGATCTGTCCCTGCAATGTTCCTCCTGGTCTCTTGTGAGCACTGTTACCCTGCCCAGAAGCACAATCGACCGCTCAAATGTGATACACAGTTGTGGGCAGGACCCGCAGCACTGGCTGTCCATGATTGGCTTTGTTTTCCAGGTACCCAACCCAGGACAAGGTCTTATCAGGACAGATGATTAAAATTACAACAATTGGCAACTGTGGGCTCCACACTCGCCCTCAGCTTATTTCCACTTGCCTAATGTGAGCAGGCGAATGGAAAATTTGAGGGCTGCTATACATATATATATATATATATATATATATATATATATATATATATATATATATATATATATAATCTAAGAGCTCCAGAAATTTTCAGAATATTTAAAGAAAGCATTACTGGGAATGGTTCCAAGCATTAGATTCTCTAAAAGACTATAGTATTGCCATAAATCCTTAGGCAATAGCCACTACCAGAGGAAAGACTACTTGTTGTGGAAGCTACCTTACTAAAGAAGAACAGTTCCTGCATCTTAAGATCCAGCTTTACTTTATGAAACCATGCCAAATAAGCAGCTGCAATGAAACCAGGAGAGACAAACTTTCTTTGTTTGAAGAAGCAAATTTAAATTAAACAGGCCATTTCTGAAGCTGAGAAACCAGATTCATCACTAAAGTTAAGAAAAATTGTTATTTTTTCTGAGAAGAAATATCCAGCTTCTCTTCACTGATAAGTCAGCCCAAACATGAACATTTCTTTTTTAATTGGGAAATCCGACTTTATTAAGCTTCAATTGACAGATACATAACAAGCATTAACTGTGTACATATATTAGAAAGTAGGTATTTACCTTGCACCTTGAAATTATTACATTCAATTTTCTTAATAGTTATACAGTTTGAGACAGAACCATTGATAAGCTTGGTACCACACTCTTAAGATGCACTTATTTATATTTCTTTTATTTTATTTTATTTCGCGGCCCTTACCTCTCTCTCCCCCCCCCATCATGTCATATACACTGTTTTATGTAACTGTGCAGCGTTGAGCCTTTAAGTACAGGTCTCTCCGTCTTCCAGCCATCTATCCCATACCTTTGAATATTTCTGTTTGCATCCTCTATGTATGTATATCAGCTTTTTATATGGTAGTACATTGTTTACATCTCTTTTCCAGGACGATGTTGTAGGGGGCAGAGACTGCATCCAGGTTTTAGCTATAGCTTTCCTAGCTGTAAATAGGGTTTCATGTATAAAGGTAGCATGAAACTTCTCTATATCTGTATCAGGTAGCAGCCCCAGTATACACAATTTTGGGTCCGTTACTACTGGGGAACCCATTTTATCATGTAGAAATTTTATCACTTGTGCCCAATAATCCTGTAAACATGGGCATTCCCATATCAAATGGTAAAAGGTTCCCGGTCCATGTGTACACATAAGGCACATCGAGCTCTGTGATGGTTGGAATTTGGCTATTCTTTTGGGTGTCAAGTATGTTTGGTGGACAATGTAGAGCTGTGTCAATCTGTCTGAGAGTTTTGGCGATGACTGTTTAACGTTCTCTAAAATTTCGTCCCAGTCCGAGTCACTGATGTCCCCTACATTCTTTTCCCAACCTGATTTGGCCTTTTGGATTACTGCTGCTATTCTGGGGAGTCGGATAGTGTAATATAGGTTTGAAATCAGCTTTTGAGGTTCAGCACCCAAGACTATCTCTAGGACCTGCGGGTGAGCAGTAATATTAGCAGTGTCCCTAAGTTGAATGCGCAGAGCATGGCGGAGTTGCAAGTATTTGAATAACAAGTGTTGCGGTATTGAGTAGTTGTCTTTAAGGGCTTGGAAAGTCTTGAGCCTTGAGTCAGTCATGACCTGGTGGAGATATATTATACCATACCTAGCCCATATATGCGGGTCTGGGAGATTTTCAAGTTCTGGCATGTGTTTGTTGAGCCAAAGGGGGGTATGGGAATGGATATGCCCTATTTTAAGCCTCTTTAAGGTTATTTCCCATATTTTCCGGTGGTGTGTTAGCATGCCCTCATTATATCGGGTGGATCGTTTGCTCGTTAGTCCCCCTCGGAAAATAGTTTGTAGTGGTGATGACAGTGGACTTCTTGGGTCATTGCAAATCAACATTTGATATCGCTGTAATTCTTCCCTGTTAAAGTAATACATGTGTGATAATTGGGCGGCTATGTAATATTCCTGTAAATCTGGTAGTGCCATCCCCCCCATGGAGGTGGGGTTTTTAAGGATGTGCCAGGCTAATTTATGCCTTCCGTGTCCCCATACAAACGAGTTAAGAATAGCCTCCATCTTTTTAAAGAACTTGGGGGGAATGTATAGTGGTGCGTGCCAGACCATGTATAGAATTTTAGGGAGTAGAATCATTTTGATGATGTTTATTCGGCCTGTTACCCCTAGGGGCAGTCTGGACCAGGCCTGCGTTTTGGTTTTTATCAGTTGAAACAGTGGCTCTACGTTATTGGTGATGTAGTCTCCCAATTCCCGAGTAACCACTACCCCCAAATATTTGATAGTGTTTACTCTGGCTAAGGGTAATTCTGGGTATGTGACCGACGGAGGGAAATGATCTATGGGGAGAATTTGGGATTTATCCCAATTTATGCGCAGTCCCGAGAAACTGCCCATTTGTTCTATGATCTTTAACGCTGCCTGCAGCGATGGACCTTGATCTGCCAAATATAAAATGGTGTCATCCGCGTATAATCCTATTTTTTCCGTATAATTGTCGACGCGCAGGCCCACTATTTCAGTTTCCGCTCGAATAGCAATTGCCAGTGGCTCAGCCGCCAGGGCATACAGAAGAGGGGAGAGGGGGCACCCCTGTCGAGTACCCCTCTCTAGGGGGAATTGTTTCGATAGACAGCCGTTTACGAATACTCTCGCTTTAGGTGTTTGGTACAGAATCTGCACCCATTTTATAAAGTTTTGTCCGAAACCGAATTCCCTCAAGCATTCCCATAAAAAGCGCCACTCTACTGAGTCGAAGGCCTTGGCTGTATCCAAGGCTACTACCACTCTAGTTCCATGATTATCATGTTTTGCTTGGATGTTCATGAATAGCCTCCTAATATTCATGGCCGTATTTTTCCCTGGCATAAAGCCAGTTTGGTCAGGGTGTATTAGCGATAAAATGGCCTTGTTAAGGCGCGATGCAAGTATTTTGGCTAATATTTTGATATCCACTTGCAGTAGGGATATGGGTCGGTACGATTCTGGGTCTTTTCCTGCTTTGGGTAGTACTATTATTTGTGCTTCCTGCATAGAGGAGGGGAGTGTACCTTTATCAAAGATATTCTGGTATAGCTGTTTAAGTTTTGGGATAATTATCTCCGAGAATGTGTCATAGAATTCTAGGGGCAGACCATCCAGTCCTGGTGCCTTTGATTTAGACATTTGGGATATAGCTTCTGCGATGTCATCTTGTGTTATAGGGGCTTCGAGCATCTCGATTTGTTCCAAATTAAGCTTGGGGAACTGTATTGTATGTAGAAAGTTTTTTATTTCTTGTTGGGAATATGTGCTCTGTGATTTGTACAGCTCACTGTAGAATTCCTGAAATCTGGCCGCTACCTGTGGGGGGTCAGTGACTATGTCTCCCTGAGGTGTAGTCAGGGAGACCACCACCGGTGGTTTGTCATTCAAATGCGCTAAGTACGCTAGCATTTTCCCTGCCTGTTCACCGTGCTCAAACACTCGCTGTTTGCAGAAGAATACGTGCTGTCTGGCTTTCTCTACGTGTATCTGGTTTACCACCCTGGCTTGTAGGTTTACTTTTTGAAGATTATCAGGATTGGGGTCTGAGGCATATACATTCTCTAGTTCTGTAAGTGTGTCAGTCGTCATCTGTAGTAAGGTTTTGGACGATAGTTTAAATCTGTTTATATTGGATGTTAGTACCCTGCGTGCCTGAACTTTAAATGCGTCCCATTCCATACCCGGTATATCTACTTTGCACGTGTTGTGCAGTATGTACTGCAGTTCTCTCTTTATGGCCTCAAGGTCCGGCATAACCGTGAGCCAGAATGGATTAAGACGCCATGTAGGAGTGGGAGCTGCCTTTAACATGGAAACTGTTATCCAGCATGGCGAGTGATCCGATAGGGCTCTGGGTGCCATGCCTGATCCAGTAACTCTAGGGAGTAGGGTGTTTGTCACCAATACATAGTCTATCCTCGACATTGTACGGTGGCTGACAGAGTGACATGTGTATGCTCTCGTGGACGGATTTTGCCGCCTCCATACATCCGTTAGAGCAAACTCCTTCAACAAGCGACTCAGTCTGGTATGTTGTATTGAGGCACCGGGGACTCCACCCTGATCTGGTTTATCAAGTGCCGGGTTCATGGTCATGTTGAAGTCTCCCATCCAGACAGCCGGTACCGTTGGGTGCTTGGCTAAGTACGCCAATAAACATGAACATTTCTAGCAGTCCAAGATACAATGATTTAAGAGAGACTGGTGATCTTCTGCAACAATAAGCAGGTCATTTGAACAGAAAATGAACACTGCCACCTATATTCTGGAAGCTGATGCTGTCTCCACCATTATCTTGGTGATTACATGTGGTGCTAAATTCATGTCTAAAGGTATTGTAGTGAACTGGAAAAGATGTCAGGATTCATAAGAGAAGAACAGCAATTTCTAGGAAACATTCATAAGTCTTCAGGATGAGAACATGTAGGTAAGCATCTTTTACTGTATATCCAACATCATTTTTTTCAGGAGTTGAACTGTAGCAAAAATGTTACCATATTCAATTTCCAAGAAGTGGTGTATTTGTTGAAGATTTTGAGAGTTATAACTGTACAATTTGAGTTGTTCAGTTTCTTGATGAGAGGACTGACAAGTAGAAGCAGGATCCCTTTTCATCTTCTGAGACCACCTAAGGCACTGAATGATGGACCAACATTAGTACTTCTCCCTCAAGGTGATCAGGAGTGATTCTTAGTGATTATAAACTCTTTTCAGTTAAATAAATGTATTTTAAGTATGTGACCTAGCTTTAAAGTCTTACAAAACCAAGTATATGTAACAATCTCTTGCCACTGTGAGAGTCTTTGCTACATCTGCAGCCTGGTGTCATACAAATTCAGATACAGAATCAGTGTTGCTGGCGTTTGCCCTATGGTCTTTGCTGTGACTCCCTTTTCCTGTTGCTGCCATTAGTAATGTTTTCTTTTGTATAAAAAAATATTTTCCTTGAGGAGTTTTTTTTTTGTTAACCGGAAATTCTATCTTGTCATCAGCTGTTTGACAAGCCAGCTCTTGCATCAACAGAAATTCACCCTGAAATTAGATATCACAAAGACAAGGCTTAAAAGCTAATCCCCCTGTTGAGTACTTGAGCCAAATGGCCTTCTCACTTGAAAGGAGCTCATGCCTTGGATGTTATTCTGTTATATTTCATAGAAGTATCAACCAGAAAATCAACTGCTTTCCACGAGAAAGATAGAGAATCTATAACTCCACAAGGCCTTATCGAGAAGTGCTTCTAGAGTTGAATCAGATATTGTTTAGGAGACCAGGCAATCTTAGGGTGGTAAATGACCTTTTTAGAGAAATGTTGACTGTATGAAATATGGGATCCTTTGGGGACCAAATGCACCCAAAGGGGCAAATCTTCACATTTTTCCTTTAGAACAATCTTAACAAGAGGGACATAAAGTTTCAGGCAATTATGCCAGAATCTAGAATAATAATACTCAAAAAGAAAAGGCTTTTTCATGTACTTAGGAATAAACATTTTTGTCCTTTGTTCCTATTCATTTTACTTACTGTATGCTTAGCTTATGAGAAAGACATTTGCTCTTGAACAGTTCTTATGGCAGCTCTGTGGTAGGTTGTGGAAATAAAAGTTGCAGTATGGGCACAATACTAAAATCCAGACATAGTACAGTACTAAAAATCCATTAAACAGCGCACAGTTAAATATTTGCTATAGTAGCATAATGTCAAAATACTGTTTTCTTCTCACACTAGTTTTCTTACATTATGTATATCTCTAGCCCAACAGTTTTTTGTGGGTCTACCTTTGTACCCAGCGAGGAAAGCCATCCTCCTTATTTGTCCTGATGATCACGGTCATCATGATAAAAAGCGATGGGAAATCCAAAATTTTACCATTGTCACCAGAAAAGGTACAGCAAAAACATTTTCTGATGGGACAATTTTGAAGAGATTTCATATCACTTCTAGTTGTGTCTCCAATACACAAGGATTCGGATACTCAATCCAAAAAAAGTTGTGGCTAAACAAGTTACTCTATAACCCCTTCCCGCCCGCACTATAGCCGGATGACGGCTACAGCGTGGGCTTATAAAGTATATAAATGAGAAAGCGCTGCATAGATAATAAAACAAAATAATATAAAATGAAAATCAGAAAATTGTGTACAATATAAGTGCTCTAAAAAAAGTCCAATAATAATTATTAATAAGTGATATTTCTTCCACTGGCATGCAGGAACATGTGATGTTTTTTCTTGCAACCTCCATATCCATAGTGCTCCCGCCACCACATGCAGTGCTCGCTCACCTCCTTGAAAGACCCTGCAAGGGGTCAAAACACGCCTTGCACACAGTGCAACTCTCCCTTCCCTTCAGGAATAATCCTCACTGGTCCTTAGCAATCTCTGTTGGACTCTCAAAGGACAGGTAGTAATCTATATCAGATGTAGATTCCTTCCACTATGCCGCTTCAAACTTGAATCCGCATTGGCTGCCGGTAATTCCACAGATACATAGAAAAAGCAAAAAGTGCCTCCAATAGTACAGTATCCAAGAGATTAAGAACTGAACCTTACCACTCAAGTTAGTATTCAACTCACATTTATTAAAAAGTTTAAAAGCATTGGTACAAAATTATTTAGAATGGTCTCATTTATTGCAACAAGGTTCCAACACCAGGCTCCACCTCTACTAGTTACGCCACCTCTCACGTGGCTTCATCTGGAGGAATTAATGCGCTGTTGGCGGCGCTCTCTGTGATTGCTGAGTCCTTGGGACTCAGCTAATCACGGATCGGGGTAAAGGGCCAATCACAGCGGCCCTTTACCACGTGAGCAGCTGTGTCCAATAACAGCTGATCATGGATGTCAACACAAGCCAGTTATCAGCATTTCTTTCCTAACGCTGACAGCGTGAGGAGAGAAAAAGGTGTGTGTTAAAGGGAAATCGACACAGATAATCAAGGCAATGATTATCAGTGTCCTGATTATCAGTGCAGTCCCAACAGTGCCCACCAATGCTGTCAATCAGTGCCTATCAGTGCCACCTATCAGTGCCGTCTCATCAGTGCCCATCAGTGCAGCCTATCAGTGCCCATCAGTGCAGCTTCATCAGAGCACATCAGTTAAGGAGAAATATTACCTGTTTGCAACATTTTATAACAAACTATGGGTTTTTTTTCAAAATTTTTGGTCTTTTTTCATTTGTTTAGCAAAAAATTAAAAAACCCAGTTGTGATTAAATACCACCAAAAGAAAGCTCTTTTTGAGTGAAAATTTCATTTGGGTACAGTGTTGCATGACCGCGCAATTGTCATTCAAAATGTAACAGCGCTGAAAGCTGAAAATTGGCCTGGGAAGGAAGGGGGTGAAAGTGCCCAGTAGGCAAGTGGTAGCATGCACAAAATAGAAAACATAAAGCTATCCCCAAGTTAACAAGCAGAAATACTGAGATACAACCAACAACTTCTGACTTCTTTATTGCTAAAAAAAAAAAAAAAAGATAAAAGTAAAACCATGAACTATATATTCCTTTATTATAGTCCTTTGAGATAAACACGATTTGCAACTGCAGCAGAATCTCCTCATAATGTTGTAATCTCCTTTGTTTCAACAAGCTGTTCTGGTTGAATCACTGGATTAGGCTTAAGTCATCATATCTGAGGCTTCTTCAAATTGCTGACAGCGTGCATTATGGGCTGCTACATCTGATTTCCATACATTGACATATGTTTGCTGTCTTTTGTGTGAATGTTTTAGGAAATGTAAGGCTTGTGTTAGCACAGTTGTCATTAAAAGAACATGTATTTTTTCCTTTTCTTTCATGTTTTTAAAATTAAGAATACTGACATGCCAAATTAAATAAAAGATGAAATGGATAATAAAAATTGCTTTATTCATTTTAGCCTGATTTTCTGTCCCAAAATAGTGTTACATGAACATAATTGAAGGTTAACTGAATGTAAGTGGAATATTTATTGTGATCATTCTGTTTATGCTTCAAATATTAACATCAGTTTAAAGGGTATCTCCACTTTTGTGAGGGAAAAAAAATGATCAAATAAAAAAAAATAATAATATAGCATATACAATTGTAACACAAGTCATATTGTGATTGAACATTATTTAAAATGACCTTTTCCATTTCAATCTGCAGCACTGTAATTTTCTGTAAAATGCAATTCAATATGGCTACCTGGAGGCAGTTACTACACATTAGATTTTGAGTATCCCCTGCAACAAAAATTTTATTTTTTGGTGAGATACTCTCAATGGGAAATTACATGTAAAGGGATGCAGACCCTGCAACGTTCCTCATTAGAGCCATGCAGGTGCAGCAGCTGACTGGTAGTTCTAAAACCACTCCTAAACAGATTCATGGGAGGGGGGGGGGGTTCTCATCAAATATCATAGTGTCTAATCTGCAGGTACCCATAGAGTACCTGACGGGGTAAGGTTTCACTGAAGCACAGTTAAAACTGGCCATACATTATCGCTGGTTGAATGAAAAAAATGAGCCAATTCCCTCATCCACAAACATGATGCTGATGAGGGAATCCTTCCTACTGAGCCTTTGTATTCTGACAGCGGGGAGACTTCGCTGCCATCAGAATACAGTGATCAATGTTGCCAGCTATAGCAGGCGGCACTGATCAATCTGGAAAAACACAACCAAGTGGTGTACAACCAGCCTGCCCATACATGGAACCAAATTCATCAGGTCCCTGCTGAACTGGCCAGATTTTGATCCATGTATGGCCACCTTAAGAGTTATATAGTCACAGTATACACTTTCATTTAACCACTTCCGGACCTCCGCATGCCTATGTACGTCCTCACTTTGTGGAAGATATCGTTGTTATGGCAGCAGCTAGCTGCCATAACCCCGGTATTGCCGTGTTCGCCGGCAGTCCGGTACAAGATAAAAGTGGTCTCACTTTTATTGGCGGCGGGAGAGGACCCCCCTCCCGCTGCGATTTGGTGCCCTCCGCCGCTTACCGGAGCAGTAGGCAGTGGCGGAGGCGATCTGGTCCTCTCGGCGGCTGTGCATGGAGACAAGTGAGGTGAAGATGGCCCCACCCATCTCCATGACACTGCAGGGCGGAAGTGACACAAAATGTCACTTACGCCCATGGCTCTTAAAGGGCCATTTTTTTTTTTTAAATGACAACTTTTTTTTTTTTTAATTGCATTTTATTGTTGACCCCAGATCTCATATTTAAGAGGTCCTGTCATGCTTTTTTTCTATTACAAGGGATTTTTACATTCCTTGTCATAGGATTAAGAGTGACACGATTTTTTTTTTAAAACAGTGTAAACATAAAAAATAAAAGGTAAAATAAATAAGAAAAAAAAAATTTTTTAAACGCGCCCTGTCCCGCCGAGCTCGCGTGCAGAAGCGAACGCATATGTGAGTAGCGCCCACATATGAAAACGGTGTTCAAACCACACATGTGAGGTATCACCGCGATCGGTAGAGCGAGAGCAATAATTCTAGCCCTAGACCTCCTCTGTAACGCAAATCATGGAAACTATAGAATTTTTAAAATGTCGCCTATGGAGATTTTTAAGGGTAAAAGTTTGTCGCCATCCCATAAGCGTGACATGTTGGGTATCAATTTACTTGGCGTAACATTATCTTTCACATTATAAAAAAAATTGGGCTAACTTTACTGTTGTCTTATTTTTTAATTCAAAAAAGTGTATTGTAAGACCGCTGCGCAAATACGGTGTGACAGAAAGTAGTGCAACGACCACCGTTTTATTCTCTAGGGTGAAAAAAATGTATAATGTTTGGAGGTTCTAAGTAATTTTCTAGCAAAAAAACCTGTTTTTAACTTGTAAACAACACATGTAAAAAAGAAGCCCGGTCCTTAAGTGGATAATACATGAGCATTGTAAAAGAAATACAAATGAAAGTTATTTTTGACAATCCAATATAGGCTTACTTGAAAATTCTCCTTTTCAGTATGTGATTTCTGCTAGCTATTTCTTTCCACAACTTTCTGGTTTCCCTACATGCTTTGCAGCTTTTCCTGTGCTGTTTACTTCCAGTTTCTAAGGACTACATATCCCATGGTACCTTGCTGCCTGTGTTCTGTCAGAATCGGCGACCCATCAGATTAGGTAACAGAAGTGACGTTCCATCACCTGAGCATGCGTTCCAGCGCTGCCAGGTTTGCTCATCTGACAGAACACCTGCAGTCAGAAGAAGCGTCAGCGGACATCTTAGTGCAGCCAGGTACATCTTGAATTTCACAGTAATTTTGGCAATAAAGTCAGCATATAAAAATAAATATAGTATATTCACATCTGTGATTCTGTTTGGATGTTTAATTTTGAAAGAAGCTGGACGCCAGCAGTAGTAAGGTGGCGGAGGCCATGTTGGTACACCCCGCATTGCTCAGCACTAAACTTCAAAATTATACATCCAAACAGCATCACAGATGTCAATATACTATATTTATTTGTATATGCTTACTTTATTGCTAAAATTACTGTGAAATTCAAGACGTTGTTGGGTGTAGTAAGATATCTGCTGCCTTCTTCTGACTGCAGGTGTTCTGTCAGATGAGCCAACGTGGTAGCCGTGGACGTATGCGCAGCTGACGGAACGTCACTTCCGTTACTTAATTTGACGGGTCCCTGATTCTGATGGAACACCTGCAAACAGCGATTCCTGTATTGACTCGACCTCCTGAAATGCCTCTTCTCAGCACCTCTGTAGTTCAGAAGGCAGACTCTGTGAAATGTGTGGCACTGCAGTGCCTACTCACAGGCCATAGTGAATACCTATCAAAGAATTCAAAGAAATTGTGTTAAAAAGTGTGGTGGGATTCTAAACAAAGTAAGTTTTCAAATGTCAAGATTGTTCAGATCAATAAGAGTAGGGTAGAAATAACTGAAATACAAAGTGGAAATAAATATATGATTTTATGTTTTGAGCATAGATACACTAAACTTTTCTAACCCTTGCATGTTAAATTTGCTGACATTTCCTATGGTGTGCTATAAAAGCACATAACATCATTCCTTAGTTATTTTCTTTTCGTCATGATTTAATTCAATTTCTAGCTTAGCAAGCATCTGTTTCTAATTTATCTTTTAAATGTATTAATATTAAAAAGATGGACAGATTACTGAGCACAGACTCAAATTTATAATGAAAACTTAGATAAGAAACATTAATTTAAAATCTCAATTGCACAGCATTGTTATTTAGATACAGTTTACAACCAAAAACAATCGAATAAAGGTAACTTATGACATATCTGGCCATCAAACAGTACCAATGTGGTGCAGCAAAATACAGTATCTCACAAAAGTGAGTACACCCCTCACATTTCTGTAAATATTTTATTATATGTTTTCATGTGACAACACTGAAGAAATGACACTTTGCTACAGTACTCACTTTTGTTGCCAGCGGTTTAGACATTAATGGCTGTGTGTTGAGTTATTTTGCGGGGACAGCAAATTTACAGGTAAAATGTTGTTATTTTTAGCAGCGCTTTACCGTCGTTTTAGCAGCAGTATTCAGCCACTAGCAGGGCTGTTTTAACCCCCGCTAGCGGCCGAAAAAGGGTTAAAACCGCCGGCAAAGCGGCGCTATGCCGGCGGTATAGCCACGCGGCCCCATTGATTTCAATGGGCAAGAGCGGTGAAGGAGCGGTGTATATACCGCTCCTTCACCGCTCCAAAGATGCTGTTTGCAGGAGTTTTTTTTCCCTCCTGTCAGCGCACCGCTCCAGTGTGAAAGCCCTCGGGCTTTCACACTGGAGACACAGTTTCAGGTCGGTTTGCAGGCGCTATTTTTAGCACAATAGCACTTGCAAACTGTAGCGAGCCCCTTGCTCGCTCGATTCCACTCTCCCGACACTCCTCTGCAGCTATTGAATCAGACTGCAGATCGCAACATCTGATTGCTCGGTCATCCAATGCTCCGGGATTAGAACTACAGCTCTGTGCCGTTCTAGTCCAATTGTGATAGCTCAGAACAAACACCAGGCAGGCTGCATGTATGTTGTAGTATGTCTGCAGTCTCTGACCATCTGCTGCAGCATGTCTGCAGTCTCTGACATCTCCTGTAGTATGTCTGCAGTCTCTGACCATCTGCTGCAGTATGTCTGCAGTCTCTGATGTCTCCTTTAGTATGTCTGCAGTCGCCTGTAGTAAGTCCGCCATCTCCTGTAGTATGTCTGCCATCTCCTGTAGTATGTCTGCAGTCTGACCGTCTCCTGTAGTATGTCTGCAGTCTCTGACCATCTCCTGTAGTATGTCTGCAGTCTCTGACCATCTCCTTTAGTATGTCTGCAGTCTCTGGCCATCTGCTGTAGTATGTCTGCAGTCTCTGACCATCTCCTGTAGTATGTCTGCAGTCTCTGACCATCTGCTGTAGTATGTCTGCAGTCTCTGACGTCTCCTGTAGTATGTCTGCAGTCTCTGACTGTCTCCTGCAGTATGTGTATTAATGTGGTGCTTTTCTTGCTCAATTATTTGGGATTGCTCAGTAAGTGGTAATGATGTGCAATAACCTGTAGCAACCAATCAGTGAACAATAGTGATTTGCTATGATCTCTAGCAACCAGTTAGCAGTAATGATGTGCTGTGACCTTCTTTCAACCAATCAACAAGCAGAAATTATGTGTTGTAACCTCTAGCAAACAGTCAGTGAGCGGTAATGATAGGCTGTGACCTCTGGCAACCAATAGCAATCACTGGGTGATCTGCTGCAGTAAACTGATTTTGAGTCTACCTGCTATTTTTTTTGTATGCCTCAGAATGGAGGGCTCAAGAAAATGTTTGCCCGGTCCAATCAATATTAAAGATGACCCTGCCAGAGAGGACGGAAGGGCAAATAGAACATTAATGCCGGTGTCTCTGTGCTACTGTTCCATGACAGACACCGATCTCCGCTCAGAGCCATGCTGTCTTGAGAAGGCAGACGGCACTGATGGAAATTAATAACATTCACAGAAAAGCACTGATAGGAGGCACTGATGGGCACTGATAGAAGGCACTGATGAGCACTAATAGGAGGCACTGATAGGAGGCACTGATGGGCACTGATAGAAGGCACTGATGGGCACTGATAGAAGGCACTGATGAGCACTGATAGAAGGCACTGATGAGCACTGATAGAAGGCACTGATGGGCACTGATAGAAGGCACTGATGAGCACTGATAGAAGGCACTGATGGGCACTGATAGAAGGCACTGATGGGCACTGATCGAAGGCACTGATAGAAGGCACTGATGGGCACTGATAGAAGGCACTGATAGGCACTGATAGAAGGCACCAATGAGCACTGATAGAAGGCACTGATGGGCACTGATAGAAGGCACTGATGGGCACTGATAGAAGGCACTGATGAGCACTGATAGAAGGCACTGATGAGCACTGATAGAAGGCACTGATGGGCACTGATAGAAGGCACTGATGAGCACTGATAGAAGGCACTGATGGGCACTGATAGAAGGCACTGATGGGCACTGATAGGAGGCATTTATGGGCACTGATAGGAGGCACTAATGGGCACTGATAGGAGGCATTTATGGGCACTGATAGGAGGCACTAATGGGCACTGATAGGAGGAATTTATGGGCACCGATGAGCACTGATGGGAGGCACTGATGGGTACTGATAGAAGGCACTAATGGGCACTGATAGGAGGCACTGATAAAAGGCACTGATGGGCACTGATAGAAGGCACTGATAGGAGGCACTAATGGTCAATGATAGAAGGCACTGATGGACACTGATAGAAGGCACTGAAGGGCACTGATAGGAGGCACTAATGGGCACTGATAAGAGGCATTTATGGGCACTGATAGGAGGCACTGATGGGCACTGATAAGAGGCACTAATGTGCACTGATAGGCTGCACTGATAGCTGGCATTGATGGGCACTGATAGGTGATACTGATGGGCACTGAGGAACACTGATAGGCAGAACTCAGGCAGTATTGATGGGCTTTGATGGGCAGAATTGAAGACTACTGATAGGTGGCACTGATGGACGCTGTTAGGCGGCATTGATGAGCACTGATAGGCAGCATTGATGGGCACTGATAGATGGCACTGATGCTTGAGGCACTGATTATCAGTGTAAACAATTTACTGTCATTCTTGACAGTTAACGGCAGTCCTTTTCTAACACAGACACAGCGTGGGAGGAAAGGGCTGCGGATAACCGGCAAGTCTGTTTACATGTGATCAGCTGATCACATGGTAAAAGGCTGCTGTGATTGCGCTGGATGCATGTCCCAGAAGTCATGCGGGAAGTGCGGTTTTGGGAGGATGTCCATGGACACCCCCCCAAAATTGGAAGCCCGGGGCTTGGATGGAAGGGGGGCAGGGGGGCCCATTATGGTTTCTTGCACGGGGGCCCTGAAGGTTCTAGTTACGCCTCTGGTGGAGAGTACATGATCATTTTGAGAAACCTATTAAGATGGCTGGTTTATCAATGCACATGTACGTATATAGGAGCATGCTCCTATGAGATTGCCTCTAATTCCTTGGTACTTAGATGGGGATAAGGGAAAGGGGATAAAGGCAAATGCTGTGTAAACAGTTGATCAGTCTGTGTACCGATCGGCCTCTGACCACACACCAGATGCGGTGTTATTGCTGTAACCCGTAGACTATATGACTCAAAGGGGGACAATGGGAAGGGGTAGGGGAGGGAACTCTTGATATAAGGTATCAAGTGGAAAAGTGGTTACTTTGGCAATGAGTGACCAGAGGTAGTTGCATAAAATAATCAATTTATTAAATGTTTTAAAATTCACAAGATGTGTGAGAGGCAAACATGAAGGTTTTGCTAACAGTATGGATATGGCAAAAAACAACAAAAATAACCGAGGTATTGCTATACCTAGGACAACATTAAAAACAGACACACATACACAAAACGACACCGACACGGTCCGGACTTAATATGCTGTTCGGCAGCTAGTAGGTCAAAATCAATGTAGGCAGGCACAGTGGCATAGTCGTCTGGTGTGGGTGGTAAATTTAAATGACTATGCTGCCGAGGAGCATATATAGGAGGCGGGGAGGAAAGAGGGAAAGGGAACTTTTAGGGGGTCATAGGAGATGGTTGCCTGGCAGCCGGCTGACAGGAATAGACGGTTTGCGTGGATGGAGTACCTGGCTGTATCCAGCAATGGCGAGATAATAATTGTTGGTGCAGGTTGGTATACGAAGCATGTATAACTAGGCACGCTAATTAGTCAAGGTAGTCTAGTAATGATAGACTTGAGGAGATTTACATAGCACAAATCACTGCAGAATTGCAAATAAACTCCAATAGTAAGGCACTGCTCGTTAGCACAGGGATTGAATGTAAACCCGGTATAGGTAACGGCTATGCAGACAGTTGACAACAATACTATGCATATATTGAAGCAGGAGTTTGGTTAATTCCACTCATACGTTACCGCCCTATTGGTGGAGGGAGGGGGGGCCCGGACACTCGGAAATCAAGTCCTCTTAGATGCTGAGTGGAGTCCCGCAGGCTCGTATGAGCGGCAATGTATCTGCTGCTGGTGATAGGAATCGGATGTTGTGTCTTTGATCTCGTGGTATGTAAGCATCTATCTCCTGTCCAGTCTGTCAAGCTTCCTGAATCATTCTCAGCGTGTATTAGATGACACCCAGCTGGTAGTCTCAGCTGTTCCGCTCCTCTAACACGGCCCGCCTGGTGGAGCCTGACGGCGTCGTGATGATGTCAACGCATTTCGCTGTACTCGTTAGCGTAGCTTCTTCCTGGACATTTGATTGGTAAGGCCGGCGCACACGTTATATTGTGTGCTTTGACAGCCGTGTATCCAATCAGCTGTGTGATTAAACAATGAATGTTGTCCTTAGCCATAGAGTGATATGGGGCATATGACCGCTTGATATTGGCAGTTGTCTTCAAACTCGAGTGTAGCCAAGGCATGCTTCTATCAAGGGACATTTGCTACTTTATTAAGTCCTTAATAAATCATTTTAGACAATACGTTATATACATGAGGAAAAAGGACATATTACAGAGAGTGTAAACTGCTGCAAATTTAAGGGGGGGGGGGGGGAGGAAAATACATTCGGTTACATAAAAGTTACCACATCATGGAACAGTAAAGACAAATAAAGGGCTTAGGGTCAAATTTTAAGGGATTGAAATCATTCAAGACATTAGTTCACTCCACCTTCTGCATTAATGAAAACGCATGATTTGGGCAAGTAGAGATCTTTTGTGCCCAAAAGTAGGATCACTTAACTCATAAGTAATCATTAATGTTCTAAGAAGGCCTGTAAATTCAATTCGGTGTTAAGGCCTGGTCACTCATTGCCAAAGTAACCGCTTTTCCACTTGATACCTTATATCAAGAGTTCCCTCCCCTACCCCTTCCCATTGTCCCCCTTTGAGTCTCTAATTCCTTGGGCTTGCTTTACTAAAGGCAAATAGACTGCTCACTTTGCAAGTGATTTTTCAATTTACAAGGGAATTCGCCCCAGAGCTTAGTAAATTTTGTAAACATTCACCTTGCAAAGAATACCCAATCACATGCACAGATATTTAAAGCGGTTGTACAGGCAGAAGTTTTTTTTATCTTAATGCATTCTATGCGTTCTATGCATTAAGAGTACTGCTTAGGCACAATTAACATTTCTTGATGGTTCCTATAGAATACAAAAACTTCACTTTTTCAGTTCAGATCTATGTCTACAACAAGAATAATGGGACTGATTTAGAAAAAAAAAAAAAAAAGACTGAGAGAGTAAAGTGTCTCTTATCATTTCAACACAGATTAGAAAATTACAGTAAACATATCTGTCTCATGGCAATAGGCAATATCTCATCTGTTCCAAATTTTACAAAGGAACCAAACTGTTAGTAGACAAACAACATTTGTAGAGACACAGATTGGCAGTCCTTGATATAAGCCTTTACATTATGTACAGTAGCCCCTGATTATTTGCCTGTGGATCGGTTCTGAATTATTGTGGAATTAAAACATCTGCAATTCTTTACTGGAAAGTAAATGTTTAGAATCCCAAGACAGAGGATTGGCAGAAAGACGCCAAACCGGTGCCAATCAGGACAGCAGCAAGACAAAACAAAAGATAAACAGGCAAAGTAACCAACAAAGAAATCTGGCAAGCAAATATCAACAGATCTAGATGCTACTGCTGGAAAATATTTCACAAATGGACATCCGGGGGCAGCAGCAGCTGCAGAACGCAGTTGTTCAGCTATAGAGAGCAATGTGAGCTGAATGCATGACAGACGTTAGCAGCCAAGAGCCAAATCATTTATCCTGCAATACTCATTTCTCCATCTAATATTGAAATGTATAATATGGAGAATAAAATTATTGTCCGCTTCTTTGTTTTAATTGTGCATGGATGATGTCTACAATGTCCCCAGAATTCCACATTTTGTTTTTTAATAACATTAATGTGCTTTCAAGTTTAATCTGTTTGTGGGAACATATGATTCAACACACTCTATTATATAAAATTAAAAGGATGTTTTATGGATCAGCAATACAGTAGGGAAAATATCTGACTTGCTAGGAAAAAAAATTAATAACTTTGTAGGGCCACTGCACCTGAACAGGTATTGTACTGACTAGTCTTCCTAATTGTCGAGTGATTACAAGCTCAGTGTGGTCATAAAGTTTAACTGAAGGCAAAACTTTTTTTACATTTTTTTTTATTTATTTTTTTGTTAGTTTTGGATAGAGTGGAAAGAGATTAGAGCACCTGTCAGTTTTCATGACTGCCTGAGCCTGGGTTCACAATTGTACGACAAACGCTCCAGCATTGGGAGCTCACGTCGCATGATGTGTGAAAATCAATGTTTCCCTATGAGAGCCGTCTTAACTGGTCCAATACAAGTCGGTCCGACTTTGAAAATGCTCCCTGCACTACTTTGGTCCGACTTTGATCCTACTTCAACCCATTGAATATCATTGAAGTCGGATCAAACTAGGATCCTTGTCCTAACCATCCGACTTGTGACATCCGACATTGTGATTACAGCAGCAGTAAAAGGAATTTTATGTCACTCTGGGATTGTTTTGATTGGTCAAAGGACAAGTCGTACTATCTCAAAGTCGGAGCAAAATCTTATCTTGTTCATGCAAGTCGGATGAAAGTAGGACTGATGTTGGACAGACGTAAAGTAGGATGACAGTCGTACAACAGTCGTGTCGTACCAGTGTGAACCCAGCCTGAGCCCCCGTAAGGCCGGGTTTACACTGGTGCAACAAACACCCCGACATTGGGAGCTCATGTCGCATGACGTGTGAAAATCAATGTTTCCCTATGGGAGCCGTCCTAACTGGTCCGACACAAGTCAGTCCGACTTTGAAAATGCTCCCTGCACTACTTTGGTTCGACTTTGATCCTACTTCAGCCCATTGAATATCATTGAAGTTGGATCAAAGTTGGATCACCGTCTTGCCTGATCCGACTTTGGCATGCGACTTATGCTCTGATGATCTTGAGGGGGGACTCCACGCCAAATTTTAAATAAAAAACCGGCATGGGTTTCCCCCTCCAAGAGCATACCAGGCCCTTCGGTCTGATATGGATTTTAAGGGGAACGCCCTACGCCGAAAAAAGGCGTGGGGATTCCCACAAAATCCATACCAGACCCTTATCTGAGCATGCAGCCCGGCCGGTCAGGAAAGGGGGTGAGGACGAGCGAGCGCCCCCTCCTGAACCATACCAGGCCGCATGCCCTCAACATGGGGGGTGGGTGCTTTGGGGCAGGGGGGCGCACGGTGGCCCCCCCACCCCAAAGCACCTTGTTCCCATGTTGATGAGGACAAGGGCCTCTTCCCGACAAACCTGGCCATTGGTTGTCAGGGTCTGCGGGCGGGGGGCTTATCGGAATCCGGGAGCCCCCTTTAATAAAGGGGCCCCAGATTCCGCCCCCCAACCTATGTGAATGAGTATGGGGTACACCGTACCCCTACCTATTCACCTGGGGGAAAAAAGTGTTAATAAAAAAAACACACTAGACAGGTTTTTAAAGTAATCTATTAGGCAGCGCCAGGTGTCTCTTCCGACTTCTCCGCTCTCTCCGACCTCTTCTACCGCTCTCCGGCCTCTTCTCCTGGTCTCCGGTTCTTCTCCCGGTCTCCTGTGTCTTCTGCTGGGCTCCTTCGCTATCCTCTGCTCTTTTGGCCGCTCTTTTGCTAGCGTTGGCCCGATCTTCTCCGTTGTCTTCTTCCCTCCGGTCTCTCCCGATGTAAGGCTCTGTGTGCGGTGCGCAACGACTTATATAGGCATGGGGCATGACCCTGCCCCTTATGATGTCACCACCCCATCATGCCCCAGGCGGTGACGTCATAAGGGACGGGGTCATCGAATTACATCACCCGGGGACAACGCCCCATGCCTATATAAGTCGTTGCGCACTGCGCACACGGTATTACATCGGGAGAGAGCGTCGTGTCAACATCGGAAGAAGACCGGAGGGAAGAAGATGACGGAGAAGACCGGGACAATGCTAGCAAAAGAGTGGGCAAAAGAGCAAAAGATAGCGGTAGGTCCCGGCAGAGGACACAGGAGACCGGGAGGAGAACCAGAGACCGGGAGAAGAGGCCGGAGAGCGGGAGAAGAGGCCAGAGAGCGGAGAAGTCAGAAGAGACCCCCCAAGTCGGAAGAGACCCCTGGAGCTGCCTAATAAATTACTTCAAAAACTGGTCTAGTGGGGTTTTTTTATTGACACTTTTTTTCCCCCAGATGAATGGGTAGGGGTACGATGTACCCCATACTCAATTAACATAGGGTGGGGGGGCTGGGATCTGGGGGCCCCCTTATTAAAGGGGGCTCCTGGATTCCGATAAGCCCCCCACCCACAGACCCCGACAACCAATGGCCAGGGTTGTCGGGAAGAGAGAAAATCCATATCAGACTGAAGTACCTGGTATGCTCTTGGAGGGGGAACCCATGCCGTTTTTTTTATTTAAAATTTGGCGTGGAGTTCCCCCTCAAGATTCATACCAAACACAGTGCCTGGTATTGGCGGGCATCCAAGTCGGATCTCCGTTCATTGAAGTCGGACACGTCTCTGACTTCAAGTCGCAGGGCAAAGTCGGATCCAAAGTAGGACGAGTGTCGTGTCGCACCAGTGTGAACCTGGCCTGAGGGAGATTCAGGCCAGGTTCACACTGGTACAACATACGCTCCGACTTTGAGAGCACATGTCGCATGACGTGTGTAAATCAATGATTCTCTATGACAGCCATCCTAACTGCTCCGATACAAGTCGTTCCGACTTTGAAAAGGGTTCCTGCACTACTTTGGTCCTACTTCAGCCCATTGAATATCATTGAAGTCGGATCAAACCCCACACCAAAATTTTTAAAAAAAACTGCGTGGGGTCCCCCCCCCAAGACCATACCAGACCCTTCGGTGCTCGGCTAAGGGTCTGGTATAGATTCTGGGGGGTGCCCTACGCCGTTTTTTTTATTTTGGTGTGGGGGTTCCCCTTAAAATTCATACCAGACCCCCTCTTACTCATTCACATAGGGTAGGGGGCACAGATCTGGGGGTGCCCTTGTTAAAGGGGGCTTCCAGGTTTTAATAAGCCCCTCGCCCGCTGACGACAATCACCACCTAGGGTTGTCGGGAAAAGGCCCTTGTCCCCATCATCAAGGGGACAAGGTGCTTTTGGGTGGGGGCGTAGGGCCCTCCTTCCCCAAAGTTCCCAAACCCCCCCATGTTGAGGACATGGGGCCTGGTATGGTCCAGGATAGGGGGGGCACTCGCACGTCCCCACTTTCCTGACCTGCCAGGCTGCGTGCTCAGATAAGGGTCTGGTATGGCTTGTGGGTGGGACCCCTCGCCATTTTTTTTATTTCAGTATGGGGGTTCCCCTTAAAATCCATACCAGACTGAAGGATCTGGTATGATCTTGGGGGGACCCCACGCAATTTTGTTTTAAATTTTGGCATGGGGTTCCCCTTAAGATTCCTACCAGACTCAAAGAGCCTGGTATTGTCGGGATCAAAGTCAGATCCCATTCATTGAAGTCGGATGGAAGTCGGACATGAAGTTGCAGGGCAAAGTCAGATTCACAGTCGTACAACAGTCATGTCAGACCAGTGTGAACCCGTCCTCACCCTTTAAGTTGTTCCAATGGGGGAAATCTTCTAATGGGTACACTAGTTCTAATGACCCTGGTAACAACAAGGGATTCCCTCACTTTGGAGGGATTACCTCTCACTTCATGTGTTGATTGTGGGACAGGAAGTGAATGAAAATCTCTGCAATGGGAAGCACATGGCAAAAAAATTAACCCTCCCTCATTCTATCCAAAAAAAAAGTTTTGCTTTTAGTTTTACTTTAAAGTGTTTGTAAAGTCAGAGAGTATGATAACTGCCAGCCCCTCTGTTCTAATAAGGTATATTACACAGTGTAAATTATTTTTTAAATGATGCCACTAAATACCTTATTTCAGATTGCCTCCGTGCGGTCACATGCCCTCCCGCTGCTCTCCTCCCCCAATCTAAGGGCTACAGCAGTAGGGGCTGAGATTACCCCCTAATGTCAGCTGTGAGGTCACGTGACCGCTGTGCTTAGCCCCTGTCGCTGTAGTTCTTAGATCAGGGGAGGAGAGTAGTGAAAGGTCATGTGACCGCACATAGGCGATCTGAAATAAGGTATTTAGCGATATATTTAAAAAAAAATTTGCACTGTGTAGTATACCTTGTTAGAACCGAGGGGCTGGCAATAATCCTACTCTGACTTTATTGCCAGGTACTAATAGTGGCAGGAAGAGAGACGAGGAGATTGTTGACAAACTAGGAGCTGACAGGCAGGGAGGGAGGGGGAGAGAGAAGAGACTCTAACACAGCGGGATGACAGAGGCACATAAATTTATTTTATTTATTTCAGTTACTTATATAGCGCTGTCAATTTACGCAGCGCTTTACATATACATTGTACATTCACATCAGTCCCTAACCCCCAAGGAGCTTACAATCTAAGGTCCCTAACTCACATTCATACATACTAGGGACAATTTAGACAGGATCCAATTAACCTACCAGCATGTCTTTGGAGTGTGGGAGGAAACCGGAGTACCCGGAGGAAACCCACGCAAGCACAGGGAGAACATGCAAACTCCAGGCAGGTAGTGTCGTGGTTGGGATTACGAACCAGCGACCCTTCTTACTGCTAGGTGAAAGTGTTATCCACTACACCACTGTGCCGCCAAATTGACCACGGTATCATGGATCAGAAGCCATGATTACCGTGGTCAATTCACCTAAGGGGACACAGGAACAGGCATGATCAACAAGGTATTTTACAGCATAGAAACAAACAGATTAGACAGCACAAGCACTATGCTTTGCTTTAAAGCAACAGGATTTTTTTATTTTTTTAAGGGTTACAACCTCTTTAAGTGGAATTTATATTGTTTTCTATATACAGTATGTCTGAAATATATTATGACCAGAAAATATTTCAATTATTTTAAGCATGTAAATATTTATTCTCACATATAAATAGTAGTATAAGTGTAGTACAGGTTTAAGGCCTAGTTCACACATGCAGTTGTAGGGAAAAAATAGATGACTGAGCTGCATTTTTACTGCCCCCTTAAGCTGCCATGGTTGCAATACACATACCATAGCCATGATGCCTTATAAATTATAAAAATTGATCCCCCACCAAACATGAAGTATTCAAGTGAATGGCAAAGTGCAGCAATGGCGAGTCACCTGCATTTGCGGTGCTGTATTCCCATTGGAAAATCCTGTTTGGCTGTGAAACAAAAAGAGGTATTCAGGAGGCAGCAATATCCCTTCCTGAATGCTTGTCAACCACCCCCCTTGCCACTATTCAAAGGGAATGAAAACAAGCCCTTAGCTAATTTGCTGCTTTGAAGTACAGGCTTAACTAACAGGATCTCAGAATGCACACAAACACACAAATAAATCAACTTAATGAATCAGAGGAAGGATACACCCTATAGCACGACCAGGAGATGAGATTTCCTAATCCTTAGGTTTTCATACGACAAGGAAGAAAACTTTTGTCTTTACATTTTTGAAAATCACTGTATCTAAAGACTAAAATGGAATGGAAATGTTTAACCCACTTAAGTACCGAGCCTCTTTCAAGCTTTTTTGCTAGAAAATTAGGTAGAACCCCCAACCTTTATACATTTTTTTTCTAACACCCTAGAGAATAAAATGGTGACTTTCTGTCACACTGTCTTACAAGCGCACTTTTTTTGGAAAGAATACACTTTTTTTAAATAAAAAAATAAGACAACAGTAAAGTTAGCCCGTTTTGTTATATTGTGAAAGATAATGTTATGCCGAGTAAATTGATACCCAACATGTCACGTTTCAAAATTGCGCCCGCTCGTGGAATGGTGACAAACTTTTACTCTTCAAAATCTCTATAGGCGACGTTTAAAAAATTCTACAGGTTGCATGTTTTGCGGTACAGAGGAGGTCTAGGACTAGAATTATTGCTCTCGCTCTACCGATCGCGGTGAAACCTCACATGTGTTGTTTAAACACCGTTTTTATATGCGGGCGCTACTCACGTATGCGTTCGCTTCTGCACACGAGCTCATCAGGACGGGGCGTGTTTAAAAAAAAAAAATTCTCATTTATTCTACGTTCTATTTTTTATTTTTTATTTTTCCACTTTTCTTTTTTTTTTTTTTTTTTAAATTGTGTCACTTTTATTCCTATTACAAGGAATGTAAACATCCCTTGTAATAGAAAAAAGCAGGACAGGACCTCTTAAATATGAGATCTGGGGTCAAAAAGACCTCAGATCTCATATTTACACTAAAATGCAATAAAAAAAAATAAATAAATAAAATAAAATGTTGTCCTTTTAAAAAATACAAAAAAAACGGCCCTTTAAGAGCTATGGGCGGAAGTGACGTTTTGACGTCGCTGCCGCCCTGCAATGATATGGAGACGGTGGGGGCCATCGTCCCCTCACTCGTCTCCATGTCACACAAGGGGAAACATCCGATTGCCTCCACCGCTGCCAATGGCTCTGGTATGCGGCGGAGGGCACCGGAGCACGACGGGAGGGGGGGCACTCTCCCACCGGTGATAAAAGTGATCTCGCGGCGAATCTGCCGCAGAGACCACTTTTATCTTGAAGCGGACCGCCCACTGAAGAAGAGGATACCAGGGATATGGCAGCTAGCTGCTGCCATAACAACAATATTCCTCTTCAAAGTACCAACGTATATCGTCTCATGTATCAATAGCTTCCTGTGCGTTAAATCGATTTTTAGGTAAAGTGTTTTTCTAGCTAACAGACAATGATTGACATAACCCATTAAAATGGAAGAAAAGCATAAATCTGACTATTCTTTAAAAATGATCCTTCCCCCCTCCTCCTACCTTCACTATATTGCCAAAAGTATTGGAACACCTACCTTTACACCCACATGACCTTTAATGGCATCCCAGTCTTAGTCCGTAGTGTTCAATATTGAGTTGGCCCACACTTTGCAGTCATACCAGCTTCAACTCTTCTGGGAAGGCTGTCCACAAGGTTTAGGAGTGTGTCTATGGGAATGTTTGACCATTCTACCAGAAGCCTGGCTTGCAGTCTCCGCTCTAATTCTTTCCAAGATGTTCTATCGGGTTGAGGTCAGGACTCTGTGCAGGCCAGTCAAGTTCCTCTACTCCAAACTTGCTCATCCATGTCTTTATGGTCTCTGTTTGAGCACTGGTGCGCAGTCATGTTGGAACAGAAAGGGGCCATCTCAAAACTGTTCCCACAAAGTTGGGAGCATGAAATTGTCTAAAATGTCTTGGTATGCTGACGCCTTAAGAGTTCCCTTCACTGAAACTAAGGGGCCAGGCCCAACCCCTGAAAAGCAACTTCACACCATAATCCCCCTCCACCAAATTATTTTGAGGGGTCGCTCAATACTTTTGACAATATATTGTGAATGAGCAAGTTTGGGGTGGAGGAACTTGACTGGCCTGCACAGAGTCCTGACCTCAACCCGATAGAATGAATTAGAGGGGGAGACTTGAGCCAGGCCTTCTCGTCCAACATCAGTGCCTGACCTCACAAATGCGCTTCTGGAAGAATGGTCAAACATTCCCATAGACACACTCCTAAACCTTGTGGACAGCCTTCCCAGAAGAGTTGAAGCTGTTATAGCTGCAAAAGGTGGGCCAACTCAATATTGAATGCTACGCACTAAGACCGGGATGCCATTAAAGTTCATGTGCGTGTAAAGGCGGACATCCCATTACTTTTGGCAATATAGTGTATTCTGTCTAACCTGTGTGTAGCCCCAGTCCGCAATGCTGGCAGAGATAGGAGTAGTTACTTGGACCTGGTTATCAGTTTTACAGCTTCCAAGTGGGGACCCAGAGAAAGCGCTCGCTAGTATCCCCAAAATGCAGGCTAAGGGCGTCTAAGGCATACTCCAACTTAAAAGCAATGCTTCTCCACAAGTATACATAATTGATACCTTGTAATCTGTGGCCCAACTTCTGTACTCTTTCCACTGTTCACTCCAAATACCAGTTCCACGTTACAATCTATGCCCTATGGCTTTGGAAATATGAAATGGGCAGTTAGATAGGGTTTTTGTTTTAAACCAGGGATTGGTGAGAGGAGGATAGGAGGGGGGTAAAGGTAATCCTGGGGTCCGGCTTTAACTTTTCATTATGCTTGTTAATGTATTTGTAAGATGCATTCATACAGCCTAAGTAATCAAAAAATTTTGAGTAATGATGCATAACAGAAATATGTGGTAAGTGAATTACTCTCAAGAGAGCTCAAGCCTTGAGCATTTTAATCACAAGTGCCCCTTTTGATGTTACAGTTAAGATATCAAGATAAAAGCCAAGCCTAAGGTTCAGCTATATGTTATTTTTCTCTTGTTATTAATGAAAAATGATATTACGGAATGAAGTATGGCATCCATGAAAATAAAACTGCCATGGCGATTTATTAAATGTGCAGTACAAAACTTCTTAGATAAGTACTACTAAACTATAAGGGCCCTTTCACATGGGCGGACTGATTGGCGCGGACCCGATTGGACCCTCCAGTCTCCTCTATGGAGTGGCTGATGTCAACAGACATGTGTCCTTTGACACCTGCTGACAACCGATACTAAAAACAGACGGATGAGGATCACCATCCCCTGATGAGCCGGTGATCGGCTTTTTTTTCTCCTCGCGCTGTCTTTCTCTTGAAGACTTGCTGGCCTTTGTAGGGCCGAAAAAATAGTGAGAGACCAGACTTATCAAGGGTGTCATTTCTTTGAACTATTGCCATCTGGATTACGCTTTAGGACGATTAAAGTAAAGACAAATAGGGTCAAACAGAGTTTCTTTCCCAGGGCTTTTAAGGCTATTAACACAGAAATTAAATGAAAGTGGTCTAAGTGATTTGTGTTACTATTTGTTGCTTTGTTTTTTTAAATAGGGATGTTTTAATGTGGGGAGTAGAAATGTAATTTCATTATGAATAGTTTTTTTTCAATGACAATATCTATCTATCTATCTATCTATCTATCTATCTATCTATCTATCTATCTATCTATCTATCTATCTATCTATCTATCTATCTATCTATCATATAAAATATATTTCACTGATTAAACTGCCTGTATCATGATCTGTGATTTGGGGTAATATGATAAACTACAGGATTCCCCCCCTTTGCCATTAACACATCATATTATAAATTTCCCAGTGGTGCCTCTCCCTCTCCCAGTGTGAGTTGTTGTACAGGGGGATTGCAAGAGTTAAATAGATAGGGAAATTCCGATATTTACACTTTTTACAGTGCATTTTAAAAATTCATTGATTTATTTATGAATACAGAGATGCATTCGTTTAAGAAACGTGCACGAGAGAAGTACAGAGGCTGTCATTTTTTTCTTTACTCCTTTCTACCAATGCTGGGTGCCTGGCCAAGTGGCCATCTCCAGTTTAATGCACTTATACACACACCTGGAACAAGCATACTGCTAAGTAAAGGCAGAATGTATCTGTTCTGCGTCAGTGGTGTAGAAAGTCATTAGATCAGCCCAACAGACAAAGACCCAGTATATTAACCACTTGACCTCCGGAAGATTTACCCCCCTTCATGAACAGACCCTTTTTTGCAATACAGCACTGAGTTATTTATTTTAACTGACAATTGCGCAGTCATGCAGCGCTGTACCCAAATAAAATTTATATAATTTTATGCCCACAAATAGAGCTTTCTTTTGGTGGAATATGTTTGTCTCTGCGATTCTTATTTTTTGCGCTATAAATAAAAAAATCCTGACAATTTAAAAAAAAATATTTTTTTTTCTTTCTGCTATAAAACATATCCAATATAAAAATGTAAAAAAAATCTAATTCTTCATAAATTTAGGCCAATATGTATTCTGCTGCATATTTTTGGTAAACAAAAAATACCAATAAGCGTATATCGATTGGTTTGTTTACAAACTATGGGAAATTTTTCTTTATTTACACGAAAAAAAACAGTCACTTCCAGCGCTAAGGGGTCTTCTATAATAAAGAGCAACAGGAACATCAGTATTCAAAGACTAAGTGGATGCTGCCTACCTCAGATAGGGTAATCCGATGAAAACTAAAGAAAAACAAAAAGGAAGGCACGCACACCTATGGCGTTACCAATGACATTTAATAAATGATAAAATCAATAAAAAGTGGGTACTCACAAAAAGCAACCCTCAATGAGCCATAAAATCACACAATGTGGAATAGTGTGGACACATGTGCTTGACACATCACGGGGTAAAAGATGATGCGTTTCGGGGTGTACTCTGAGTAGCCTAGTTCTGAGGAAGGGGGTGCACCCCCGAAACGTGTCAGTTTTGTTTACCCTGTAATGTGTCAAGCATGTGTCCACACTATTCCACATTGTGTGATTTTATGGCTCATTGAGGGTTGCTTTTTGTGAGTACCCGCTTTTTATTGATTTTATCATTTATTAAATGTCATTGGTAATGCACTAGGAGTACACGCCTTCCTTTTTGTTTCTTTATTTTTTTACTAGCAATGGTGATGATCAGTGACTTATAGTTGGGCTGCGATATTGCAGCAGATATTCTGACACTGACGCTTTTTGGGAACCGGCGACACTAATACAGTGATCAGTGCTAAAAATATGTACTGTCACTGCTATACTAATGACACTGGCTGGGGTTAACATCAGTGGCGATCAAAGGGTTAACTGTGTGCCTTACCAGTGTTTGTGTACTGAGGGAGGTGCTTTTACTAGGGGAAGAGATAGAATTTATTTCCTGCTTTGCCGGGACACAAACTTCATCCCTTCCCCCCTGTCAGGAACTGAGATCTGCCTTGTTTACATAGGCAGATGGCAGTTCTATGTCTCTGCCTGACGAATCGACGGGTGCCGGTGGACATCGAGTACCCGACACCTGCTGATCTGCTGTTTCCGCTATGTGTAATCACAGCGGAAGCAAGCTGCAGGCGGTGTGCATGTGTGCACCCTACCTGGAAGTGCAGAATCACGTATATATAGGTGATCCGGCACACAGCTGCCGCCCAGTATCAGTACAACTGCTGTAGGGCAGATGACAAACAGTTAAGAAGGCAAAGACAGTAAAAGCAATTTTCATGCTAACTTTAAATACATTCCTGTCTTCTCTTCAGTAAATTTGTAAGGGAGAGACAGACAGTGAGGAAAGAAACAGGTCAGCTCAGGTTGTGTTATTTTTAGGAGATCAAAACTTCACCAGTACATTTTCTGTTTCATCACAGACCTCAGTGTATATGAAATATGTTCTCAGTGGAGCCCAACTCTCCTCAGTTGCACTCTAATTGCAGCTTTCTTTCATAACTTGATGTGCATCAGATTTTCCTGTTTGGTTGAAAGTCATTTTTCTTCTGTCATGCCAGCATGAACATCTGCATCGGCAAAATGGCTTGTGGCATGCTCTACTCAACTGAGGAATTCCTGTGGGTATTACTCAGTCCACTCTGCATGTGACTTGCTGACAATTTGCTCAAGGTGGCGCAAGTTTTGTAACCCAGTCACACAGGTCATCCTAATCTCCTTTTTTTTTTTTTTACATTAGAATGTGTCCCTCAAAAATATCATGACATTACAACTTACTATTACTGTGTAAAATTATTTCCAATCTGCACAATTCTATACAGCCTAATAAGTGTGTTATATTTCCCATATTCCTATATTTCCATAGAGTTACATGGACATTGTAAAAGGGGTGATAGAGAAAATCCAGGCAAAATCAATTATCTCAAGATCTCAGTATTATTTTTTGCATTTTTTGCATCTCCCTTACTCTGTCCAAAATGAGAAAAACATTTTTTTGCTTATAGTTCTACCTTAAGCAGGGCTGGGACAAGGGTTAGGCAGGAGGGGCAGCTGCCCTTGGCTCTGTAGTATTGTGTGAGGTGTTTGTGGGGGAGGGGGCAGCACAAGTAGATTGAGGGATGGAGGGGATTTGTGTTGGAAGGGGGAATTTGGGAGGTGGCAGGGAGTATGTATTGCTCTATAGGGGAAATTGGGGGGGTGTGATGGAGATATTGAATTCCATATTTATATCAATGAGATTCAAGCGTACCATCGTGAGGACTTTCTAATTAGATTACCAGGCCCCATTTTGTATGATGTGTACGTGTATGTATGAATGTATCTATCTATCTATATGCATGTGTATATGTATATATATATATATTATATATATATGTAATATATATTTATGGGTGTATATAGGTGTATTTTTTATAGGAACATGTGTACTAGAAGGTGGGCCTATTTAACTGTTTTGGCATCTCAAATACACCTTTTGTGTTGGTCTGCTATCCGCATAGTAACTAAGTTACCCTATTGTTCGTAGAAAGAGCCAGGGCAGACATTGCGTCTCTCGAGTCCTTGTAATGCTAATTTATGTTATATCCAGTTGGAAATCAAGAGATAGTTAAACAGGTTCTCAGACAGAATGGAACCGGAGTGCTTAAAATCTTAGCATGAACTTCTGGACATCTTACCAATGAACTTTAGGCTTCAGGGGTAGCCAATCAGGATTCAATGCCACTTCTGAACCAATGAGGTGACCCTGAGTTCTGATTGAGTGGGAGTGGGTTCTAACAATATACAACCAAAAACCTGGAGAGGCTAGGTCTCTTCGGCGGACGGTCTAGATGCAGGATGGTTACGTAAGACTTCTCCATTAAATGTATCTCTATGTCTCTTTTCTTTCCTGTAACCTTTTCTATCGTAGGATTTGGCCGTAATACCTTATTAATCTCTTGATAGCATGGGTATGACCATTATGGCAATATTTATTATCATTGGTAACATTGTTGTTTTAAGGTTATATCATTTATGTTATAGTTGCTAATCTCATATTACCACAAGTTTCTTTTCTGTACAATAGTAAGTTTAAATAAATTAGATTGTTACCCTTTTCGAACAAATATCATTCGTTCTTAATTTCATGGGTTGATTCATATATGGACAAAAGGTTTTAATCACTTATGTATCATTAAATATATTAGTGAGGTATGTATAAAGGTATCCACGTCAGGGGCTGCTAAGAGTGGTGATTTAGGGGGATTTGTGTTGGGCTGGGGGTTGGGGGGAAGAAGATTTGTGGTAGGAGGGAGGATTTGGGGGAAATTTATACTGGGGAGGATTTGAAGTGGCGAGGAGAAGATGTGTACTAGGAGGGGACATTTTTGGGGTAGAGGATTTGTGTTACGAGGGATGAATTTTTTTGGGGAGGGGGGGATTTGGGGGGATGGGGAGCAAAGATTTATGCTGAGAGAGGGCATTTCAGCAGGGGGGTGGATTTGTACTGGGATGAGGGGGGATTTATGCTTAGGGTGTAAGCATACAGATTAGTGCTCAGTGTTTTTGTGGGGGGATTTTTTGCTGACACATTATTATTGTGCAGCACTTTACAATGTAAAGGGAGACACTAAACCAACAGTACAATTCAAAACAAGAGGGTTAGAGGAGCCCTGCTTCTGCGAGCTTACAGTACAATCTAAGAAGTGGGGGTTAGTGAAACAAAAGGTAGGGACTGTGAGGGATGAACTGATGAGGGGAGTAGAAGATTTGGTTGTTAGCTGGAGGCAAGATAGGCCTCCCTGAAGAGATGAGTTTTCAGGGATCGCCTAAAAGTGGACAGAGTAGGAGATAACCGGACAGATTGGGGTAGTGAGTTCCAGAGGATGGAGAGGCTCTGGAGAAGTTCTGGAGACAAGCATGGGAGGAGGAGACAAGGGAGCTAGAGAGCAGAAGGTCTTGGAAGGAGCAGAGAGGACGGTTTGGGTGATATTTGGAGATAAGTTTCGTGATGTAGCTTGTGGCAGAATTGTGAATAGCTTTGTATGTTATTGTTAATGTTTTGAATTTTATTCGTTGGGCGCTGGAGGAAAAATTATGAGCTTGGTTTTAGAAAGATTGAATTTGAGGAAATTGTGTGACATCCATGTTGATATGTCAGTTAGTAAGTTAGTAATGCGAGAGGAGACTGAAGGAGTGAGATGAGGAATAGAGAGATAGATTTGTGTGTCGTCAGCATAGAGGTGGTACTGGAAGCCATGGGAGTTTATTAACAGACCAAGGGAGGAGGTGTAAATGGAGAAAAGAAGGGGGTCCAAGGACAGAACCTTGAGGTACCCCAACAGAAAGAGGAAGTGGCGAGGAGGAAACAGAGTTATAAATCAAACTGCAGGAGCGCTGTGATAGGTAGGAGGAGAGCCTGGAGAGAGCAGAGACTTGAAGGCCAAGAGGGTGGAGTTTTTTGAGGAGGAGGGGATGGTCAACAGAATCAAAGGCTGCAGAGAGGTTGAGTAGTTTGAATGGGATTTAGCAGTTAGTAGGTCATTAGTGAGTTTCAGTAGGGCAGTTTCAGTGGAGTGTAGCAAGCAAAAGCCAAACTGTAATGGGTCAAGAAGGTTGTTGTCAGTGAGGTAGGAGCTAAGATGGTTGTAGACTAAGCGTTCTAAAAGTTTTGACGTAAATGGGAGCAAGGAGATGGGTCTTAAGTTGTTCAGGCTGGTGGGATCCGGAGAGGGCTTTTTAAGTATGGGGATGATCAGGGCATGTTTTAGAGGGGAGGGAAAGGTGCCAGTAGAGAGGGAGAGATTGAAGATGTGAGTGAGGGAGCATAAGATAGAAGAAGAGGGTGACCGTAGTAGATGTGAGGGAACAGGATCCAGGGGACAGGTGGTAAGGCGGGCTTCTGAAAAAACTTTAGAGACCTCTTCAGTAGTAGCAAGGTCAAAAGAGGAGTGTTGAGAGTGGATTTGTACAGGATATGTTAAGTGGTTTAGATGTCTGTGCAGTGGAGATGTCCCCACGAATTGCATCAATCTTGTTTTTGAAGTGATTGGTAATCTCATGAGCAGTGAGTGAGTTACTGGGTGGAGATGGTGGTGTAGAAAGTAGAGAGTTAAAAGTAGAGAAGAGATAAGGAGGACTGGAGGACAGAGTATTAATTAGAGTGACAAAGCTCATACAGCTTTGGGGGGTTTACCATGTTCACCCTGGGCTCTAGATGACCTTGTTGTGGCCCTGACTTTAAGCCCTGCTTCCTTTATCACTTTATTACCCATGCCTACTGTTTGAACAATGAAGAAGCAGACATCTTTAGGCATTCCTCTTTTGTAAGAAACACCCCAGTGTAATGTGACAGCACTATGCAATACAAGGCCTGATGTACTCCCTCTACCCCTTTTTCCTTCAATCTAGAGTTGAAGATGATAAAAAGCTAATATAAAGATACAGTATCAGTACTTATAAGCATTTATACTGTCAGTATTAAAAAATAAATGTAGGAATTTTTTTTACAATATAAGTGAATATAAGATGGTTTTCGCTATATCAGTTTTGAGTTCCATTTAACAGTTCCTTTACAAAAATGCGAGTCATCTGTGTTATGTTCCTGTGACCAAGTTTTCACAGCAGTGTCAAAGCCAAATTAAGCTAGGTGTGATTTGTGTGACAGGAGAAAAGTAAGTGCTAAGCTAATCCATCAATGTCCAGTGAGACAATAAAATGAATAACCAGTCACTCTTAAGGCTTCTCCCTCCATATAACTTTCTGTGAGCCCACTTGATTGGGTGAAAACCAGGCCCATAAATTTTATTGATGTACAGAATACAGATAACTTCATTAAGATAGGATCTGCTTCAGCTTAGATCCCAGCATGCATGAGGCGTTTCTTGGCTTCCTGTTTAGAGATGTGACATTTCAGTGCTGTTTTTTTCACAAAAATGTGTCTGGAGTGGTAAAGGTGTCATTACAATGATGTTATCACTGTAACATAACAAGCTAAAATGGGTTCCTCTGGAACCATAAATGTGTGCACACTAGGTATGTAAACTGCAACATTGGCTTTAATTCAGACTTCTGGTATCCACCAGATCCTTCAATGTAATGCAAACTCAAAATTGAAAAAAGTAAATATCCCTGCACTCAGGCCCTTAAACAAAAAAAGCTGTTAGCACAATTTGTTAATGACAAACTAATATGAAATAAACCTAAAACGTGCAGTGCTAATTAATTTTTACAGTGAAAGTAAAGTCCTTGATAATCATAAAGATCAAGAAACATCTAAAATGTAGTGCAAAATACAGTGACCATGTCACTCACTCTATATGCGACAAAGAAATATATATACTTGTAGCACTGACAACTTTTGTTTTTAGTCATCTGTATGTTATAAAAGAATATAAGTTGATCTAGTGTCATCTAGTGGACAATTGAAAAGGTACAACACTTTTATGTTTCATGATTAAGAGAAGTGACATGGAAGTGATTGATTGTTTACTTCTGAACATTAACTATGACCTACACACAATGCCCCTGGACAAGAGAAGAACTGAACTGCATTGTGGGAGGATTAAAAAGGGCTGGGAGTGGCCATCTTAGGTCTCTTGTTCCTGGGACGCGCGGCCTGCCAGGAGGACTCTGTGGGTGTGTGTGTCCCACAGGGTTGTGGCCTACCTTGTGAAGGAGCGGAGCAGCGGCAGGGATTCTGCCATCGTATCACAGTGTGCTGAAGCAGCAGAAGTGATTGTTCCGGAGACCCGTGGGGGAAGTAACCGAGGACTCCTGGTTGTTAGTAAACGGAACAGTGTGACGGCGTGGTGGTGGCTCCATATGGACTGAGAACTGCTGAAACGGAGACATCCATCTGCCCGGATTCTGTGTGGTGAGAGGGTTAACACCCGGAACTTTGTTTAATACTACACACACTTAGGACGCTTACAGAGCATTGCTGGGACTGATAGTCCCACGGAACAAGTTAAGTTGGAGAACATTACATTTGCATAGATTTCAGTATTCAAGAACTGATACTAGATGTTTGTCTTCTTTGTATAAGAACAATTAATCAATCTTCTGGATTATAATTGTCTTAGTGTATTACCTTAGACTGCGCAACGCCCAAGAAGAACCCTCTGTGGATTACAATTACAAATTTGTAGCTAGCGAAGATTGAAGACATCAAGACTATCTCTTTTATTGCAGGGCCCTGCATCTAGTTACAAAGGGTAGTGACTTTACGGTTTAGAGCAGGAGGAGCTCCCTGGGACAGATATATATATTTAGGTATATTTGTGTTTGTTACCAAGATTGTCATAATTGTCTACTATACTGTTGCACTACGTTGGTGTGATAGTGTAGTCACTGTAATAATTCTTTATATAAATATATCATTTATTCAAACAAAGAAGTTATCTTGGTTATTACAGAAGTGTGTGTGCAGTGTTGTTATTTCTCCTGCAGGTGGAGCTACAAGCACCCAGGTAGAGGTAAATATAAATATAAGTGTATATTGTGGGTTAAAGTTGGTACTAATATCATTACAACACTGCACTACAGCTGTGTCAAGGGGATTGAACAATTGGGGTGAAGAGAATAGAGGACAGGCCCAATAATAAACCAACAGCTCCACCGTGAGTTATTGCTACATGTGGGGGATTGTCCGGGATAACTGTCACTCTGAAGTCAAGCACCCCCTTAAGAACAATAGAATTAATCCCCCCACTGTGGCACAGTGGTGTGAGTCGGAAGGCACCCGCTCAGAAGCGAGTGTGGCCAAGGAACTCTGGGGAGATATCAGGGAGAAAGAACACATTAGCCGAGTGGTAAAAACACTATCCCCAGAACAAAGAGCCAAGGTGGTCGCAGTAAGACCCAATCATGAGACATTCCGTACTTATGCATTATTGGAGTGGAGGAAGGGGGTTCCGGAAAATTTCAAGGGTGCAAGTGTTGAATTTGCTGACAAGACCAAATTTTATCTGACCCACCCAAGGGAAGAAGGGGAGAATCTTGCTACCTTCCCCCAGATAAGTTCAGCAGAAATAAAGGTCCCATCACAGTCAGCACCGGCTGCAATTGAGCCAGAACTTTTTACAGCCCTGGGAAATTTGGTGTCCCAATGTCAAAAAGGGAACCCAACATATTCAGGGACTGGGTACCGAAAACTGGGCATTTTCTCGGGCCAACGGCCCGTACCCAAAGGAGAAGACACCTTTGAAGAGTGGTTGGAACAGGCCACGCAAGTGTTGGATGAGTGGGACATCCCTGAAACGCAAAAAAAACAGCGGATTACTGAAAGTCTGAAAGGGCCTGCTTCCAAGGCTATTCGAAATCTGAAGCTTAGCAAACAAAACTGTGTGGCCTAGGACTACTTGGATATCCTATAGGATGTGTTCGGACGTGCCGAGAAGGTTTCTGACCTAATTTATCAATTAGAACACACCTATCAAGAAACAGGAGAGAAGCTGTCAGAATATATGAGACGGTTAGACAAGGTCATTCACCAAATATTGTTAAAGAAGGGATTGGCGTGGCCAAGATGGCGCCGTGAGCGGTCGCTTCTTCAGTGAGCTCCGCTATTCTGCCACCAAAATCCGGATCCATCGGCTCCAAGACCCCAGCAATTGCACCCCAGCTGACTAAGGGGGACTAGGGGACTCCCCATCTGTCCAACACAGAGGAGATTTTTCGATTCCTGGCTCTCCTGTCAGCCCGCGCGGCGGGACGAGAGACCTCTGCCGCGGTCGGATCCTTTGCCGGGCCTCGTCGGATGCCGCAGACTGTGGATGGAGGCGGGTGAGCTCACTCTGGAAGGTAGATAGCCCGTGCTCTGGCCCTGACCTTCCCTCCTCTCCTCCCCACGTTTTACTAGGCCGCGGCCGCGGCCTCTCTTGGAGCTCCGACCCGCCAGACCGTCTGCAGGACCATCGGATCTTCCTGCCCTGATAGAGGACACCCTGGGGTGGCTGGAGAGGATTGCCTGATAGCAGGACCGGATCCTACAGCGCCCACATCCCTCCCATCCTGCTTGTGCAGGGAGGTGTATGGGCTGATCATCCCTGTCATCTCACCCCTGGACAGTGTTGGCCTGCACTAGACAGCTCCTGCACCATACATTTGCAGGTGGGGGGAGAACTACTAAAGGGGACATTCACTCTACCCTAACTATTGCCTGAGTACCCCTCACTCTGTGGACAAGCCTCCACAGCCAGCTGTCGATAATTGCCCAGACCTGGGCCACTGTCACCTGAATGAGGCGCAGGAACTCCAGCGCAAGATATAACAAAGGGGGTAGGAAGTTGACCTTCCCACCACAACCGGACTCCCCTCAGACGCCCAACTGTCCCCCCCCGGAGACCCCCCATACACGCAGCACCCAAAGGGCTCTGCAGACAAAAGCTATGGAGTCGGACGACTCTCGGCCCCCCTGGTTGGCGGATGTTATGGCGGCCATTGCCACTTGCCAATCCACGCTAACAACAAAGATTGAAGCAGTCCAGCTGGATATGGGTCTAATTCGCCAAGATATTGATAAAATCAGGTCGCGAGTCACTGAGACGGAACAAAGACTGAGTACCTCTGAAGACATAATTGAGGAACATGCAGCATCACTCCGTACGCTTCAAACCAAAGTAAAGGCCCTTGAGTACAGAGCTGAGGATGCGGAGAACAGAAACCGGCGTAATAATCTTCGCATTGTTGGATTACCGGAGGGGGCGGAGGGAAACAACCCTACCTCCTTTATAGAGGATCTACTCCGTGATCTCTTACCCGAGGCCCGCTGGTCGCCTTACTTCACGGTGGAGAGGGCCCACCGCATCCCACCTAAGCCGGGCCCTCCTGGGTCCCCCCCCGCACCTTCATCCTCCGTCTCCTCAATTTTAGAGACAGAGACGAAGTCCTCCGCGCCTCTAGAAATGTAGGGGACCTCAAATTCCAGAACACGAAGTTGATGATATTCCCCGACTACTCTGTAGAGACCCAGAAACTCAGGAAATCCTTTGACCAAGTTAAAGCGGCTCTGCGTTCACGCAGCATTCGCTACAGTGTACTCTTCCCTGCTCGCCTAAGAGTCCAGGACGGCGAGACAACCCGCTTCTTCACCACTCCGAGAGAGGCTTCTGCCTGGCTGGATTCGCTACCACAGATTCGATGATGATCTACCTGGTATGTACTGTGTAACCCCTTTTGTTGTTTACTGACCATAGCCTGGGCCCAGGTCTGCGTTAACACACAAACTTCCACATGGATGACTTACTATGTTGCACAAGTTATGCCCAGTTCTATCCATGGTGTCTGCAGACTTATGGCAAGATAATCCCTATCAGGAAAATTTCTAAGATAGCACCCCTGCCAAAGAACTTGGTCAGGAGACCGTTGAACTACAAAGTTTCTTCTAAATAAGCTTGTTTCCTTGAGAAATGCTGGACTTCTGGTTTGGTATCTTCATCAAAAAGATGGATCGAATTCACTGTGGGGTCGCATTATGGGCTACTTCCCATTGTTATACTTACTAAGTCCTCACAGCCTGTTGTATCACAAGTGGAGATCTCACGTACATAAGCCGCTCGAACTACTACTTCCCTCCCCCGTGTGAAGTCTCGGGGGGGTAAGTTCGCCTCTTCCACGGACCCCCTGTTGCAGCCGGCGAGCTGAATAAGTTGGGGATTGAAACCCGCCCCAGTTCTGGGGGGTTGGGTGGGGTGGGGGGTGGGTTATGTTTCCCTAATGGGGCTAGTGCCATCTACTCTAGATTTTGGCATCCTTTACCTGTTGTTAGTTTGGTTTTGTTTTTGTTTGATATTTGTACTAAAAATATTGACTCATCAGCATTGCACTATTTACAGATGTGTCCGCTTCGGGTGACGGGGTCCGGTCCGGGAGCCGTGCATTCTATTGATCCTAACACTCTTCATATTCCTGGTGGCCATGTCCTCCCTTAACATCATCTCCTGGAACACCAGGGGACTGAACTCCCCGGTCAAGCGTTCCCTGGTGTTCCAATTCATTAAAACCTATAACCCACATATATGTGTGTTCCAAGAGACACACCTAACAGGACGCAGGGTCTTGGCCCTAAAAAAACCATGGGTGGGACACCACTACCACTCCACGCACTCCTCATTCTCTAGAGGTGTCACTATACTGGTATTGAAATCACTTCCATTTCGGCTCTTGGATTTGACCCTGGACCCCGATGGTCGGTATGTAATAATTCATGCTAAAATATATTCTCTAACATGGACCATTGTGGGCTTATATCTGCCTCCCCCGGCCTCCCTGCTGGTGCTCAATCAGATCACCGGCAGGATGGCCGAATTTGCATCAGACAACAATGTTATATTGGGTGATTTTAATCTGGTCCCTGACCCAGATCTTGACAGGTTGACTCCTGCGGGACATCATTGCTCTGGGTTGGCTGAGTGGGCAGACACTAAGGCTCGGTTCACATAGGGGCGACTTGTCAGGCGACCTAGTCGCCTGACAAGTCGCCTCCCGTTCTGTGCTACGGAACCGTTCTAATAGGAGCGACGCAAGTCGCTCCGACTTAGAAAAAGGTTCCTGTACTACTTTGGGGGCGACTTGGGGCGACTTGCATAGACTTCTATACAGAAGTCGTTTTGCAAGTCGCCTCAGAAGTCGTTTGCAGGTCGCCTCGCTGAGGCGACCTGCAAGTCGTGCCGCCCCTGTGTGAACCGGCACTTATGGCCTGACTGATGTCTGGAGGTGGCGACACCCCCAGACCAGGGCATACACATGCCATTCGGCCTCCCATAGAACGTTCTCCCGCATAGACTTAGTCTTCGCGGGAAGTCAGGTCCTCCCAAGGGTCTCAGACATACAAATACTGCCTAGGGGAATTTCTGACCACGCACCCTTGTTGTTGTCACTGGACCTTTCCCTTGGCTCAGTAGAAAGGATATGGAGGCTCTCCAGATTTTGGATTTCAGACACTGCAGTGGACTCCCAATTTAGAACGGAAATGCTTGATTTTTGGGCTATAAACGAGGGCTCGGCTGACCCCGTAGTTGTGTGGGATGCCTTTAAAGCCACGACGAGGGGATGTTACCAGACCATCATTGCCAGAGTCCGACGAGAGCGCAGGGCAGACTTAATTAAGGCTGAGGGGGAGGCGAATAGTGCGGAGGCTCTTTTTGTTCGTACCCGGGATCCTGCGCACTATTCGCATCTACAACACATGACGAAGGAGGTGGTTCGTCTCCGTACTTCTCTTACCCAGAAGAAAATGTTGGCTCAATCCCAACGGATTTTTGAGCAGGGGGAGCGGTCGGGTCGCTTGTTGGCCTGGCTCTCCAGGGAACAGACGGGCGGGATGAGCATCTCACATATTAGGGACTCCTCGGGACAGTTGATCCATACCCCGGAGGGGATTAACCGCTGTTTTGCGGAGTACTACGAATCCCTCTATGGGACCAGGGTGGACTATAGAGGGGAGGATCTGGTGGCATACCTAGACGACATAGATATCCCAACCCTTACTGTAACATATCGTGACAAGCTTGATGCTCCAATTACGTCCTTAGAGATAATACAGGCTCTTAAATCAATGCAGACAGGGAAAACTCCGGGACCCGATGGCGTCCCTGTAGAGTTTTATAAACAATATGCTACGGAACTAGTGGATAAACTCCAGGGTCTCTTCTCTGCATCGACGCATCTCGGAAAACTCCCGGACACCATGAGCGAAGCAATCGTAGTGGTGATCCCCAAGCCGGGGAAGGACCCCACATTGTGCTCCTCGTACCGCCCTATATCCCTTCTGAATGTGGATGCAAAGGTACTGGCAAAAGTTCTGGCCAACAGGCTTAACCTGGTAATTACTGCTCTCATCCACAGGGATCAAACAGGCTTCATGCCCGGGAGAGGAACTGACATTAATATCAGACGCCTCCACACCCACATAGACAGGGCGCACGAGGCGGCCAATGGAACGGTGGCCTCACTCGACGCGGAGAAGGCTTTCGACTCCGTCGAGTGGGGCTACCTATGGGAAGTGCTCTCGAGATTCGGGTTCGGCCCGGGTTTCACGAAATGGCTCCGCATGTTATATCATTGTCCTTCAGCTAGAATACGTACTAACGGAAGCCTCTCGGGAAAATTCCAACTGTTTCGAGGCACACGACAGGGGTGTCCCCTCTCCCCGGGTCTATTTGCTTTGGCGATGGAGCCCCTAGCTATATTGTTGAGGGCCAACCCTGGGGTAAGGGGACTCCAGGTGGGTCCCATCGAGGAGAAGTTATCACTATACGCGGATGACGCTCTGCTTTATTTAGCGCATGCGTCGTCCTCTTTGCAGACTGCACTCGAACTGATTAAGCGATTTGGCGGGTACTCGGGGATTCGCATTAATTGGGACAAGTCGGTTCTTTTCCCTCTCCATCCCTCGACCCCTAGAATACCTCACCCACAGCTAAAATGGGTAGATGACTTCAAATACCTGGGGATAAAAATAAGTGTTAAAGTCCAAGATTACATCGATAACAATTTGCGTCCACTCATGGAACAGCTTACGGCCAGGTGTGCGGCTTGGCGTTCCCTTCCATTGACCCCTATAGGCAGAGTCAATTTATTAAAAATGATATACCTCCCAAAATATCTATACTTCTTCCGCAACACACCCATACCCATCCCTAGGATTTTTTTTCGACGGCTGGAGAGTCTGCTGATACAATTTGTCTGGGCTGGGAGGCCACCCAGGGTGGCCAAGCAGATCTTATATCTCCCACTTTCGGGGGGAGGACTGGCGTTACCAAATTTTCAAATCTACTACTGGGCAGCTGTCTTGGTCACGATTCGATGGTGGTTCTCCCAGCCCACGCAGAATCCAGCGGTCACTTTGGAGGCAGCCATTCTGGGTTCCTTTGCTGCCCTGAGCAATCTCCCGTTTCGCGGTCTTAGGGCCAGTTTGTCCATGACAACTCTGATGCGAACCACTGTGAAGGTATGGCAGGAGGCTAGGAAAATCTATAGGAAGCCCAACTGCATTTCACCCCACATGCCCCTTTGGGGTAACCCTCTGCTCTCCCACTTTTACACTATTCCGGACCCCTCTCTCTGGGCAAAAAAGGGAATCCTCACATTAAAACATATAGTTAAAGATGGCAGGCTCATGACTTTCCAAGCACTGAGGCAATCCTTTGCTATCCCAACCTCCTTCCAATTCAGATACTGGCAGCTGAAGCACGCCTTTGAGGCTCAGTTCCCTGACCCCCTCACTCTGGAACCAGACTCCATTGAAAGGCTCCTGACCTCCAGCGTGATGGGGAAGCCTCTCTCAACACTATATCTATACCTTACGGTGGAGTATGATGCGAAATTAACTAGAACATGGGAGAAGTGGAGGGTTGACATCCCCTCTTTAGATGAGGAAGAGTGGAAGGAGTGTTTAATCTCCTACATTCCTTCCATGATCGCTGCAAGGGATAGGTTCATACAATTCAAGTTCCTACACAGAGCATATTTCACCCCTCAGAGATTGGCGCGTATATACCACCAAAGAGATCCCAACTGTCAGAGATGCAGACAGGAGGCGGGTACTTTCTGGCACATGGTCTGGTCTTGTCCCAAACTAAGACCCTTTTGGTCAGCAGTGGCCTCCACACTGGGGAATGTCATAGGCTCAGTTTTACCGGTTGATCCCCAAATACTATTGCTCAGTCATCTGGAGGATGTCGAGGGTGATAGATATGATAAATTGTGTCTAACCTTCACATTGTACTATGCTAGACGGGAGATTCTACTGCGATGGAAAATGGTGGAGCCTCCTACCCTGGCCTCGTGGATAAGGTCGGTGAACAAGGTACTCCCCCTGTATAGACTGACGTACGAAAGTAGGCAATGCCCGGGGAAGTTTGACAAAATTTGGTCGTTCTGGGTAGACGCTTCAGGGGACCCTGATCCCCCTACCCCATAAGTAAGACGTGGGAAATAGTAGAAGATGTCCTGCACCTCAAGTCTATTCCTCTTATGCCCGATTCCCTTCTTCCCCTTCCTTTTCTTTCCTTTCCCTCTCCCCTCCCCCTGTCTTCCTTCCTCTTCCCCCCCCCCCACCACCCCTAATAGGCTTGATTGAAAACTGGGTTATTTACTTTATACTGTCTAAGAACTTTAAGATGATACGAGCCATGAGAAGTATGGTTAAGTGAAATTCTGTTGTGTGCACATCTGGAACACCTGATAAACAGTAGTTATTGTTCTGAGTAAATCTCACTGTTGTTATTCTTACCGCAATGACTGTACTAATTTCTTGTGCTGCTTTGTTTAATAAAATTTTCTGTTAAAAAAAAAAGAAGGGATTAGATCCTAGTAAGGTGGATGAAGTTCGAGCCAAACAAGTTTTAAGAGGTGCCCAGCCTTTGGATCCCATCACCCTCCAGTTAAGAACTCGTCAAGATGAAGGCATATTGAAGTACCCAGATCTAATTCGGATTGTACGGGAGGAAGAAGCTATCCTAGAAAGGAAGAAGGAAAAAATTCAAGAACTAAAACACACTGTTGGAGTCAGGACAGTTAGTGTGATGGAAGAGGATACTCAGATTGTGCTCCTTAAGACTCAGGTGGCCCAGTTAATGGAGATGATGGCTTTGCTGACCGCAAGATCCTCTGATCCGCCCAGTGGAGGAACTAAAGAAAATAAAAAAGTATCAGACTTCACATTCAGAAGGGAATCTGGACTTTGTTTCAACTGTGGAGGAGCTGGACATGTTGGGAGAGTGTGCCCAAGCCCAAGGGCAGCAGCACAACGTCAAAAGCCGGCGGAAAACTTCAAAGGGCCCCAGTGAAGGAGTCAACTAGGTGCCCTGTAACAGTCGTCAACTCCAACGAAACCCAAGTTCACAAAGTTTTGAGAGTAAGAGGAGGAATGAAGCTGAGTGAGCGTCCATGGAAACGAGGAGTCAAGATGCGCACTAACAAGCAAAAGAAGCCGAACACTCATGGTGAATTTCCACTCAACCTAGTGGGACCCTCTCCCATCATCCCCATCCAGGTAGAAGGAATATACGCCAAAGCCCTGCTGGATACCGGAGCCCAAGTGACCTTATTATATAAATATTTCTATATGAAGCATCTCAAGCATCTCCCTCTGCAAAAGTTGGAAGAGTTGGAGATATAGGGCCTTGGTACCCAGAACTTCCCTTATGAGGGGTATATCCCTATCAAACTTACCTTTGACCCAAGTGTGGTTGGAAAGGCGGAGACTTTCGACACCCTGGCGGTTGTGTGTCCTCGGCCCCCTGGGGCTCATAAAAGTTCCCTTATCATCGGAACAAATACTGATCTGGTCAGAAGACTCCTGACACCGCTTGTACAGAAGGAAAGTGCCCCGGCCATGAAGGTACATCCCATGCTAACCCAAGTGTACAAGAATATAGTACACAAACAGAAGGCCCCACCAGAAGGGGTGGGAAAAGTTTGGCGTTTAGACCAAGGTGAAGTACTGCTACAACCGGGTGAAGTAATATGTATGAGTGCCTCTGTCAAGTTGAGTTGGAGACAACCTGGTCCTTTCGTTGTCTTGGAGACAGACACTCGAGAAGAGGATGTGGGTCTGGAAATACTCCCAAAAGTGTTATCAACTAAGGCACTCAAGAGAAGCAGAGGAAGGGTTTCAGTCAGTGTTCGGAACACAACAGCCTTGCCTGTGAAGATACCAGCAAGAATGTTGCTGGGGCAGGCGAATCAGGCAACCCCGGTCTCACCAAGTGATGTCAAAAGAGGACACGAAGAGGAGATTCCCATAGAGAACTTCTACCCGAAGAACACCTCTCTTACGCCTGTTTGGATGGAGAGGGCCAAAGCCCAGCTTATGAAATGGAAAGAGGTTTTCTCAAAGAGTGAGTTTGATGTGGGGTATGCCAAGAGTGCAGAGCACAAGATTTGGCTGGAGGAAGACAAACCTTTTCGAGAAAGGGTCAGGAGGATCCCACTGGGAGATCTTGAGGACCTTTGGGAACAGCTGGCTGAGCTGAAAAGGACTGGGATTATCAGGGAGTCCAGGAGTCCATACGCCTCCCCTATAGTAGTAGTGAGGAAGAAAAATGGGTCACTACAGCTGTGTATCGACTATAGGACCCTGAACCGACGGACCATTCCCGATCAGTACACTACATTGTGTCTGAAGAAGGGATAGCGACTGACCCTAAGAAGTTGGAAGCTGTTACTTCTTGGCCCAAGCCCACGAATGTGACTGAGCTCAGATCATTCCTAGGATTCTGCTCCTACTATCGGAGGTTTGTGGAGGGGTTTGCGAAGATAGCCCACCCACTCACAGAGCTACTGAAGAATCAGGAAGCGGCTGATGTGGATTCGGAGGAACCTGGGAGGCGAAAGGAAGGGCCTCGGAAGAAAAAGGAGTCTATCCTGGATCAGTGGACTCCGCAGTGTGAGGAGACATTCAGACAATTGAAGTGGAGCCTTATCACTGCTCCAGTGCTAGCTTATGCGGATCCTACCAAGCCCTATGAACTGCACGTGGATGCTAGCCGAGATGGGCTAGGTGGAGTACTCTACCAAGATCATAATGGACATTTAAGGCCCATTGCTTATGTGAGCCGGAGCTTGTTTCCCTCTGAGAAGAACTACCCTACGCATAAGCTTGAGTTCCTGGCCTTGAAGTGGGTCGTAGTAGACAAGTTGAGAGATTACCTGTATGGTGCAGAGTTTGTAGTTAAAACGGATAACAACCCCCTCACATACTTGCTTACCACTGCAAAGTTGGATGCCACAGGCCATAGGTGGTTGGCTGCTCTTTCAACATTCTCCTTCAGTTTGAAATACAGACCAGGAGTGGGCAATAAAGATGCAGATGCTCTATCCAGAAGACCTCACAGTCCCCTGAACTCCCAAGAGGATTGGACTCAGCTTGCCCCCGAAGGGGTAAGAGCCCTTTGTGAAGGAGCAGAAAAGCAGGAGAAATATGGAGCCAGAGCTGAAGAGATTGGAGTGTCTACAGCAGGGGTACCTAGGTATTACAGTAATGTCTCTCAGATTGCAGCAGAAGGTCTACCTAAATTATCGAGAAAGACCTTAGGAGAGACCAACAGGAGGATCCACTCTGCAGCTTGATAATGGAAGCTCTGGAGAGTCAGCACCCTGATCTACTTTTGAAAAGTGCTCAGAAAGAAGCTCTGTTGTCACATAAAGAGTGGAGTCAGCTGCAGTTGCAACAAGGGGTGGTCTACCGAAGGGGCCCCTCTGAAGATCTGAAGGAGAAGTGGCAACTGTTTCTGCCAGAGAAACACAGAGAGACAGTGTTAATCGCTCTGCATGATTGTCATGGACATCTGGGGGCAGAAAGAACTCTTCAATTGATAAGGGATAGATTCTATTGGCCTTACATGAGGAAAGAGGTGGAGAGTTACTGCCATTCCTGCCATAGGTGTATCCAGAGAAAGACTTTGCCGCAACGAGCAGCTCCAATGGGTCATTTATCAAGCCAAGGTCCCATGGATCTAGTTTGAATAGATTTTCTGTGTCTAGAATCTGACTTGAGTGGGCAAGGAAATATTCTGGTAGTCACAGACCATTTTACCAGATATGCTCAAGCTTTCTCCACGAAAGATCAGAAGGCAGTCACAGTGGCAAAGACACTAGTGGAAAAGTTCTTCGTCCACTATGGCCTACCACAGAGGATTCACTCAGATCAGGGAAGAGACTTCGAGAGTACGCTCATCAGGAGATTATTGGATCTGTTAGGAATTCAGAAGTCTAGAACTACACCCTATCATCCAGAAGGAGACCCTCAGCCAGAGAGGTTTAATAGAACTCTTCTCAATATGTTGGGGACACTGACCTCTGAGCAAAAGCCCAACTGGAGTAAGCATATTGCCGCTTTAGTACATGCATATAACAGCACCAAGAGTGACATCACAGGATGTTCACCTTATCGGCTGATGTTTGGGCGAGAGGCTAGATTACCAGTGGACTTGGCTTTTGGAACTTCTCTGGACCACACCTCAGAGACCTCCCATCGAGGATATACAAACAGGCTGTGAGAGAGTCTGAAAATTGCTTATGAGAAGGCTCGGACTATGTCAAACAACAGAGGGAATAGGAATAAGAGGAACTTTGACCTCAAAGTAAGGATTCAAGATATACAACCTGGTGATCGAGTTCTATTAAGGAATTTGGGTATTCCTGGGAAGCACAAGCTGGCAAATCGCTGGAGGTCACAGCCATACATTGTATGTAAACAGCTCCCAGGACTTCCAGTCTTTGAAATCAGACCAGAAGGAAGTGCTGGACCAATTAAGACTTGGCATCGGAATCATCTTCTGCCCCTTACTGATGCAGTCAGGATAGTCCCCGAGGAGGAGTTATCATCTACATCAGAGGTTGCACAAAGGCCTGTAACTAGGTCTCAGTCTGGGACTTTAACAACTGAAGATAATGAGGAGAGAGACATGGACATTAGCTGGTTGTGGTCATCTGAGATACCTGAAGCTGAAAAGAGTGTTTCATCCCCGACAACCGAGGAGGGTAGTGAGGCTCTCAGGCCAGACGCTCCAGAGTTTATACCATTGTCTGAAAGAGCTGAAACATGTGAACAGTGTGACGGCGTGGTGATGGCTCCATACGGACTGAGAACTGCTGAAACGGAGACATCCATCTGCCCGGATCCCGTGTGGTGAGAGGGTTAACACCCGGAACTTTGTTTAATACTACACACATTGGGACGGTTACAGAGCATTGCTGGGACTGATAGTCCCACGGAACAAGTTAAGTTAGAGAACATTACATTTGCATAGATTTCAGTATTCACGAACTGATACTAGATGTTTGTCTTCTTCGTATAAGAACACTTAATCAATCTTCTGGATTATATTTGTCTTAGTGTATTACCTTACACTGCGCACCGCCCAAGAAGAACCCTCTGTGGATTACAATTACAAATTTGTAGCTAGCGAAGATTGAAGACATCAAGACTATCTCTTTTATTGCAGGGCCCTGCATATAGTTACAAAGGGTAGTGACTTTACGGTCTAGAGCAGGGGGAGCTCCCTGGGACAGATATATATATATTTAGGTATATTTGTGTTTGTTACCAAGATTGTCATAATTGTCTACTATACTGTTGCACTACGTTGGTGTGATAGTGTAGTCACTGTAATAATTCTTTATATAAATATATCATTTATTCAAACAAAGAAGTTATCTTGGTTATTACAGAAGTTTGTGTGCAGTGTTGTTATTTCTCCTGCAGGTGGAGCTACAAGCACCCAGGTAGAGGTAAATATAAATATAAGTGTATATTGTGGGTTAAAGTTGGTACTAATATCATTACAACACTGCACTACAGCTGTGTCAAGGGGATTGAACAATTTAAGAGTGGTGAAGAGAATAGAGAACAGGCCCAATAATAAACCAACAGCTCCACCGTGAGTTATTGCTACATACTGTACAAGGGTTCATATATACACTATAATACCAAAAGTATTGGGATGCCTGTCTTTACACGCACATGAACTTTAATGCCATCCCATTCTTAGTCCGTAGGGTTCAATATTGAGTTGGTCCACCTTTTGCAGCTATAACAGCTTCAATTCTTCTGGGAAGACTGTCCAAAAGGTTTAGGAGTGTGTCTATGGGAATGCCTGACTACAGAAGCGCATTTGTGAGGTCAGGCACTGATGTGAACAAGAAGGCCTGGCTCGCAGTATTTGCTCAAATTCCTCCCAAAGGTGTTCTATCGGGTTGAGGTGCAGGCCAGTCAAGCTCCTCCACCCCAAACTTGCTCATCCATGTCTCTATGGACCTTGCTTTGTGCACTGGTGTGCAGTCATGTTGGAACAGAAAGGGGCCATCCCCAAACTGTTCCCACAATGTTGGGAGCATGAAATTGTCCAAAATGTCTTGGTATGCTGACGCTTTAAGAGTTCCCCTCACTGGAACTAAGGGGCCAAGCACAACCCCTGAAAAACAACCCCAACACCATAATCCCCCATCCACCAAATTATTTGGACCAATGCACAAAGTAAGGGCAGGAGCTTGGGCAGAACGGTCCACCTGCCTATTCAAACACTTCTCTACTCTCTAAAAAAGAGCAATCATCCATCTCACTATCACCCCCAGTCTCTTCAGTTTTTAGACTGATATTCAGCATTATAGACCCCTTTGTTTTCCCCCATGGTAACTGGATTATCGGAGATCCACAGTTTTTTGTGTTTCTTTTCTTAACCTGGTCAGAAACTACAGTACTATAGGCAACCAGGTTTCTAGCTAGGCCGTTATCAAATGAGAACCCTCTGAAACAACTGGTGTCTCTCCATATCCAGAATTTAACATTTATCCCTGTGCTTCATAAGCTTCATTGGGTTTACCACAGAAACCCACTTTTGGTTCAGTGACCCCCAATCATTATACTCACACGTGCACTCTTTCTAGATTATGGATAGGATTTCTGCCATTTCCTCTTAACTTCTCTGTCCTTCCATCTTGAGCGTTTTGTCTATTGCTGCAGCGAGCACACCTTTGACTATAAGCTGATCAGCAGCAGCTTAGACATGAATAACAGAAATGCTTTCCAACAATGTTGCCTTGATTGAGGCAGGGTATAAGGTGTTTGCAAGGTGGTACTTAGTACCTGAACGCCTCTCTAAAATGTTCCTGGGCTCGTCACCCTCCTGCTTTAGAGGTTGTGATCAAGTGGGCTCTGCTCTTTATATGTGGTGGACCGGTCCTAAGGTCCGTCATTTCTGGATACGGGTTAATTCCTCAACTGCTTGCCGACCCTTCCCCCCTTACTGCTTACTGCCCCGAGAACATAATGGCTCCACAGGAGGAATTCCCCCATCAACACTTTATGTGTTGATGGGGGAGTCAAGCGATTTTCTTTCCTGCAACCCCTGGTTGCAGGAAAGAAAAGCATTCCATCTATGGCTGGCTTAAGGGGCTGGAAGAGGTATTGGATTACAAGTGCAGTGACATTACTGCACTTGTGCTCCATTAGGTACTAGAGTTTCTCTGCCAAGGTGTTCCATTAAGAACTACAGTTCCTCTGCCAAGGTGGTAGTTTTTTCCATTCACAGATCTCTGTGAATGAACGATGTGGCTGTATGGGCAAAATCAAATATTACAGCCAGTGGGGAGAAGAAACCCCAGATTCTGTAAGAGGAGGGGGGGAGGCGGTTTGAGGGTGGGATCTGTGGACTCTGGTCTTGTTTTATGTTATACCCTAAATATGGGATGAGCTTTGCATACACCTTGTGCAGGTATGCCACAGACGCTACAAAAACATAGTAATAGGGCATGAAGTGTCTAGTTTTGAAAAAACAAAAATACCACTCAAATTCTAGTGCAATTAAAAAAAAGATATCACAACATTTGACTGGTTGTTTGTGGAGAGTAAACTAGCTCCACAACAGGTAAAAAGGCTAATGATTTGTAATTTTCAAGTCTTATGCCGCGTACACACAACCACACAACCGGACTTTAGGAGATACTTGGAGTCCTTCGGACAATTTGATCGTGTGTGGGCTCCAGCTGACTTTTTTTCCCCAAAAGTTCGACGGACCTAGAAATGAAACATGTTTCAAATCTTTCCGACGGTCTCGAGTCCGGTCGAAAAGTTTGCTCGTCTGTATGCTAGTCCGACAGACAAAAACCGACGCTAGGGCAGCTATTGGCTACTGGCTATGAACTTCCTTGTTTTAGTCCGGTCGTACGTCATCACGTACGAATCCGTAGGACTTTGGTTGATCGTGTGTAGGCAAGTCCGTTCATTCGTAAAGTCCGTTGAAAAGTCCACCAGACAAAGCCTGCCGTAAAGTCCGCTCGTGTGTACGCGGTATTACTCTTGAAGAAAAGGGGACAGAGTAATTTGAGTCCAAAGAGGGACAGCAAGAAAAAAAACTCTTGCTAATACAAAAAACTATTGTGATAGGGAATTTATTTAAAAATGAGAATTCAGAAATTATTGACACATTAGAATACTGTGGCTTCATTTTATGGCTATAAATATGTCTAGTGGATTTTAAAAAAGCAATTTGTGTAGTGCAGGTTTGTAAACGCATTAATAAGTACTATTGATTGCTATGAGGAACACAAACAGTTCTTTTTTTTCGACCATAAAATGAAAGCATGTGACCAGTGTGTAAACATCTGCAGAGAACGTCCCCCTCTGTGCGTGCTAGATACAGTTTTGATTCAGTCTGTATGAGTCTTACACAGCTCTCCTCACATGACATATTCGAGTTGATATCATTTCACTAAGCTGATGATAAATCCTGAAAACCTGCATGATTAGGAAATCCTGGAACTTGAAAAGAAAAACACTGTCCTACAGCAACCTCATATTTGTTTTACCACAACTTTGTATAAGTCTTCTTTTTTACTGGAAATATGATTTTTTTTTCATGTCTGTGGCAATTACAGAGAGGGATAATTTGTATTATGCTTACCTCTGTAGCTCAAAACATATTTGATGCATAGCATATACATTTCAGATATACGAGGGTTCTTTAAAAAGTTCCACACTTTTTTAACTCTGTTAACCATTTGCTTACTGGGCACCTAAACCCCCCTCCTGCCCAGACCAATTTTCAGCTTTTAGCGCTGTCACTCTTTGAACGACAGTTGCGCGGTCATACAGCACTCTACCCAAATGAAATTTTTATCATTTTTTTCCCCACAAATACAGCTTTCTTTTGGTGGTATTTGATCACCTCTGGGTTTTTTATTTTTTGTTAAAAAAATTTAAAAAGACCGAATTTTTAAAAACAAAATACAAAACCGTTTTTTATTTTGTTAATTCATTTTGGAAACAGGTAATTTTCCCCCTCATTAATGTACGCTGATGAGACTGCACTGATGGGCACTGATAGGCTGCATTGATGGGCACTGATGGGCACTAATAGGCGGCACTGGTGGGCACTGGTGGGCACTGGCAGGTGGCACTGGCAGGCGTTATTGGTGGGCACAGATGAGGCGACTTTGCCTCTTCCTCTTGGGGACCGATGTCCCTTGCACTGAGCTGATTACTGATCTTCTGTTTACATCATGTGATCAGCTGTCGATGGATGACAGCTGATCACGTGGTAATGGGCCGGGATCCGATCTGTGATCACCAAAGTCTCATTGACTCGGTGATCACAGCGCACGCGCGTGGGGAGCGTGCGAAGGGGGGACGTCTATTGACGGTCTCCCGTCAAAGTAGACCTGCGCTGTTGCCGTCATTCGACTGGAGCGCGGATCTGAAGGGGTTAAATATAAAAAAAGTGCGTAAACTTTTACACCCCCTCATACAATATGTTTAAAGCTGAACACTTACATAGTTACATAGTTAGTCAGGTTGAAAAAAGACACAAGTCCATCTAGTTCGACCAAAAACAAAATACAATCCCATATACACAATCCTTCACCCACAGTTGATCCAGAGGGAGGCGAAAAAACCCAGCAAAGCATGCACCAATTTGGTACAGCAGGGGAAAAAATTCCTTCCTGATTTTCCCTGGATCAACTTTATATTATGTACATTTAGGAAAGAATCCAGGCCTTTTTTAAAGCAATCTACTGAGCTTCCCAGAACCACCTCTGGAGGAGTCTATTCCACAATTTTCACAGCTCCTACTGTGAAGAAACCTTTCCGTATTTGGAGATTAAATCTTTTTTCCACTAGACGTAAAGAGTGCCCCCTTGTCCTCTGTGATGACCCTAAAGTGAATAACTTAACACCAAGTTCACTATATGGACCACTTATGTATTTGTACATGTTGATCATATCCCCCCTTAATCTCTTCTCAAGAGGGAATAGATTCAGTTCCTCTCATCTTTCCTCATAGCTGAGCTCCTTCATGCCTCTTATCAGTTTGGTTGTCCTTCTCTGCACTTTCTCCAGTTCTCCGATATCCTTTTTGAGAACTGGTGACTAAAACTGAACTGCATATTCCAGATGAGGGCTTACTAGTGATTTGTACAGGGGCAAAATTATATCTCTTTCTCTGGAGTCCATACCACTCTTAATACAAGAAAGAACTATGCTCGCTTTGGAAACTGCAGCTTGACATTGCATGCTATTTATGAGCTTATGATTTACCAAAACCCCCAGATCCTTCTCCACCACTGTGATTCCCCCAGTTGCACCCCCCCAGTATGTATGATGCATGCATATTCTTACCCCCTCAAGTGCATAATGTCACGGTACTACTTACAGTGAGCCCACAGGCGAGCAGGTGACACGGGATCCCCCAGGGCGTGGAGTCTAAGAGCCAGCCGGTATTCTGCCAGGGACCCCCTCACGAGGGTTTGGGCTTAGCTGCGTGCTGACCCCAGGTCACAACCCCCGGGTTCACCCTGCTCGCTAGGGAAGTACCAGAAGACACTGTCAAACAAGGATGGAGGGATGGATGAAACAAAGGAGAGCTGGATAGCGAGCCAAGGTCAGGACGAGCTGCAGACAACGTAATCAGAACAAGCCGAGTCGGTACACAAGAGATCAGTTCACGAGAGGTCAGGTTAAGGCAGGTTACACAAAGGGAGCTTCAGAAACAAATGTTGCTCAAGCAACCAGTAGCTGGTCAGAAGGGATTTAAATAGAGAAACACATGAGGGGCTGGACAGGAAGTAGTAGGAAGGAATCATATATTAAGCAACAAGTGGAGCCAGCGACACCCATAGCTGCAGAGTGCAGCAGAGCTGAACACAAGATGGTGGAAACAACAGGTGCCAGCCGGCCTACAGCAGTAAAGGTGAGACACAGATCAGCTCCACAGCTGATCTGTGACACATAACTTTACATTTATCAACATTAAACCTCATTTGCCACTTAGTTGCCGAATTAGACAGTGCATTGAGGTCGACTTGTAAATTGGAGACATCCTGTAAGGACATTATTCCACTGCATAACTTAGTGTCATCTGCAAAGACAGAAATTTTACTTTTAATCCCAGACCCTATATCATTTATAAAGTTATTAAAAAGTAAGGGTCCTAGCACTGAACCTTGGGGTACACCACTGATAACCTTAGACCATTCAGAGTAAGAGTCATTAACCACTACTCTCTGAATTCTGTCTTTTAGCCAGTTTTCTATCCATTTACAAATTGATCTTTCCAAGCCTGTAGACTTTACCTTACACATGAGCCGTGTGTAGGGAACTGTGTCAAATGCTTTTGCAAAATCCAGGTATACCACGTCCACAGCCACCCCTCTGTCCAAGGTTTTACTTACCTCCTCATAAAAAGAAATCAGGTTTGTTTGACAACTTGTCTTTCATGAATCCATGCTGTCTGTTGCTTAAAATATTTTTTTCCAGCAAGAACTCGTCTATGTGGTCTTTTATTAAACTCTCCAGTATCTTCTATAGAAAAAAAAACCTAACAGGTCTGTATTTACTTGGTAAAGACTTTGATCCCTTTTGAAATATGGGCACCACATTGGCCCTGCGCCAATCCAGTGGTACCATTCCAGTCATTAACGAGTCCCTAAATATTAGAAACAATGGCCTTGAAATAACAGAGCTCAATTCTTTTAGGATCCGTGGGTGGATGCCATCTAGTCCAGGTGCTTTATCCACCCTTATTCTGTCTAAATATTTCTGGACCATATCACTTTTGAGCCATTGTGGATCATTTGGGGCTGTGTCACTACCACCCCCATTCTGGACATGAGCTCCCCCATGCTCCTTTGTATACACAGAACTGAAGAAAGCATGTAATCAATTTTGACTTCTCTTTGTCCCCAGTCACCACTTTTGCAATCTGTCGTTCAATTTGAGTTTTTCCATAGTTGATTTCCTTTTTACATATTCTGTTATATTCTTTGTAACATTTAAACGATGATAGTGTTCCTTCATTTTTATATTTTGTAAAAGCTCTTTTTTTATTATTTATAGCCATTTCAACATTGGCCGTGAGCCACATAGGTTTTATTTTTAGCCCTTAAACGTATTGCCCATGGGAATATACTTTGCCTTGAGTTTGCATACAGTCACTTTGAAGAATTCCCATTTCTGTTCTGTGTCCATTGATGCCAATGTTCCCTTCCAGTCTAAGTCCTGGAGAGCGTCCCTTATCCTTGGAAAATTGCTCTCTTAAAGTTAGGTGTTTTTATCTTACCCGTATGTGTTTGTTGCTTACAGCTAACATTAAATGAAATCATGTTATGGTCACTGCTACCCAGATGTTCTTTTATATAAATATTGGTAATAAGCTCTGCATGGTTTGAGATTACCAGGTCCATCAGAGCGTCATTTCTAGTCGGGGCCTCAATAAACTGGACCAAAAAATTGTCTTGTAATAGGTTTATAAATTTTTGCCCTTTAACTGTCCCAGCAGTGCCATTACTCCAGTCAATTTCCAGGTAGTTAAAACCCCCATTATTATCACTGTCCCAGCCCTTGCAGCCCTTTCCATCTGTGCATGGAGCTGAGTCTCCACCTCCTCACTAACACTGGGAGGTCTATAACAAACTCCAATGACAACCTTTGTAGTACGTACACCCATGTACAGTTCCACCCATAATGCTTCAGACTCACACTCTCCATTAACTAGGTCCTCTTTCACACTTTCTTTGAGATCACTTTTCACATAGAGACAGACAACACCACCCCACCATTTTACCCTGGCTTTCCAAAAGAGACCAGAGCCAGGAATATTAATAGCCCAGTCATGAGAAGAATGAAGCCAAGATTCAGCAATACCAATTAGATCATAGTTCTCCTCATGCACCAGAGCTTTCAACTCACCTATTTTGCTTGGCAGACTTCTGGCATTGGTGAACAAACACTTTAATTCATGATTACATTTTTCAAACATAGGTTGCATATTTTTTTTTTTTAGTACAAATAGTATCGCTTCAAATGGTTGATTGTAACATAGGAGCCTTCATATCATCTGCCATAGCCCTCCCCCCATCTTTCCCCATTTCACCCACCAATAGGGGCTGACCCCTGTCTGACCTGTCTGCCCCATTATAATCAAATTCACCCTCCCCCCACAATCCTAGTTTAAATACTCCTCCAGCCTTCCCATAAACCTCTCCCCCAGCACAGTAGACCCTCTTCCATTTAGGTGCAAACCATCTTTAGCATATAGGTTGCACCCCAATAAAAAGTCAGCCCAGTGCTCTAAAAACCCAAACCCCTCCTCCTTACACCAGGTCTTTAGCCATGCATTCAGCTCTCTAATCACCCCCTGCCTTTCCTGTGTTGCGTATGGCACAGGCAATATTTCAGAGAATATCACCTTGGAGGTACTTCCCATCAACTTACAGCCTAGTTCTTTAAATTGGTTCTTAAGGAGCCTCCACCTTCCATATATTATGTCATTGGTTCCAACGTGGACCAAGACAGCTGGGTAATGCCCAGCCCCTCCCAGTAATTTATCATCCCGGTCCACCAAATGCCGAACCCTGGCACTAGGGAGACAGCAAACCATTCGGTTGAGGCGATCCTGGCGACAAATTATTCTATCAGTCCTGATTATAGAATCCCCTATTACCACCAATCACTTGGGAAAATTGTTACGCTTGCAGTGGGGCTCCCCAGCACCATGACATTTAAATGTTAGTACTGGTGCTTCTTTCCGCTTTTACTTTCTGGGTTGTGGGTGGGTCTTTGTCGTTCTCACCTATAATGCAGGATTATTGTTTCTGCATTGTACGTGATTATGTCAAAATGCCTGTGACTGACAGAGAGGCAGGGAGAAGTGGTTTTGGAAGACCAGTTGTGCAGCTGGAAGCCTGGGAGAATGAGGAATAAGATAAGTACTATTGCTTTTTATATGCTCCTTAGACAAAATAAGCATTCAACCCTTGCAGTGCAAGGGGAGCCCCACAGGTAATTTGTCCAATCTACTTCCCTCACATCCAGCAATTGCACTTTTTTTTATTTTGCTTAAAATAAAATACAAAGGAAAACACAGTTTGGACAAAATTACCAGCCTGGCACAACAGATAGAAAGCATTTGAAACAAACAACCTCCCCATTCAGATATGATAGTCTCCCAAAATGCTACAGCCTGCTCGTTAGGCTCTATGCACACTGGGCTTAAAAAATGTTAGTTCCCTTGGCAGAAAAAAAACGCTCATATAGAGTGTTTTTGTACACAGTGTAGACGAGTTTTCTGCCAGAAAGCTCCAATCAGAAAGGCAAGCCAGAAGGTTTTTTTTTTCCTGCTTCTAAACAATGAGCTCAAAATATGCCTGTAATCGCCCTAATGAGCATGGACACATAGGATAGCATTGAGCTGCTTCTACAGGCAGAACAAAAAACTCCTGAAAAAGCTGCAATTTTTAAGCCAGTGTCCATGGACTCTTACTACTATGAAAGCTCTACAGGAGAGATGTAAGAGATTCACTCTTCCAAATTAATAAGGTCCAACATGGGATGGTTAAAGAAAATTGACCTCCTGGAAGTACTTTTAACAATTTAAGAAACTGTTTAATGTTTAATGTTTAGTTTCATCCTAAATGTATTGGGATATATTGAAGCTAGAGACAGGAAGCATTTTCAGAAAAAGGTTAGCAATAACAGTCTATGTATTTCTCTCAGTAAAGGTTTTCTATAGGCCTCCCCCTTACACCAACCCCTACACTTACACCCCCCCCCAACATGGACTCAAAATTTTAAAGGATGCTCCATTATTAGGGCCTCCTTCTTGAATGTTATATGGCACAATATCAGCATGGCGAGCAGTTTACATACTGGCGGTCCTCCAGCCATTATGATACAAATTCATATTTTATGGAATCTTTAGAGGGATCATTTGGTTCCATAAAGGAGACCATAAGGCAGCACCTAATGTTAGAGTTCTTTTAAGTCATGTTTACCCCATGCTGGGTCCTCAGTGGAACATTCACTGCTGCTAAATACATCTCTATATACAGGTGCTAGAAAACAGATGCTAGATGTGCACAGTGTGAGAAGTGTACAAGGCCATTTGTTCATATACCTCATATACAATCCTAAGTTCTAAAGACTAAAACATTTAAGAGTGCTATGGAAGCTGCCATTGATTACCTCTGTCTAAAAATGCTAGTAGCCTGGTTATGTTGTCCAAGTGGTTTGATTGCTATTTTGCTAGTATCCTGGTTGTTATGTTGTCCAAGTGGTTTGATTGCTATATAGCTAGTATCCCGGTTGTTATGTTGTCCAAGTGGTTTGATTGCTATTTTGCTAGTATCCTGGTTGTTATGTTGTCCAAGTGGTTTGATTGCTATATAGCTAGTATCCCGGTTGTTATGTTGTCCAAGTGGTTTGATTGCTATTTTGCTAGTATCCCGGTTATTTTGTTGTCTCAGTGGTTTGATTGCTATTTTGCTAGTATCCTGGTTGTTTTGTTGTCCCAGTGGTTTGATTGCTATTTTGCTAGTATCATGGTTCTGTTGTCCCAGTGGTTTGATTGCAACTTGAACAATGAACCTAAGCAAATATGCATATCTGGAAAGTCAGAGTAAAGTCAGGAGTAATCTGGATACCTGTTCTAGATCAGTAACGAACACTGTTGAAGCCAGAGAGTTTACATTAAATAGCAAGCATCTTCAGAATCACAAGTCCGCAATGGTAGCTACATGTTTATGTCAGTAAAGGTTTCTTGTAATACTGGCTCAGTGACATTTAAGAGTAAAATGTCAACAATTCACAGCTCTCATAATATGACCACTACAAACCTCAGTTATATTTTTTTACTTGATAACACTTATTACATTACACTCAGAAAAATGTATTAAAAAAACGAATTACACAAATGTCTGAAGTTTATTACACTGAATCAGTTTATTGTATAGACAATGTTCTCCAAACTATTCAAAAAACAATACAGATTTGCATAGGGCACAGAGAGTCTTTTGGATTCTACAAATAAATATAAAAAAACTCATGCTGACATATTGACCACGATGGGAATGTGATCAAGAGATCCTGCTGCAGAATAAAGGTTACTAAAATGTGTAATTTCACTTCATTTTGCAGATTAGTTTCTTCATTCATAAAAAAATGTTTTAGGATTATTTTCAGTAAAATATGAGAAAATGGAGAACAGATGGATGGTCATGTTGTGTATCATGCTATCTTCACAGGTGTGGTGTTATAAGGCAGGTTGGTGTGAACACCAGTCGCTTCATGTGACTATTCGCATACATGCCACTTTCATCTTGCCAGGTGTTTCTACCATGCCTTCTATAATCTGCTGTGTCCGTAAACTGGGAATGGCATTTCTTGTAGGCTGCAGAATAGTTTGGGACTTCTGGAACTTTCTGTTAGATAAATACAAAGGTACATTTTCATACAACATTAAAAACAGAGTAAATTAACAGTTAACCAACAAATCATTACACAGTTCAGTTGTAAAATCTGCATTGCTTGAAGAAATAAAAGGGGATACAGAGTACAGAAAGTTAAAAAAAAAGTTAATAAGGCAAAGTTTTACATGAATCTATTCTCATGTTCTCCCTTCAGGGTTTTAATGCTGCATTTATCGCTTATTTACCGACTTAGCTACATGAAGATCTGAGGATCTGCTCCAGAGCACCAACAATTGCCTTTAAGTGAAATCCTTACAATAAAAATAGACATGAATAGTCCAATTCCCAAGTGCATTTTTTTTAACAGAACAACTCTCCATGACAACAGGCAAATCCTAAACTCTGCTTGCTCACTTACTGTTATTACATTTCTGCTTCTAAATGTACACACACTGATATTTCATAAACTGAACTCTGATGAAAACATATCATTCAATTGCTTTTTATGTCCCTTCGGGACTTCAATGGAGAGGTTTCCCCAGCAGAGTATCCAGTTTCTTACTTTGTGGAACAAAGCCTTATTCTTCTTGCTGCATTGTTCCTAATGTAAAATAAAAATTCAGTATGAATGAAGCTTGATGTGAATCTTGTTATTGAAATTCCAGACAGATGTAAAAACTCTGATTCCTGTCAACAAGATAATATTGATGTCTTTGGGACAGCTTAAATTGCAGCAGGCATCCCTGGGTCACCATCATTGGTAAAAACACTGTAGGCCATTAGCCAGGGTTACATTTTGCAGTTGATAGCCTACTGTTCCATTCTCTCCACCAGCAAAGGTGCTGTGAGTTTTTGCCAATTAAATACAAAGGCAAGCTCCAAGAATTCAAGTATGTACAGTATGTGTATATGCTAGGAGGGTAGGAAGTGGATTGTTACTAACAAACAATATGACCTCCATTCTCGATCTACAGTCATGTGAAAAATTATGTGCACCCCTTGGAAATTGTTAACTTTTTCAACGTGTTCAACAATGACTACAGATAGTAGATATACTTGAACAAGAACACAAGAAAAATGTGCCTTTTCAATCATTTACTGTATCCATCCAAACTGTCAATAGATGTAATGGTGTACTGTGAAAAAAGTAAATACATCCTTAGCATCAAAAGCCAATATTGTCCCCATACGAAAAAATCATTCTTGCAGGTGATTTGTAACTGCCCATCAGTCTGTGACATTTTTGATCACTCCTACAACCAAAATTCCTTTAGTTGCAAGATATTTGTGGGTTTCCTTAAATGAACTGCCCATTTCAAAATCCCCTACATAATGTTTATGGTAGTCAAACAGGGCTTTGACTAGGACACTCCATGTTTCCTTTTTTGAGCTATTCCTTGTGGATTTGCTAGTGTGCTTTGCATCATTATCATGTTGAAAAACAAATTTCTGGTTCAACTTCAGCTTTTGGACAGGTGGCCTCACATCTATCACCCTTTGCTACATTGCAGAATTTATAGTTAAATCAATGAATGTGCACTGGTCCTGAAGCATCACGGAATCCCAAATCATAACATTCTCATCAATATGCTTCACAGTTGTTATGAGATTCTTCTCCTGAAATATCGTTTTTGGTTTGTGGCAAACATGTTACTGTGACCAAACAATTCTATCTTTGATTGATCCATCTTAAGCAAATTGTTACAGAAGAGCCTGGTCTTTCCAATGGAAAATTACAGTCTTACTCTATTTTTTTTATTTGTTTTGGACAGCAAGGATTTTATTAACACACCTTCCATGCAGGTTGAAATGATGCAAACTCATGCCCTGTACACGCGGTCGTATTTTCCGACGGAAAATGTGTGATAGGACCTTGTTGTTGGAAATTCCGACCGTGTGTGGGCTCCATCACACAAAGTTTGAGAGCTTGCTATAAAATTTTCCGACAACAAAATCCGTTGTCGGAAATTCCGATCGTGTGTACACAAATCCGACGCACAAAGTGCCACGCATGCTCAGAATAAATTAAGAGACAAAAGCTATTGGCTACTGCCCCGTTTATAGTCCCGACGTACGTGTTTTACGCCACCGCGTTCAGAACGATCAGATTTTCCAACAACTTTGTGTGACCATGTGTATGCAAGACAAGTTTGAGCCAACATCCGTCTGAAAAAATCCATGCATTTTGTTGTCGGAATGTCCGATCAATGTCCGACCGTGTGTACAGGGCATTACAGTGGAATGACTTATTTGAAATCATATGGTGACCTTTTTAAAGTCTCTTGTCAGACGTATAGGCATCCATAGCCTTTCCTCTGAAGGCCTCAGAGAGAGAGCACTATTGATCTTAGCATCATAAACAAATAAGACAGGTGCATACCTGAAAAGAGGTTCTAATCACTTGCATGTAATCTGGAACTCCCAATTCTAATTTGATAGATTTTAAGTGCTGGTAAATGTAGGGGTGAACTTTCTTTTTTTATATAATAAATCTATATTTTGTTAGCTTAGAACATATGTGTAATTTGTTCATCTATATCACATTTATTTGCAGTGTCTTGGTCAGGCTCTGAGACCAGTAGCTATCACAGTAGAGAGACTCCCACCCAGGGCCAGCCCTACCATGGGTCCCGGTGGGTCCGCGGGACCCAGGCAGCACTTTAAGAGGGGCGGCAACAGGGGCGCCCTCCCTCTAGCATGCAGTATCATCCTTGCATCATGCTCCACTCCGCTCCCCAGCCCCGCCCGCTCCACTCCCTAGCAGTACAAGTTGTACTGCTGGGGAGCGGGGCAGGGCTGGGTAGCGGAGCAGGGCAGGGGGTGGAGCAGCTCTCCCGGTCCTGGAACAGCACAGGCTTCAATAGCAGGAGCACCCGCCATCACTGCAGCGCTGAATGGGGGCATGTCTCTTTTCTGAAGGGGGCATGTCTCTTTTCTGGAGGGGGCATGTCTCTTTTATGAAGGGGGCATGTCTCTTTGCAGGAGGGGGCATGTCTCTTTGCAGAAGGGGGCATGTCTCTTTGCAGGAGGGGGCAAGTCCTTTTGCTGGAGGGGGCATGTCTCTTTGCAGGAGGGGGAATGTCTCTTTGCTGGAGGGGGCATGTCTCTTTGCTGGAGGGGGCATGTCTCTTTGCTGGATTGGGCATGTCTCTTTGCTGGAGGGGGCATGTCTCTTTGCTAGAGGGAGCATGTGTCTTTGCTGGATTGGGCATGTCTCTTTGCTGGATGAGGCATATGTCTTTGCTGGAGGAGGCATGTCTCTTTGCGGGAGGGGGCATGTTTATTTCCTGGATGAGGCATATCTCTTTGCTGGAGGGGGCATGTCTCTTTGCTGGATTGGGCATGTCTCTTTGCTGGAGGGGGCATGTCTCTTTGCTGGAGGGAGCATGTGTCTTTGCTGGATTGGGCATGTCTCTTTGTTGGATGAGGCATATGTCTTTGCTGGAGGAGGCATGTCTCTTTGCGGGAGGGGGCATGTTTATTTCCTGGATGAGGCATATCTCTTTGCTGCAGGAGGCATGTCTCTTTGCTGGAGGGGACATGTCTCTTTGCAGGAGGGGGCATGTTTATTTCCTGGAGGAGGCATGTCTGTTGCTGGATTGAGCATGTCTCTTTGCTGGATTGGGCATGTCTCTTAGCAGGAGGGGGCATGTCTCTTAGCAGGAGGGGGCATGTCTGACAAGTTGTACTGCTGGGGAGAGGGGCAGGGCTGGGTAGCGGAGCAGGGCAGGGGGTGGAGCAGCAGCTCTCCCGGTCCTGGAACAGCACAGGCTTCAATAGCAGGAGCACCCGCCATCACTGCAGCACTGAATGGGGGCATGTCTCTTTCCTGGAGGGGGCATGTCTCTTTTCTGGAGGGGGCATGTCTCTTTTATGAAGGGGGCATGTCTCTTTGCAGGAGGGGGCATGTCTTTTTGCTGGAGGGGGCATGTCTCTTTGCAGGAGGGGGCATGTCTCTTTGCTGGAGGGGGCATGTCTCTTTGCTGGAATGGACATGTCTCTTTGCTGGAGGGGGCATGTCTCTTTGCTGGAGGGAGCATGTGTCTTTGCTGGATTGGGCATGTCTCTTTGCTGGATGAGGCATATCTCTTTGCTGGAGGAGGCATGTCTCTTTGCGGGAGGGGGCATGTTTATTTCCTGGATGAGGCATATATCTTTGCTGGAGGAGGCATGTCTCTTTGCTGGAGGGGACATGTCTCTTTGCAGGAGGGGGCATGTTTATTTCTTGGAGGAGGCATGTCTCTTGCTGGATTGAGCATGTCTCTTTGCTGGATGTGGGCATGTCTCTTAGCAGGAGGGGGCATGTCTCTTAGCAGGAGGGGGCATGTCTGACAAGTTGTACTGCTGGGGAGAGGGGCAGGGCTGGGTAGCTGAGCAGGGCAGGGGGTGGAGCAGCTCTCCCATTCCTGGAACAGCACAGGCTTCAATAGCAGGAGCACCTGCCGTCACTGCAGCACTGAATGGGAGCATGTCTCTTTTCTGGAGGGGGCATGTCTCTTTTATGGAGGGGGCATGTCTCTTTGCAGGAGGGGGGATGTTTCTTTGCTGGAGGGGGCATGTCTTTTTGCAGGAGGGGGCATGTCTCTTTACAGGAGGGGGCATGTCTCTTTGCTGGATTGGGCATGTCTCTTTGCTGGAGGGGGCATGTCTCTTTGCAGGACGGGGCATGTTTATTTGCTGAAGAGGGCATGTCTCTTTGCTGGATTGAGCATGTCTCTTGCTGGAGGGGGCATGTCTCTTTGCTGGAGGGGGCATGTGTCTTTGCTGGATTGGGCTTGTCTCTTTGCTGGATGAGGCGTGTCTCTTTGCTGGAGGAGACATGTCTCTTTGCAGGAGAGGGCATGTTTATTTCCTGGAGGAGGCATGTCTCTTTACTGGATTGGGCACGTCTCTTTGCTGGATTGGGCATGTCTCTTAGCAGGAGGGGGCATGTCTCTTAGCAGGAGGGGGCATGGCTCTTTGCTGGAGAGGGCAAGTCTCTTTGCAGGAGGCGGCATGTCTATTTTCTGTAGGGGGCATGTCTCTTTGCTGGTTTGGGCATTTTTTTTGCTGGAGGGGGCATATCTCTTTTCAGGAGGGGGCATGTCTCTTTGCAGGAGGGGGTATGTCTCTTTGCTGGAGGGGCATGTCTCTTAGCAGGAGGGGACATGGCTCTTTGCTGGAGAGGGCAAGTCTCTTTGCAGGAGGGGGCATGTCTATTTTCTGGAGGGGGCATGTCTCTTTGCTGGATTGGGCTTGTTTTTTTGCTGAAGGGGGCATGTCTCTTTGCTGGAGGGGGCATGTCTCTTTGCTGGATTGGGCATGTCTCTTTGCTGGAGGGGGCATGTCTCTTTGCTGGATTGGGCATGTCTCTTTGCTGGATTGGGCATGTCTCTTTGGTGGATTGGGCATGCCTCTTCGCTGCATGAGGCATATCTCTTTGCTGGAGGAGGCATGTCTCTTTGCTGGAGGGGACATGTCTATTTGCAGGAGGGGGCATGTTTATTCCCTGGAGAGGGCATGTCTCTTTGCTGAAGGGGGCATGTCTCTTTGCTGAAGGGGCATGTCTCTTTGCTGGATGGGGCATGTCTCTTTGCTGGATTGGGCATGTCTCTTTGCTGGATTGGGCATGTCTCTTTGCTGGAGGGGGCATGTCTCTTTGCAGGATGGGGCATGTCTCTTTGCTGGAGAGGACATGTCTCTTTGCTGGATTGGGCATGTATCTTTCCTGGATTGGGCATGTCTCTTTGCTGGATGAGGCATATCTCTTTGCTGGAGGAGGCATGTCTCTTTGCTGGAGGGGGCAAGTCTCTTTGCAGGAGGGGGCAAGTCCATTTTCTGGAGGGGGCATGTCTCTTTGCTGGATTGGGCATGTTTTTTTGCTGGAGGGGGCATGTCTCTTTGCAGGAGGGGGCATGTCTCTTTGCTGGAGGGGGCATGTCTCGTTGCTGGAGTGGGCATGTCTCGTTGCTGGAGGGGGCATGTCTATTTACTGGATTGGGCATGTCTGTTTGCTGGAGGGGGCATGTCTCTTTGCTGGCTTAGGCGTGTCTATTTGCAGGAGGGGGCATGTCTCTTTGCTGGAGAGAGCACAATAATGTGGCAAACAGGAAATGCAAGTTCATGGGAAGAGCAAAGGGTTCAAGAGAAATAAGACATAAGGCAAGGTTGCCTGAGCAATTAGGCAAGGAGCTATCTAGCATCTCAGGTGGCTCAGCAAGAAGATTTACTACTTTACACAACAGAGGTCTCAGAATCAGATCCAGGCCCTGACATGTAGGCACTAATTGAATCAAGATCCAATGTTTGCCTGTTCAAATATGTTGAAAAAGTCAACAATCCCAATGATTCTACTTACTATTTCACATGACTGTATATCAAATAAAAGTAGTTGAAATGAAATCTAATTTTTTAACATCCTCTCCTGGAACACAAGGGGGCTAAACTTGCCTGTAAAGAGTGTGGTGTTACAATTTGTTAATGCATATGATCCCCATGTATGCGTGTTCCAGGAGACTCATCTGGTGGGCAGTAAGTCTCAAAAAGCTGTGAATTGGGCATCACTACCATTCCACACACTCCAATTTTGTGAGTATGGGGATACCACATGTGTGGGACTTTTTGGGAGCCTAGCCGTGTACGGGGCCCCGAAAACCAAGCACCACCTTCAGGATTTTGAAGGGCGTACATTTTTGATTTCACTCCTCACTACCTATCACAGTTTTGAAGGCCATAAAATGCCAAGATGGCACAAAACCCCCCCACATGACCCCATTTTGGAAATTGGCCCCCCCCAGCTATTTGCTGAGAGGCATGTTGAGTCCATGGAATATTTTATATTTTGACAAGAGTTGCGGGAAAATGACAAACTTTTTTTTTTTTTCTTTTCTTGCACAAAGTTGTCACTAAATGATATATTGCTCAAACATGCCATGAGCATATGTGGAATTACACCCCAAAATACATTCTGCTGCTTCTCCTGAGTAGGGGGATACCACATGTGTGGGGGACTTTTTGAGAGCCTAGCCGCGTACGGGGCTTCGAAAACCAAGCACCGCCTTCAGGATTTCTACGGGTGTAAATTTTTGATTTCACTCCTCACTACCTAATACAGTTTTGAAGGCCATAAAATGCCAAGATGGCACAAAACCCCCCCAAATTACCCCATTTTGGAAAGTAGACACCCCAAGCTATTTGCTGAGAGGCATGTTGAGTCCATGGAATATTTTATATTTTGCCACAAGTTGCAGGAAAGTTACAAACTTTTTTTTTTTTTTTTTGCACAAAGTTGTCACTAAATGATATATTGCCAACACAGGCCATGGGCATATGTGGAATTTCACCCCAAAATACATTCTGCTGATTCTCCTGAGTACGGGGATACCACATGTGTGGGACTTTTTGGGAGCCTAGCCACGTACGGGGCCCCGAAAACCAAGCACCGCCTTTAGGATTTCTAAGGGTGTAAACTTTTGATTTCACTCCTCACTACCTATCACAGTTTTGAAGGCCATAAAATGCCCAGATGGCACAAATCCCCTCCCAAATGACCCCATTTTTGAAAGTAGACACCCCAAGCTATTTGTTGAGAGGCATGTTGAGTCCATGGAATATTTTATATTTTGCCACAAGTTGCGGGAAAGTGACAAACTTTTTTTTTTTTGCACAAAGTTGTCACTAAATGATATATTTCTCAAACATGCCATGGGCATATGTGGAATTACACCCCAAAATATATTCTGCTGCTTCTGGGTATGGGGATACCACATGTGTGGGACTTTTTGGGGGCCTGAAAACCAATCACTGCCTTCAGGATTTCTAAGGGTGTAAATTTTTGATTTCACTCCTCACTACCTATCACAGTTTCGTAGGCCATAAAATGCCAAGATAGCACAACCCCCCCCAAATGACCCCATTTTGGAAAGTAGACACCCCAAGCTATTTGCTGAGAGGTATGGCGAGTAGTTTGCAGACCTCACTTTTTGTCACAAAGTTTTGAAAATTGAAAAAAGAAAAAAAAAAAAATTTTTCTTGTCTTTCTTCATTTTCGAAAACAAATGAGAGCTGCAAAATACTCACCATGCCTCTCAGCAAATAGCTTGGGGTGTCTACTTTCCAAAATGGGGTCATTTGGGGGGGAGTTGTGCTATCTTGGCATTTTATGGCCTACGAAACTGTGATCGGTAGTGAGGAGTGAAATCAAAAATTTACACCCTTAGAAATCATGAAGGCAGTGATTGGTTTTCGGGGCCCTGTATGCAGCTAGGCCCCAAAAAAGTCCCACACATGTGGTATCCCCATACTCAGAAGCAGCAGAATGTATTTTGGGGTGTAATTCCCCATATGCCCATGGCATGTTTGAGAAATATATCATTTAGTGACAACTTTGTGCAAAAAAAAAAAGTTTGTCACTTTCCCGCAACTTGTGGCAAAATATAAAATATTCCATGGACTCAACATGCATCTCAACAAATAGCTTGGGGTGTCTACTTTCAAAAATGGGGTCATTTGGGGGGGGGGTTTGTGCCATCTGGGCATTTTATGGCCTTCAAAACTGTGATAGGTAGCGAGGAGTGAAATCAAAAGTTTACACCCTTAGAAAGCTTGAAGGCGGTGCTTGGTTTTCGGGGTCCCGTACGCAGCTAGGCTCCCAAAAAGTGTCACACATGTGGTATCCCCGAACTCAGGAGAAGCAACAGAATGTATTTTGGGGTGTAATTTCACATATTCCCATGGCATGTTTGAGCAACATATCATTTAGTGTAAACTTTGTGCAAAAAAAAAAATTTTGTCTTTTTCCCGCAACTTGTGTCACAATATAAATATTCCATGGACTCAACATGCCTCTCAGCAAATAGCTTGGGGTGTCTACTTTCCAAAATGGGGTCATTTGGGGGGGTTTGAACTGTCCTGGCATTTTATGCACAACATTTAGAAGCTTATATCACCCACTCTTCTAACCACTTGAAGACAAAGCCCTTTCTGACACTTTTTGTTTACATAAAAAAAATATTTTTTTTTGCAAAAAAATTACTTTGAACCCCCCAAACATTATATATTTTTTTAAAGCAAAGGCCCTACAGATTAAAATGGTGAGTGTTTCATTTTTTTTTTTCACACGGTATTTGCGCAGCAATTTTTCAAACGTATTTTTTTGGGAAAAAACACACTTTTTAAATTTTAATGCACTAAAACACACTATGTTTCCCAAATGTTTGATGAAATAAAAAAGATGATCTTAGGCCGAGTACATGGATACCAAACACGACATGCTTTAAAATTGCGCACAAATGTGCAGTGGCAACAAACGAAATACATTTTTAAAAGCCTTTACAGGTTACCACTTTAGATTTACAGAGGATCTCTACTGCTAAAATGACTGCCCTCGATCTGACCTTTGCGGTGATACCTCACATGCATGGTGCAATTGCTGTTTACATTTGACACCAGACCGACGCTTGCGTTCGCCTTTGCACGAGAGCGGGGGGGACAGGGGTGTTTTTTTTTTTGTTTTTTTTTCTTTCTTATTTTTTTTGCTTTTTCATCTTATTTTTAAACTGTTCCTTTCATTTTTTTTTTTTTTTTTTTTAGCATTTTTATTGTTATCTCAGGGAATGTAAATATCCCCTATGATAGCAATAGGTAGTGACAGGTACTCTTTTTTGAAAAAATTGGGGTCTATTAGACCCTAGATCTCTTCTCTGCCCTCAAAGCATCTGACCACACCAAGATCGGTGTGATAAAATGCTTTCCCAATTTCCCAATGGCGCTGTTTACATCCAGCGAAATCAAAGTCATAAAATGCTCGTAGCTTCAGGTTTCTTAGGCCATAGAGATGATTGGAGCCATTCTGGTCTCTGATCAGCTCTATGGTCAGCTGGCCGAATCAACGGCTGCATTCTCAGGTTCCCTGTTGGGACAGGAGAGCCAGAGAAAAACATGGAAGACGGTGGGGGGGGGGGCATACCCTCCCACTGCTTGTAAAAGCAGTCTAGAGGCTAATTAGCTGCTAGGATTGCTTTTACAGGAAAGCTGACCGCTGGCTGAAAAGAATGATACCAAGATACCTAAACGTGCAGGCATCATTCTGGTATAACCACTTAAAGCCCAGCAACATACCAGTACCTTGCTGGTCCTTGTTGGGCATATATTGTAAACTTTTTTTTCATGCAGCCTGTGGGCTGAACGAAAAAAAGAGATTGATCGGTGGGTATGCCCACCATTAGAATACCTCCCTTCATCCACCCACTTCTAATGATGGGCATATATGCATATATGCACCTTTTATATATGCCGAAGCATGGGGGCATCCTCCAAATCACTCCTCCGCCCACTGCTGCCCCCACGCTTCGGCATATATGCTGAAGTATGTAACTGTGGTGGTGAAATCACCTCTGACAGCACTGGAGTCACGGCTTTATGTATCGTGGGAGCAAACGCTGTTGCTGTCAAGATGAATAAATCCGCACTGAAACTGAATGGCGTACCTGCTAAGCACATGATGGTTAACAATAAAACAAAGTAATATTACAGTATAACAGTAAGACTTACCACAGCTGCAAAGCAAATACAAAAAAAAATAGTAAAAAATAAAACATTTAACGCAACCTGTGCCTAAAATATATATATGCCGAAGCATGGGGGCATCCTCCTGCAAAACGTAGGAACAAATCGCTCCTCCGCCCACTGCTGCCCCCACGCTTCGGCATATATGCTGAAGTATGTAACTGTGGTGGTGAAATCACCTCCGACAGCGCTGGAGTCACGGCTTTATGTATCGTGGGAGCAAGCGCTGTTGCTGTCAAGATAAATAAATCCGCGCTGCAACTGAATGGCGTACCTGCTAAGCAAATGATGGTTAACAATAAAACTAAATAACATTACAGTATAACAGTAAGACTTACCATACCAGCAAAGCAAATACAAAAAAAACATAGTAAAAAATAAAACATTTAACGCAACCTGTGCCTAAAAAATATATCTATGCCGAAGCATGGGGGCATCCTCCCGCAAAAGGTAGGAGCAAATCGCTCCTCCACCCACTGCTGCCCCCACGCTTCGGCATATATGCTGAAGTATGTAACTGTGGTGGTGAAATCACCTCCGACAGCGCTGGAGTCACGGCTTTATGTATCGTGGGAGCAAACGCTGTTGCTGTCAAGATAAATAAATCCGCGCTGCAGCTGAATGGCGTACCTGAAAACAAAAAAATGGTTAACAATAAAACACAGTAAACTAGGAAAAAATTACATACCTGAAAAGCAAACATGATAAAACATAACAACAATAAAACATTGCAGAATAGAATACAGTAAAAAAGAGCAGAGCAATAGAGAGAGAATAGAGAGAGAGAGAACAATAAAACGACAACTATTTTTGTTTTTTTTATTTTATTTTTTTTTGTGTATTTTATTTTTTTTTACTTTTTTTTTTTTATAACTGTAACTTTATAACTGTAACCGGTTCCAGGTTTGGGTCTCTCAAAATGCGATGGCATCTTGGGAGACCCTGTGAAAGTGTGTTCTAGTCTGTGCAATGCTGTACCCTACGCTAAAACTCAACTAGTGTATGGTAGCGCTCAAAACATTCACCAATGCAAAGACCAGGATTGCCAGGACAGGAGGGACAATAATACTGGGTGTCACGCCTATATCCGCGCTTTCTGCAGACACAACATTTTCTTTGGGGGGCTCGTTGGGTAGGGGTACTCGGGAGAACATAAGGAAAATGCCTCTCATGCAGCCGGCTTACAGCATTTGGTTGGGGAAGGTGAGGTGGAGCACTGTCTGGATACAGAAGGGCTCTGACGATCTCTTCCTGGAATTTAAGGAAGGATCCAGTCTGTCCTGAAGCTCTGTATAGCACATGAGCGTTCAGCAAAGCCAATTGAAATAAGTATACAGACACTTTTTTGTACCAGCGTCTGGCCTTACGGGCAACTAGGTACGGCGCCAACAACTGGTTGTTGAGGTCCACCCCTCCCATGTTAAGGTTATATTCGTGGACACAGAGGGGTTTCTCCACAACACCAGTCGCCGTAGTAATTTGGACCGTCGTGTCTACATGAAGGGAGGTAAGAACGAAAACATTCTTATTGTCCCTCCACTTCATAGCAAGCAAATTATTACACCACAAGCGGGCTCTCTCCCCCAGCCTAAGACGGGAATCTACAAGCCGCTTGGGAAAGCCCCGGCGATTAGATCGCACGGTGCCACATGCTCCAATCTGATGATCAAAAAGGTGACTAAAAAGTGGCACGCTCGTGTAATAACTGTCCACATATAAATGGTACCCTTTTCCGAATAAGAGTGACACCAAGTCCCACACAGTCTTGCCAGTGCTATGTAGTCAGGGCAGTTTGTCGGCTCTACGTGACTATCTTTGCCCTTGTAAACCATAAAACTACATGTATAGCCTGTGGCCCTGTCACAGAGCTTATACATCTTGACCCCGTATCTGGCACGCTTGCTGGGAAGGTACTGTTTGAATGACAAGTGGACAGAAAATTTAATCAGGGACTCATCAACGCAGACAACTTGATGGGGAGTAAACAAGTCTGCAAAACGTTGGTTGAAGTGGTTTACGAGGGGCCGAATTTTGTAGAGCCGATCGTATTCAGGGTCTCCACGAGGACGACAGAGTTCATTGTTGTTGAAGTGCATGAAACACGAGATCTGCTCGTATCGTGCCCTGGTCATGGAGGCAGAGAACAAGGGCATATGGTGAATTGGGTCAGTGGACCAATATGACTGCAACTCACTCTTTTTAGTTATGCCCATGTTGAGGGAAAGGCCCAGAAAGAGCTTAAATTTGGAGACCGTAATTGGTAAATATAAATTGCTTTGGTCTACAATAGATCTATAGAGATCTTCGGTGAAAAACAGTGAATAAAAATCAAGTGGCGTAAAATCAACTGTTTCCACCTGAATGCCGGGTTGGCCAGTGAATGGGGGAAGTATGGGTGCTGCAGAAGTGGTGGGTTCCCAATTAGGATTGGCGAATGCAGCAGGAAGGGCACTATGGGCACGACGGGCCTGTGTTTGTCTTCTTGGTGGCAATGGGACACTACTTGTGCTTGCCACCTCGCCAGCTTGAACTGCACTTATGGGACTCGCCACGTCACCACGTGATACTGCAGTGCTGGATGTACGACCAGGGTGTACTGGTGCTTGCCAGTTCACCAGAAGGAATAGCGGCGCTCCATACGAGAGCCCTGCAGTTCTTGCACATCAAGGACACAAGAAGAAGTTTGGGGTCTGGTACGCCTGACCTTGGCAGGGACCACAACTCCGTCGTCAGAGCTATCTGTCATGGAGCCGCTGTCCTCTACAAGATCGTATTCTGAGCCTGAATCTGACAGATGAGTGACTTCTTCTTCACTATCTGTCATGCTCAGAAACGTGTAGGCCTATTCACTAGTGTACCTTCGATTAGCCATTTTGGGCTCTAAATTTAGTGGTACACTAGTGAGACTCACAGGCAAAAAAGCTCCTGACTGTCAGCGACTGTATCAAAACGCTACCAAAAAACTGTTAGCGATTGCAGGGATCAGGCCTGACTCTGCGAACGCTGCAGTTATGTGTGCTCAGTGTTTTGTAAGTGTCAGTGATCGATCGATACTGCACTTGGGTGGAATGGGCTGGGCTGGGCCGAGGGGCAAAATGCAGGTGCTAGCAGGTATCTGGGCTGATACCGCTAACACTGCATTTTTGGGAACCCTAAACTGCTGGGGATGCTAGTATAGATCTGATCGGATCAGATATCAATCCGTTCAGATACTATAGCACTAAGGGGGGTGTATGGTGCGTGCGTGGGTGTTAGCGGTACTGGCACTTACCTGACGCTGCCTGAGGCGACGCAGACCTTATCTGACCCTAAAACCTAACTTATATCACCGCCGGGCGATCAGGGGGCTAAACCTTTATTAGGTAATAAACGGCGGGTGCCTTAAAACAATAAAAAACAAACTAACTAACCAGCATCACCCGTAACAGTTATACGGTGATCACTAGTGAAAGGGTTAACTATGGGCAATCAGGGGGTTAAAACCTTTATTAGGTAGTATATGGGGGTCCCTGTAGCTATAAAACACTGACGGCGAACCTATATACTTACCTCCCTAACTAGTGTCACCTGTGACACTAATACAGCGATCAGAAAAACGATCGCTTAGTGACACTGGCGACGGGGGGTGATCACGGGGTTAAAACTTTATTAGGGGGAGTTAGGGGGGTACCCTAGACCTAAAGGGGGCTAACCCTAACTGCCCTACCACTTATAACTGTCACAAACTGACACCAATGCAATAATCAGAAAAAAAAAACCTGCTTTTGGTGTCACTGTGACAGGGGGTACAGGGGGGTGATCGGGGGGTGAAAAGTGTGCCTGCGTGTTCTACTGAAAGTGTAGTGTTGGTGCAAACTTACTTGATGTCTTCTCTCCTCGGCGCCGGAACGAAAAGACCGGCTCGAGGAGAGATGACATCACTTCCTCCGCTTCTGTTTACATTACAGAAGCCGAGGAAGCATTTAATTTGCCAGGAGCGGTCGCGAGGGGGGAGCCACAAATGAGTGGCCTCCCCCTCATCTGTGATTGCCCCTGAGGATAATCCGACCGCCGCAGGCACCGGGGGGGTTCCGATCGGACCCCCCGCCCGCGGGCAGGCAAGGACGTATAGGTAAGTCCTTATGCCTGCCCGTGCCATTGTGCCGACGTACATCGTCGTGCGGCGGTTGGCAAGTGGTTAAGGTCATTTTTTTTCCTCATTAATGTACACACAACGCACCCCATATGGACAGAAAAACACATAATTGTTGACATTTTTGCAGATTTATTAAAAAAGAAAAATTGAAATATCACATGGTCTTAAGTATTCAGACCCTTTGCTGTGACACTCATATATTTAACTCAGGTGCTGTCTATTTATTCTGATCATCCTTGAGAGGGTTGTACACCTTCATTTGAGTCCAGCTGTGTTTGATTATATTGATTGGACTTGAATAGGAAAGCCACACACCTGTCTATATAAGACCTTACAGCTCACAGTGCATGTCAGAGCAAATGAAGAGCTCAGAGACAGAATTGTGGCAAGGCACAGATGTGGCCAAGATTACAAAAAAAAAAATCTGCTGCACTTAAGGTTCCTAAGAGCACAGTGGCCTCCATAATCCTTAAATGGAAGATGTTTGGGACGACCAGAACCCTTCCTAGAACTGACCGTCCAGCCAAACTGAGCTTCGGGGGAGAAGAAGCTTGGTGAGAGAGGTAAAGAAGAACCCAAAGATCACTGTGGCTGAGCTCCAGAGATGCAGTCGGGAGATGGGAGAAGGTTGTAGAAAGTCAACCAGCACTGCAGTCCTCCAACAGTCGGGGCTTTATGGCAGAGTGGCCCGACGGAAGCCTCTCCTCAGTGCAAGACACATGATAGCCCGCATGGAGTTTGCTAAAAAACACCCGAAAGACTCCAAGATGGTGAGAAATAAGATTCTTTGGTCTGATGAGACCAATATAGAACTTTTTGGCCTTAATTCTAAGCGGTATGTGTGGAGAAAACCAGGTACTGCTCATCACCTGTCCAATACAGTCCCAACAGTGAAGCATGGTGGTGGCAGCATCATGCTGTGGGGGCGTTTTTCAGCTGCAGGGACAGGACGACTGGTTGCAATCGAGGGAAAGATGAATGCGGCCAAGTACAGGGATATCCTGGACGAAAACTTTCTCCAGAGTGTTCAGGACCTCACACTGGGCCTGGGTTTACCTTCCAACAAGACAATGACCCTATGCACACAGATAAAATAACAAAGAAGTGGCTTCACAACAACTCCGTTACTGTTCTTGAATGGCCCAGCCAGAGTCCTGACTTAAACACAATTGAGCATCTCTGGAGAGACCTAAAAATGGCTGTCCACCAATGTTTACCATCCAATCTGACAGAACTGGAGAGGATCTGCAAGGAGGAATAGCAGAGGATCCCCAAATCCAGGTGTGCTGTATTAGATCAAAAGGGTGCTTCTACTAAATACTGAGCAAAGGGTCTGAATACTTAGGACCATGTGATATTTCAGTTTTTCTTTTTTAATAAATCTGCAAAAATGTCAACAATTCTGTGTTTTTCTGTCACTATGGGGTGCTGTGTGTACATGAGGAAAAAAAATGAACTTACCGTAAATGATTTTAGCAAATGGCTGCAATATAACAAAGAGTAAAAAATGTAATGTAATGTCTGAATACTTTCCGTCCCCACTGTATGTGCCACTTTGTGTTGGTCTACCACATAAAATCCCAATAAAATACATTTTTGTAACATAACATGTGGAAAATGTTAAGGGGTATGAATACTTTTTCAAGGCACTGTATTTACTCTGCTGTGATTTATACTGGTTTATTAATAGGATTCTGGTTACTTTCAATCCACATCAGCGTAGCCTGTCTCATTACACTTTTGGTTGGTTCTCAAGCCCTACGCCACGGAAGCCATTGTTCCCAAACACTGCACTGATGATGATCAACAAGCTTTACACAACTGTAAATAGTTTGGAATAAATATCAGCATACTATTAGGCTTGTGATCCTATGGATAGGAAAACACTCACCTGCTTTGTGTGTGCTTCCTTGTTGGCTTTGGCAGCATTGTGTTATGCCGCGTACACACGAGCTGACTTTTCGACGGACTAGGTCCGGCGGACCGGACTCCGGAACATCTGACCGTGTGTGGGCTCCAGCGGACTTTTTTTCCCAAAAGTCCGACGGTCCTAGAAATAAAACATGTTTCAAATCTTTCCGACGGACTCGAGTCCGGTCAAAAAGTCTGCTCGTCTGTATGCTAGTCCGATGGACAAAAACCGACGCTAGGGCAGCTATTGGCTACTGGCTATGAACTTCCTTATTTTAGTCCGGTCGTACGTCATCACGTACGAATCCGTCGGACTTTGGTTGATCGTGTGTAGGCAAGTCCGTTCATTTGAAAGTCCATCTGAAAGTCCGTCGAAAAGTCCGTCCAAAGGTCCGCCGGACCTAGTCCTTTAATGCCAAAAATGCTGCAGAATTATTATTTCTGCACATTTGATGATGGGGAGAAAGCAGGTAAAGTAAGTATGCATGCTGTGTGGCTATTTGTATCAGTGTTTGTTATATGTTCGTCTCTGTTGGGAAACTGTGCAGCTGTATTTTTCTTGTCTTGCTTTGTGTCACTGTTGTTTTACTAGCTGTGTAAAATGAAAAATATACACCTAAAAAAAAATGCTGCAGAATGTAATTCGCCAGCAAGACAACTACACATATAAGTAGGTGATTGTTCCATATGGGCTGTAAACCAGCCAAAAGGAAGGATTTCTTTAGTATTTACTAAACTTAGGAATAAACATCAGACATACAGACACCTTCTGTTTTAGGCTCCTCTGTGCTGATTATAACCAAAAGTGTATTCTTTACGATTTTTGCATTATTTAAACTCTGCAACTTTGTAATACATTTGCTACCTTACGGGGATCACAGTGGCTAAGTGGTTAGAACTTCCACCTGGCAACACTAGGGTTGCCAATTCGAATCCCAATCACAGCACTACTTGTTCTCCCTGTGCCAACGTGGGTTTCCTCCCACACTCCAAAGACATGCTGGAAATAGGTTCCTGTCTAGATTGGCCCTAGTATTTGTGAGTTAGGGACCTTAGAGTGTACGCTCATTGAGGGCAGGAATGTACAATATATATGTAAAGCGTTGCGTAAATTCAAGGCGCTATAAAGGTTCTTGAAATAAATACAAAAATAATAATAAAGAAATCAGGTCATGAGGATCTGAAATGTCCCATGCAGTAACACAACTGTTATTTTGGATGTTTTTAATGCTTACATCCTTTATAACATGGAATTGCTGAATAAAAATAGAGATATAGATAGTTGTTTGTATTGGTGTAGATTGGAAACCAGTGCTGCATATCCATAGACTCTGGTGGATTCCTTAACTAAATTTTCAAAAATGGCAACTACTCCAATATGTGTCATATTTAGATAATTCAAAAGATCAAACAGTATTAGAAGGTGGCATGCAGTTACATGAAGTTGAGTTAAGGTTGATCTCCAGGAACACCACCCCCACTACCATTTAAAAATACCTAAAAGTTCCTTTAATTAACTTAAAGCGGAGTTCCGCCGGGAAAAAACATTTTTTAAGTCAGCAGCTACAAATACCGCAGTTACTGACTTTTAAAATAAGGACACTTACCTGTCCAGGGTGCCCGCGATGTTCTCACCCGAAGACCACCTGTACTCCAGGTGCAGGCGCCGGCATCTTCAGTAAGGTAATCAGGAAGTGAAGCCTTGTGGCATCACAGCCTGGTTACCCAACTGCGCATGCGCGGGTAACACTGGGCGTTTTGAATGGTCCCTGCTGTCTTCTACGACCTGTGTGTCTCCCAGAAGACAGCGGAGGGGACAGACCAGACATGGCATAGTTCACTGCGGATTCTGCGGCACTCTTTCGCCGAAAGTGGGAGCAAATACCTGTATTAGACAGGTATCTGCTCCCCCCTCCCCCCTGAAAGGAGGCAAATGTGACACCGGAGGGGAGGAACCAGATCAGTGGAAGTTCCATTTCTAGGTGGAACTCTGCTTTAAGTCAATGGTTAAATGACATGCAGGCTCCAGAAGCCTGCAGCAGTGTAATGACATTGCAATGAGGGGTGACAACAAGATTGGGTTGGGAAATGTATAGAGTGTGGCACTGGATCACTGGTCTCTATCCAGAAAGAGGCGCAGACGGAGAAAATTTGATGGTGGAATTAGGTAGGTAGAACGTCATAGTAAAGATTGTCATGGGGGCAGAAAACATTTGCTCAGAGATAATCTTTAATTTTTCTTGAACTTTACATATTTAATGGGGATCAACCTCATTGTTGAATAATAGCATTATCCATTTAGAATTAATTTTCACAGCTGAAAAAAATATTGCAAAAATCTTTTGTATAGTAACTATTCTTGGGAACGTACTTTACGCCCATGTAAGCAAATCAAAAAGATGAATTACTAGGTAGACACAACAATAAACTAATTTTTGGCTGCACAAAAAATAGTATTTCATAAAAGAGGCCCAGTCATTAATTATAATGAAGCATTGTTATTTGCTGAACAAAGTATGGTAAACTGGGATTGGCGGACGGAAATGAAAAATCATTTTTGGAAGAGTTAGTAGGTAATATTTGATCCATCCAAATGAAATCATTAGAGTGAAACTGGTTCTCTTCAACATCTGTTAAGCCATCATGTACAGATATGATCATGTTTCAACAACAAATAACTTTCAGGCTAATCACTGTTAAAATCAACTTGGTAATATAAATATCCTTGCTATTAAAGTTCAAAGAATTAAAAAGAAAACAGTGAAATTGAAAAGCTTCCAGAATAAAAGAACAAAATATTGTAAAAGAACAAAATATTAGGTATTATTTATGGTTGTGTGTCCTAAAAGATAAAATATGAAAATATCTGCCAACAGCCTGTGTGGTCTAGCGAGCATGTACAATCCCTCTTTGTGTGTGTATTATTGATATATTCACTGTAATTATTTAAAAAAACAGATAAAGGGGTGACTCAGCACGAGAGAAAAAGCCCAATGATGCTGTTATGCTGCCCTGTTGTCTTATTTTGGGAGAACACCACAATGGGCTGAAACATTTTTGAGCTCATAACAATTACTAAGGTTTTTGTTCCTTTTGCCATTTTGACTAACCTAGTTAGCCAAAGCAAAGAACAAAATGCTGCTCACTGATGTTGCAGTCAACACAGCTTTGTCCTCCCCCAAAAAACACATTTACTCACACACACACTTGAACATAGCACCCTCAACCTGCCCCCTCATCAGTTCTATGTCTTTCCCAGTCTGCACTAAAGATAAGAGTTCTGAGGCTTTACTCCAGCAAACTCATCATATGGCATGGCGAAAAAAAACCTTTGAAAACACCAGCTACAAGATCTACCAAGTGCTTACTTGCTTTACAGTATTTGACAGGTGACAGAGGACACATCCAAGGCCTCGACAAATTCACCTCTTCTGCAAGGTGACAAAATCACACACCACCTCTCCTCAGAGGTGACATCCTCTTGCTGTTCAATCAGCTTAAAGGAAATTGGAAATGGCTAGGGCCTTCAGTTAAACATCTGGAAAAAATTGTTGCTCACGAAATTTGGGTTTGCTAGGTCAACTTAGGCAATCACTAAAATCAGACATCCCATACTTATGAAGTGAGTTATCCTATATTTTGCCAAAGCAGATGATCCTATAGACTCCCTAAACTAAAGCTTATACTGATGAAATGGAAAAAGAGGAATTTTGACTTATCTGTAAATCCCGTATTTAAGAGAGTACAGTACAGGAGACAGGCAAAGTATTCATAGACCCTGGGTTAGGCTTGTATGGTCAGGTGATTGGACACTGGCAAAGCCTTCAAGGACACACACCCCTGGGCGCCTCCCTTATAATTCTAACCCACTCCATGAATCCTCGGTTTTGTAGCAAGCAATGCAGAGTAACCAAATAATGAATGAGAAGAGTAGGCAACAACTAGGCAAACAAACCTGTGCCAACAGGCCCAAAAACAACAAGGGTCAACATACCCAGTTTCAGAGTGCTGCTGCAAGAACTTTGCTGCTGAAAGCTGCATCCTCAGAAGAATGGACATCTACCTGGTTGAACTTCGAGAAAGTAGGTACAGAGGACCAGGTGACTGCTTTACACAGCTGGGCTACAGAGACCGAGCGCTGAACTGACAGGAAACTCCTAGCAATCTGGTGGAATGTGTCCATAAAAGTGCAGGAAATTTTCCCTTGAGGGAGTAAGCTCTATCAATCATATTTCTTATCCATCTTGGAATGGTGGACTTGAAAGCAGGGTCTCTCTTCCTGATCAAAGCTGCAGCATTAAGGTAGACTCCAATGGCCCTGACTAAGGCCATGCAATAAAGAGAATTTCCTTTGAATGCTGTGGAGCAGGGCATAAGGATAGTAGAACTATGTCCTTATTAAAGTGAAAGAAAGATACCACTTTCAGAAGATAGGATAGTCTTAGGCACAAGACAGCCTTGTCTTTATAATGTATGTTTGGGAGAAGGACCCATTCCCCTTGATCCAGGTGTGGCAGCCGAGGCAGTCTGTTTTCCAGTTTTCCACTCCTGGGATGTGGACTGCAGAGATTGATAGACAGTGAGTTTTCGTACATGAGATTATCTGACATACTTTCTTCAAGGCTGCATATCTCTTGGTGCCCCCTTGATGGTTGCTATAGGCCACAGCCATGGCCCTGGTTGGGTATCCTCACAGAAGGGGGGTCCAATGTTACATCCAAACTGCTCTGAACAACAGGATGTTGATGGGGGGCTTGGCTTCCACAGGTGATAATGTCTGTTCTGGAAGAAAAACCTTTGCTTGAGATGTGTCCAGGGCCAGGCCCAAGTTTTACAGGTGACTGGATAGCAGATTTTTTTTAAATTGATCAACCGAAAGCCTGGAGCATTTGAATTGTCCTGTGGACATGATAGCTGGATAGGAGAGGAGCTCTTCAGGAGAAGGTTGCCTAGATAGCCTGTCACCTGGATATCCTGAGTTCTGAGAAAAGCAAGAAGGGGTGCTTGTGTAAAGGCCAGTGTGACAAGCTGAAAATTATTGTCTACTACTGCAAAGCACAGAAAGCACTGTGAGGTGGATACATGGGAGCATGCAGATACAGATCTTGGATGTCTATGGATGCCATGTAGTCCTCTTGTCTCAGAGGGGCAATTACCAACCTAGCAGATTCCATCCATAATTTTAAAAGTTGAAGATATTTGTCATATTCTGGATTTAAAATCCCTTAACAAATGCCCCCATTGGGCTTTCGTACCAGGAAGTTGTTTAAATTAAATCCTTTGAACCTGACTTGTGGAGGTACTGGCCCAACTACTCCCTGGGACACAAGATGGTTCAGGGCATTCTGTAAATCTGACTGTCCTTTGAGTAGTTTGTGGTTGATCTGAGAGAGGAAAACAGTGAAGAAGGTACGGTTTTGAACTCTGTACTCCTTTGAAACCAAGGACTGAACCTACAGTTCTGGGACACCTGTTACCCAGAGAGAGGCAACCTACAACAGACTCCCCCCCCCCCCCCCACACACTCTTGGGAGTAAGGGCATTCCTTCATTGGGAAGAGGGCTATGGAAAAGACTTGCTGGGCTTTGTGGCCCAGAAAGCTAGGGTTGCACTTCAGTTTTGAAGTTAAAACCTGGGTACAGCGGTTAGATGCTGTGCATTTTGAGGAAGACCAATTCTTTGATGAATTGGTCAAGTGCCTCTCCAAACAGACGTCTGCTTTGAAAAGGCATACATGTGAGACGCTGTACACAGGCAGCTTCAGCTGTCCAAGCTTTTAGTCATTAGATTCTGATCATGTGAATGGAGATCAGGGCTATTCTGAAAATTTGTCTCATGACATGTTCTACGACAGGGGTGTCAAACTCAATTTCATCATGGGCCATAACAGCATTATGGTTTCTCTCAAAGGGCCGGTTGTAAGACTACATCAATTTTTACAGGGCATTTTTTCTCAGAGAATAGGTGCAGGAACTCAACCACGTTCCCCCCTGAACCGCATTGAATGGTGTATGTGGGACAATAAATACAGCCCTCATACCCCCCAAAAGCTTTCTTGCATCTCAGCTACCCAGCCCTGCTCTAGTACCTCCTAGCAGTGTAGACGGCTCTACTTCTCTCCCTCACTTGCAGGGAGATCATTGGTCTTTGCACCTGGGCAAAGATGCGGAACACAGTGCCATATATCACACTGCACCCGCATCTCCCTTGTCCCCACCATGGCTGCAGGCAGAAAGGGATCTGCGAAAGCCGGCAAGCCGGCAAGAGGGAAGCTGGCAACCTGCTCTCTAATTGGTGCCCAAGAGCTTTTAGGTCACACAGAGCATCCAGCGGGCCACATATGGCCAGTGGGCCATGTGTTGGACACCAGGGACCTAGACAATGTGTGAGATTCTTCTGTATCTATTCAACCACTTTTTTCCTCAATCCCTCTTTTGCCTAGTTGTCATATAACATTTAATAAATGTGTAATACATCTGTGATAAAACAATGTATTAAGATTAATACATAATAATAAACAATAGAAAAGCAGCAGTCTGCAGAATGTTAAAGTCCTTTGGTTCAAATGGTCAACAACTGCAGGGCTAGAAGTGAGTCTTCCCTCCATGCAAATTTGACCACCGCCACAAGGTTAGGATGGTAACTCACCAGTTAGACCAAGCTGGATCTCACACGCTGGGAGGTCAACATGAACTAATTTATAATAAAGAGATCCAGGATCAGCAATAATCATTAAACCCATGTTGAGGGCATGCGGCCTGGTAAGGTTCAGGAGGGGGGTGCTCGCTTGTCCCCACTCCCTTTCCTGACCGGCCGGGCTCGTGCTCGGATAAGGGTCTGGTATAGATTTTGGGGGGCCCCCACGCTGTTTTTTTGGTGTAGGGGGTTCCCCTTAAAATCTACACCAGACCTAAGGGCCTGGTATGCTCTTGGAGGGGAACCCATACCGTTTTTTTCATCTAAAATTTGGCGTGGAGTTCCCCCTCAAGATTCATACCAAACACAGTGCCTGGTATTGGCGTGGATCCAAGTCGGATCCCCGCACCAATGTGAACCCGGCCTTAATGTCAGCAATGCTTGTCGTTCATTGGGAAAGGAAAAAACATTTTTCCTTTCCCGATGAGCGAACCAGCTCGGCGCTGGCTCCCGTGACGGGGCTCGCAAGGTGTCAATCTCGCCGATAAAACAGGCGAGATTGACTTCCTTTTCTAGTCCCGTCATACGTCATCACGTTCAAAATGAACGGACTTTCTCCGGACTTTAGAACACACTTTTGTCCGTTCGTTCGGAAGTCCGTCGGAAGTCCGTCGGATAGACCATTGGACATTTGATGCTGAAAAGTCCGCCCGTGTGTACACGGCATAGTAATACTTGAAGGAACATCCATCCTACAAACTACTAGAGCTTCTCAGGCATGACTCTAAAAATGTTAAGCAAAAATTTCTCAATATACAGGTTTGATGGTTGGGCTTCAAACCTTTAAAATGTACCTATTTAACATGGAAAATATCCAATATCATGGCATTGACTTACATATGATGATATGACTGTATGGTAGTGTCTCCGAATACACCAGACAGTGCTTTATCATACTCCTTTTTTCTTGCTTTCAATAATTAACATCATGATAACATCATGATTCAGAAATTCATTATTCTGATATCCGACCCTATTGTTTCTACTCTGTGTCAAAGCTGTTGTCCATCCCGGTCTGTTTCTTATAACCTAAATGCTATAAGGCACTTTGTTTATATTAGCTGTTTTTTTCCCTCTGTTAACATTTATTAAAATCCAATAAAAAATTATTATATCAATTAGATGGATAAAAAGGAGGAATTTTGTGGGACTTTAAATGAGGGTACGCCATGTTGAGAGAAAGTGACAACATAAATAAATACGAAAGTACACTACATGATTTATTTATTGCAATTTACAATACATATCAGATATTTTGTATCAAATAAATAGGTAGTCACCAGACTTACACTAAATATGCTGCTCATAGCATGCAATACAAATATAAAGTAGACATTGCAAATATACATGGTATAATAAATCGATTGACAGACAAATATAATAAAAACAAGTAACTGTTGGCATCTAGTGGCACTCTACGCGTTTCCTGGCGTTACAGCCATTCATCAGGAGTGTTATAGGGTATTGTACTAGGAAGGAAAAAACAGGGATTAATGATAGTACCCTTAGAATAAGGGGGGGCAGGGGAATCAAGTCCCAACAAGGTGGAGATAGATTGGGATACTTACTGACAACCTCAAAGCCAAGTCCAGTATCAGCCAAGGAAGACGGAGGCACGAGGCATGATGTCTCCCCCGGGGTTGAAACGGGGAAACCCTCCAAGGAAGGAGAACAGCACCCGGAGCCCAGCATAGTGGTCACAGCATGATCCAATAGGCTATGTGTACACCAAAGGTGCATGGTGTTCCTAGAAAAATGTGTAAAAAAAAAGGGGATTAGTTAGATGTGTAAAGGTGTGAAAGTAATGGAGAAAAAATGTCTATGTGTTCCCACATGGGGACTACATGAGGGAGTGTATGTGAAAAAAAACCAAGTAAGGGGAGAAAAACATAACAAAAATAAAAAAAATACCAAAAGGGATGCCTGATTGGCGGTCTGGCCAATCAGGCATGACGCTAACGGGGCCCCTCCCTGGGATTAAGTATATCAGTAGCCTTGGAGCAGCTGGCGGTTCATTTGCTTGTTTCAATCACAGGGAAGCACAGCCTGATCCTGCACGCAGGTTATTCCCTTTTGCTGGGAGATCAGCCATCCCTTTTGGTATGTTTTTTTTATTTTTGTTATGTTTTTCTCCCCTTACTTGTTTTTTTTTCACATACACTCCCTCATGTAGTCCCCTTGTGGGAACACATAGACATTTTTTCTCCATTACTTTCACACCTTTACACATCTAACTAATCCCCTTTTTTTGACACATTTTTCTAGGAACACCATGCACCTTCAGTGTACAAATAGCCTATTGGATCATGCTGTGACCACTATGCTGGGCTCCGGGCGCTGTTCTCCTTCCTTGGAGGGTTTCCCAGTTTCAACCCCAGGGGAGACATCATACCTTGTGCCCCCATCTTCCTTGGCTGATACCGGACTTGGCTTTGAGGTTGTCAGTAAGTATCCCAAACTATCTCCACCTTGTTGGGACTTGATTCCCCTGCTCCCCCTTATTCTAAGGGTACTATCATTAATCCATGTTTTTTCCTTCCTAGTACAATACCCTATAACACTCCTGATGAATAGCTGTAACGACAGGAAACGCGTAGAGTGCCACTAGATATCAACAGTTACTTGTTTTTATTATATTTGTCTTTCAATCGATTTATTATACCATGTATATTTGCCATGTCTACTTTATATTTGTATTGCATGCTATGAGCAGCATATTTAGTGTAAGCCTGGTGACTACCTATTTGATACAAAATATCTGATATGTATTGTAAATTGCAATAAATAAATCATGTACAATACTTTCATATTTATGTTGTCACTTTATCTCAACATGGTGTACTATCATTTAAAGTCCCACAAAATTCCTCCTTTTTATCCACTAAATCAGGGATGGAGGCCGCCATGTGTTTCGTACAGTGTGTGTCAGGTCACGTCCATTTACTGTATATCAATTAGATGTTTTCAATTTTCTGGAAACAATTACTGTAGGGGAGAGCTCCAGATGAAAGTTAAATAACCCATCAAAGCTGCTTTACTGCTGGACTATAACCCTATGTTCACACCAATGCGTTTTTTAGTGCATTTTGCAGTTTGCAGAAACGCACTACAGTCCATTTAACATGGTTTCCTATGGTACTAATTCACATCTATGCATTTTGCAGCCGGTGCGTTTTTGGAAAGCGTCAGGGCGCAGAGGTGCCGCCCCCTCTCTCCGGCCACCCCTCTAGCACCAATAGATAGATTCATGCATAGGGGGTAGCTGCCGTTGTCACCTCCTATTCAGGCACTCAGACTCTTTTTGGGTGCCTGAATTACAGCGACTTGTTTTTTTTTGCTGGGCGCTCGCAGGTCACTCAGCTGTGTTAGAAAAGCAAATGAATATTCGCTTTCCTAACACTAAACCACCTCTCCGTGCTCGGATCTGTTACCCGTCACCTGATTGGCTGAAACGACAGGCTCTGTGATTGGACGCCTATCAGGAAAGAGAGGATGGGAGAAGACATCGAGGAGTTGTCCCATCGCCGCCGAGGGCAAGTACAGACGGCGGGCGAGGGGCACACTGGCAGCATTTGATATGGCACAGTGAGGCTGCATTTGATGGGGCACAGTGAGGCTGCATTTGATGGGGCACAGTGAGGCTGCATTTGATGGGGCACAGTGAGGCTGCATTTGATGGGGCACAGTGAGGCTGCATTTTATGGGTCAGGGACTTTTTCCCCGCGATTTGCAGTTCAATGGAGCTGCACAAGAAACACAAAATGTGTATTTTTGATGCGATTTTTGATGTGTTTTGCGGTTCTTATTTTACCATTGTATATAGCTGGTTGCTAAGCAGGGGGCTGGGAAGCCGCCTGCCGTGTCCTTAGCAACCGATGAGTCATCAGCCGTCAGCAGTGTTATCCGCTGAAAGCTGAATGTAAAAAAAATATATATACATTTGACCGGCAAAAAAAGTGCGAAAAAAAAAACGGCATGGGGTTACCTCCCAGGTCCATACCAGGCCCTTCAAGTCTAGTATGGATTCGGATGGGAACCCCACGCCAATATTTTTTTTTTAATTGGCGTGGGCACCCCAAAATCCATACCAGACCCTTATCCGAGCATGCCACCCCGCAGGTCAGGAAAGGGAGGGGACGAGCGAGCGCCCCCCCCCGCCCCTCCCCTCCTGAACCATACTAGGCTGCATGCCCTCAACATGGGGAGGGGGCTGCATGCTTTGGAGCAGGGGGGGCTCTGCGTCCCCCACCCCAAAAGCACCTTGCCGCCATGTTGATGAGGACAAGGGCCTCTTCCCGACAACCCTAGCCAGTGGTCTGCGGGCGGGGGCTTATCAGAATCTGTAAGCCCCCCTTTAAGAAGGGGTCCCCTAGATTCCGGCCCCCCTCCCCTTATGTGAATGGGTATTGGGTACATCAAACTCTTACCCATTCACCAAAAAAGCAGTGATATGTAATAAAAACACAAGAGCCGGTTTTTGACAATTCCTTTATTAACCCCCCTGGTGGTATGATTATGTCAGATTTTTGTGTCTCAGAGCGGTACATTGTTTTGCATAGAAATTTGGCGTTTTATATTTTAGGCCTGTAATTCTGAGTAATAATACACTTAAATATGTCCAAACAAGAGTCTAGTAGATATCCTGGGTAAGATAAAGTTTGAAACACTAAATCATAAATTATAATATAATAAATATCTATAAATAATTATAAAAAATAATAATATGATAATAATAAAATTAATTTCCCCACGATTCACTATCGCTCAATTCTGCAAGTGTTCTAATCTACTATCGCTGTTTTCTAGACCACTTTTGACGTACAAACACTTTTTTGGTTGCCATGGACGTTCTCAAGTTTCTAGGCAGTAAGAACAGTATATACAATATAAAAGTGCATTAAGGGAATTAGACAAAGTATTAGGGACAAAAGGTATATGAAATGATTTCATACAGTAATGTAATCTGTAAGATTACAGTGTACTGTATGTGTTATGAATTTTAAACTTGCCGCCGGGCTCCGCGCCCATGCATCGCGACGCTCGCAGGGAACGGAGCCCGGCACAAAGAGGCATCGGGCAGCGGACACAGCCCACAGATACAGCGGGGGGACATTGCATGATCCTGGGGACAAGGTAGGTACACTGCACCAGGATCTTGAGATGCTATCCCGAGTGTGGCTCGGGGTTACCACTAATGGTACTGAAATTTAACCCCGCGCCACACTCGGGAATACCACCAGGGAGGTTAATAGCCCTGTCTTCTCTAGCTGTCTGTTCCTGTTATCTTCTCCTCCCCGCCGTCTCCTCCTCGAGCTGTCTCTTCCCGCTGTCTTCTCCTTCCCGCCTTCTCCTCCTCGAACTGTCTCTTCCAGCTGTCTTCTCCTTCTCACCGTCTCTTCCCTCCGTCTTCTCCTCAAGCTGTCTCTTCCCACCGTCTCTTCCTACTGCTGTCTTCTTCCTTGCCGCTGGTTACCCGCTAAAAAATAGTAAAAAGCTGCTCTTGTTCTATTAATGTCTTTATCTGTTTTGTAGTCTCCCGCTCTCTGTCAACTCTTATATAGCCATGGGGCGTGGCCTTCCGATGACATCACCCAAAGAGGCCGCCCCTTGTGACAAGGGGCGGGCTCTCCGGGTGACGTCAATGGATGGTCACGCCCCATGGCTAAATAAGAGTCGCCAGAGAGTGGGTGACAACAAAACAGATGAAGACATCAACAGAACAAGAGCAGCTTTTTTAATTTTTTTAGCGGGTAATCAGCGGTGAGGAAGAAGACAGCAGCGGCGGGAAGAGACAGCTCGAGGAGAAGATGGCTAGAGAAGACAGAGCTATTAATAAAAGGAATTGTCAAAAACCAGCTCTTGTGTTTTTATTACATTTCACTGCTTTTTTGGTGAATGGGTAGGGGTACGATGTACCCCTACCCATTCACATGGTGGGGGCGAGATCTGGGGCCCCCCTTCTTAAAGGGGGGCTTTCAGATTCCGATAAGCCCCCCACCCTCAGTGCCCTAGCCAGTGGTTATCGTAAAGAGGCCCTTGTCCTCATCAACAGGGGGGCAAGGTGCTTTGGGGTGGGGGGGGCGCAGAGCCCCCCTGCCCCAAAGCACCCACGCTCCCACGTTAAGGGTCTGGTTTGGATTTTGGGGGGACCCCACACCATTTAAAAAAAAAAAATTGGCGTGGGGGTCCCCTCCGAATCCATACTAGACCTGAAGGGCCTGGTATGGACCTGGGGAGGAATCCCACGCCTTTTGTTTCGCTAACTTTTTTACCGGCAAATTTTTTTTTTTTTTTACATTCAGCTTTTAGCGGGAACCCCGCAGACAGCTGATGACTCATCGTTTGCTAAGAACGCGGCGGCCGGCTTCCCATCCCCCTCCTTAGCAACCAGCTATATACGGTGTGTTTTACAGTGCGTTTAAACAGAAAAAAAGAGCAAAATGCATGAAAAAAAGGCATAAAAAACACTGGTTTAGAATCGCAAAATGCACTGAAAAACGTGTCTGTAAAACACATCAAGCGCAGCCGCATAGATAAGAACCTAGACTCAATGGTATTTTTTTATTAAATGGATTTCAGCTATAAGCATTACCATTGTATAAAAAATACAGAGTCACCCCAATCATTAACAATGAATTTGCTAAGCAGACAGCATCTACTCCTTTAGTAAATAAACCCTAATTGAGTCTTGTGTCGGTGATTGCAAAAAGGAAGTGGGGACCAGTGGCGGTGTGTCCATAAGGGCACACGGGCGCCGCCCCCTCTCTCCAGCCACCCCTCTAGCACCAATAGATAGATTCATGCATTGCATGAATCTATCTATGGCCGCCGCTGCCACCCCCGCTGCCACCCCCTATTCAGGCGCCCGGGCGCCGGGCTCCTGAATTACAGCGGCAGGGTTTTTTTTAAGCACCTGATTAGAGCCATAGGCCCTAACAGGCGTCAAAAATGCTGGGCGCTCACAGGTCACTCAGCTGTGTTAGAAAAGCAAATTAATATTCGCTTTCCTAACACTAAACCCCTTCTCCGCCAATCAGGTGCTCGGATCTGTTACCCATCACCTGATTGGCTGAAACGACAGGTGCTGTGATTGGACACCTATCTGGAAAGAGAGGATGGGAGAAGACATCGAGGAGCTGTCCCACCGCCACCGAGACAGGGTAAGTACAGACGGCGGGTGGGGGGCACACTTGATATGGCACAGTGAGGCTGCGTTTGATGGGGCACAGTGAGGTTGCATTTGATGGGGCACAGTGAGGCTGCATTTGATGGGGCACAGTGAGGCTGCATTTGATGGGGCACAGTGAGGCTGCATTTGATGGGCACAGTGAGGCTGCATTTGATGGGGCACAGTGAGGCTGCATTTGATGAGGTACAGTGAGGTTGCATTTGATGGGCACAGTGAGGCTGCATTTGATGAGCACAGTGGCTGCATTTGATGGGCACAGTGGCTGTATATGATGTCACAGTGGCTGCATATGATGGGCACAGTGACTACATTCGATGCTGCACAGTGGCTGCATAAGATGGGCACAGTGGCTGCATAAGATGGGCACAGTAGCAGTATTTGATGGGGCACAGTGGCAGCATTTGATGGCACAGTGGCAGCATTTGATGGGACAGTGGAAGCATTTGATATGGCACAGTGGCTGCGTTTGATGGGCACAGTGGCTGCGTTTGATGGGCAGAGTGGCTGCGTTTGATGGGCAGAGTGGCTGTGTTTGAAGGCACAGTGGCTGTGTTTGATGGTACAGTGGCGGCAATTGATGAGCACAGTGGCTGCGTTTGATGGCACAGTGGCTGCGTTTGATGGTACAGTGGCGGCAATTGATGGGCACAGTGGCTGCATTTGATGGCACAGTGGCTGCGTTTGATGGTACAGTGGCGGCAATTGATGGGCACAGTGGCTGCATTTGATGGCACAGTGTCTGCGATTGACGGTACAGTGAGGCTGCAATTGATGGGGTTTTTTTTCAGAATTTTTCAGATTGTGTGCGTTCCCCCAAAATGTTTGAGCACCAGCCGTCACTGGTGGGGACGCAGGTATCCAGAGGTAATACTAAAGCAGAGAAGTCTCATTGCTTAGGAATCCAAGAGATATAAAAATTCAGTAGCTCAACCCACTGAGTTAGACATACAAATTAATTAACATTACTGGGTGATTTGACCCTTTGATCATGTAGGTCCCATAGTTGCTTACATATACAGTCAGGTCCATAAATATTAGGACATCTAAACAATTCTAATCTTTTTGGCTCTATACACCACCACAATGGATTTGAAATGAAACTAACTGAAGTCTGGAATGCATAGACATCACCAGACGCTGGGTTTCATCCCTGGTGATGCTCTGCCAGGCCTCTACTGTAACTGTCTTCAGTTTCTGCAAGTGAAATGCATGCTCAATCGGATTCAGGTCAGGTGATTGACTTGGCCATTGCGCAACATTCCACTTCTTTCCCTTAAAAAACGTTTTGGTTGCTTTCGCAGTATGCTTCGGGTCATTGTCCATCTGCACTGTGAAACGCCGTCCAATGAGTTCTGAAGCATTTTGCTGAATATGAGCAGATAATATTGCCCGAAACACTTCAGAATTCGTCCTGCTGCTTTTGTCAGCAGTCACATCATCAATAAATACAAGAGAACCAGTTCCATTGGCAGCCATACATGCCCACACCATGACACTACCACCACCATGCTTCACTGATGAGGTGGTATGCTTTGGATCATGAGCAGTTCCTTTCCTTCTCCATACTCTTCTCTTCCCATCACTCTGGTACAAGTTGATCTTGGTCTCATCTGTCCATAGGATGTTGTTCCAGAACTGTGAAGGCTTTTTTAGATGTTGTTTGGCAAACTCTAATCTGGCCTTCCTGTTTTTGAGGCTCACCAATGGTTTACATCTTGTGGTGAACCCTCTGTATTCACTCTGGTGAAGTCTTCTCTTGATTGCCGACTTTGACACACATACACCTACCTCCTGGAGAGTGTTCTTGATCTGGCCAACTGTTGTGAAGGTGTTTTCTTCACCAGGGAAAGAATTCTTCGGTCATCCACCACAGTTGTTTTCCGTGGTCTTCCGGGTCTTTTGGTGTTGTTGAGCTCACAGGTGCGTTCTTTCTTTTTAAGGATGTTCCAAACAGTTGATTTGGCCACACCTAATGTTTTTGCTATCTCTCTGATGGGTTTGTTTTGTTTTTTTTTCAGCCTAATGATAGCTTGCTTCACTGATAGTGACAGCTCTTTGGATCTCATATTGAGAGTTGACAGCAACAGATTCCAAATGCAAATAGCACACTTGAAATTAACTCTGGACCTTTTATCTGCTCCTTGTAAATGGGATAATAAGGGAATAACACACACACCTGGCCATGGAACAGCTGAGCAGCCAATTGTCCCATTACTTTTGGTCCCTTAAAAAGTGGGAGGCACATATACAAACTGTTGTAATTCCTATACTGTTCATCTGATTTGGATGTAAATACCCTCAAATTAAAGCTGAAAGTCTGCAGTTAAAGCACATCTTGTTTGTTTCATTTCAAATCCATTGTGGTGGTGTATCGAGCCAAAAAGATTAGAATTGTGTCGATGTCCCAATATTTATGGACCTAACTGTAGTAAAACAAATCAAAACTCCAGTTTTAGTAATATTTCAAACTAAAATAAATAGAGATGTAAACCAAAAGAAATACTTACTAAAGTTGCTGTGCAAGGATAAGGGGCCACATAGTCTGTAGCATATGTCGTGTCCAGATTTCTACAAAGTAGAGCAAAAAAGCAAAATAATCACAATCAACATTTAAATACATGTTTATATCTATAAAGAAAAAAAATGTATATAATTTCATAGTCTTGATAAAAACTGGCTTTAGTCATAGTACAACTAACTTTTGCTATTTTGCAATTTGTGTTCTGATGAAGCAGTCTAAGACCCCATACACACTATTAGATTTTCTGCAGATTTTTGTTTTCAGATTTACCAAAACCATGTAGTGCAAGGGCCTGCCTGATTGCATACTAATTGAAACTTTTAAGGTTTGACCTCATATTATATGGTTTTGGTAAATCTGAAGACAAAAATCTGCAGAGAATCTAAGTGTGTATGGGGTCTAAGGCTCGGTTCACACTGCCACGACCTGAAAGTCGGGTGACTTGCGGTGCAACTTTGCCAGGCAACTTCCTGGCGACTTCAGTACTACTTTGATAGAAGTATAGAATAGCAGAGAATAGAAGTTGGATAGAAGTCACCTTGAAGTAGTACAGCAGGGATATGCAATTAGCGGACCTCCAGATGTTGCAGAACTACAAGTCCCATGAGGCTTAGCAAGACTCTGACAGCCACGAGCATGACACCCAGAGGCAGAGCATGATGGGACTTGTAGTTGTGCAACAGCTGGAGGTCCGCTAATTGCATATCGCTGTAGTACAGTAACCTTTTCTGAAGGCGGAGCAATTTCAGTAGAGCTATTTAGGACAGCTCTCATTGACTAACATGGGATTTCTCACATCACGCGACTAGTTGGATCCCAAGGCGCAGCAGTGTGAACCGAGCCCAAGTCTTAAATGTTTCACCATTTTAGTTTGCATATAAAATGTAATAATGCAAAGTTTCTTTCTTGTGTTGATGGTATACCATGGTAGAACACGCTGCTCCTTTGGAAAAATACAGAAATAATAGAAACCGACTTTACATCCTGACAGACTATTTTTTTAATTAGCAAAAAAAAGGCCCTGTTATTTTGCACAGTTTGAGTTATGAGATGAAAGAGATGAGCTTTGAATTCCCCCAAATATAACATTTATTTAAGCCTTGATAACATCACTAGTATTTTTAAATAAAATCGAATTGTTAGCTGAGTTTTGAGAGAGTTGAGCGAGTCACACTCGTTTTCCGTACAGGTACAATGAGAAAAAAAGGGAGGACATTAAGCAGGGGTTAGTGTAAGAAGGGTTATTATCAATTCCTGGGGCTCTGCTGTAAATTATAGCACAGCTCAGTAATTAGAGGAAGAGGATGTCATCCACGGTGCTCACTACTTTATGAGCCAATAAATGTATTATTCAGTAGTTACCATATAACTCAGATGAGAGGTGACAGAAAGGAGAGCTGTCATCAGAAATGTATACTTCTGACATGAGACTGACATACAGTCTAGACAGACAAAACGCAATCCTCATCCCTGATGAACATGAGTTTGCTTTCCATATCTATTGTGTACACAGTCATTTATCTATACAGTATACGGAAGATCATTCAGCTTAATTTATTAATACTCCCATGTTTTTCTTTTTTATATATTAAGGAAGGGATAGTTAATAACAGCAGTATTTTACTGTAGGTGACATGAAGGATGTCACAAGCGGAAATAAAAAGGAGGGGAATCTCCCCAGTGAGGGCAAAGCAGCAGTAAAAACCTTAAAAAAGTGGAGGGCCACCCTGAAAAAGAAAATTGCACTAAAAATCCTAAAAAAAATTAAAAAAAAACATTTGAAAAAAAAAACCCTGAACCCTTGTTGCTAGGCAGTCTTCCTAATCTGCCTCTTCCTATTCCGCGGCGTGTCCTGTTCCTCGGTGAGCAGCCCTGTGTGTGTTCCCAGAAAACCACGGGGCCATTCACAGAGCGCCGCGTCGCTCGCACATGCGCAGTAGGAAACTGGCAGTGAAGCCGCAAGGCTCCACTGCCTGTTTCCCTTACTTAGGATGGCGGTGCCGGGACCCGAGAGCCGAGGGACGGGTCGGCCTCGGGCGGCTGACATCGCGGGCACCCAGGACAGGTAAGTTTACTTACTTAAAGTCAGCAGCTACAGTGTTTGTAGCTGCTGACTTTAAATTTAGTTTTTTTTCCCGGACGGAATCCCGCTTTAACCATTTGGGGGTGTTTTCCCACACTTCTTGTATCAGTGACCACACATGATTTTATTGCTGTATATGCCCACGTGGGAAAGATTTCCCCATACTTTGTCTCAGTGATCAACTGGGAAATAATCAGAGTGGAGACACAGATAGAAGATAGAAGGTTCTAACTATTCTTTACTCCATCTGGAAGTATACAGTATTTCAGCTGGAGTTGGACTTTATGCAAAAAAAAAAGACATGCAAGCCTCTTATTAACATTTTTTTACTTTAACAATAGCTAAAAAAACGCAAAAACATATGCGGTAGTTAATGTTACACTTTATTACCCTGACACTACATTACCCATTTAATAACAGTGTTATTGTTATTAATACATTAAAATGTCAGTATGACTTGTGAGATTATTGGGAGCTGGTACATTACTTAGGTCGGGATTTAATTGGTTACTTTAACTGCTAATTATATTCTTACAGTAAATGATGAGTGTACTCATCATTTATGGCAAAGGCAAGTCTAACATTGTAATCGTTAGACCAATTGTTTGACCCCTCTACACAATACAGTCATAATTGATGTTATTTCTGTAACCGATATGCATTTAAAAACTGTATTGTAGACCACAAGAAAATGCAGTTTTTGTGGGTTTGTCTGCACAGAAATAACCGCAATAATCCAAACAAGCATTTGAATGGAACATTAAAGTGATACTAAACACACAGTTTAATTTACATTATCCCTTCTATTTCTGTATATGGATGATGGCACTGTAATTATTTTAATCACTTCAGCCCCGGAAGATTTGGCTGCTCAATGACCAGGCCATTTTTTGAGATACGGCACTACGTCCCTTTTTTATTGACAATTGCGCGGTCGTGCGACCTTGTACCCAAACAAAATTGACGCCCTTTTTTTCGCACAAATAGAGCTCTCTTTTGGTGGTATTTGATCATCTCTGCGTTTTTTTGCGCTATAAAAAAAATAGAGTGACAATTTTGAAAAAAAAACACAATATTTTGTACTTTTTGCTGTAATAAACATCCCCAATTTTTTTTTTTAAAAAAAAGCAAATTTTTTCCTCGGTTTGGTTTCGGTATGTATTCTTCTACATATCTTTGGTAATAAAAATCGCAATAAGCGTGTATTGATTGGTTTGCGCAAAAGTTATAGCATCTACAAAAGAAAAGAAAGATTTATGGCATTTTTATTATTATTTTTTTTACTAGTAATGGCAGTGATCTGCGATTTTTATCGGGACTGCGACATTATGGCGGACAGATTGGACACTTCTGACAAATTTTTGGGACCATTGTCATTTATATAAAAATGCACTGATTACTGTGTAAATGTCACTGGCAAGGAAGGGATTACCACTAGGGGGCGATCAAGGGGTTAACTGTGTTCCCTAGGGAGTGATTCTAACTGTGGGGGGAGGGGACTGACTGGGTGAGGAGACCGACTGTTGTTCATACTTAGTATGAGCAACAGATCGCTCTCCTCACCCCTGACAGCACGGAGATCTGTTTGTTTACGTTGACAGATCTCCGTTCTGTCTCTGTGTGGAGCAATTGTCAGTGCCCGGCGGTCATCGCGACCGCCAGGCATGCGCATCGGCTCCGGTGCACGCGTCCCCTGGTGGTCAAAAGGCAAACTGACGTAGCGTTACGTTGGTTCACCCAGGGTAGCCAACCTGCCGCAGTACAACTGCGGCAGCTGGTCGGGAAGGGGTTAATTAGAAAAAAAATCTAAGTACATTTTTCCTAATCGATATACCGCTGTTACATGACCCAGATGTTTCCCAGCCTGTCTGCAGGTAAACATAAGCAGGAGGAACTTCTAGTTCTCTGCTGCTGGTCACATTATAAAAAAAAAAAACAGCCTTTTAAAAATTAAAGTTGAAAGTAAAAATAACTAATATCAACAAACCGTTTAAAATTGTCATAAAAATATATATTTGAAATCAAATCTTTATTATTTTTTGGCAATAGCATGGTGTGGACGTTTTTTTGCCAGTCACATGTTGTGTCACGCCCCTCCAGTTTGTGTCTTAGAAAAACAGGGAGGTGAAGCCTCCATCAATCCACATGTAATATCTCGCCCCATTGTGTTTAGCTGGTTAGTGGGCATGAAGGAGGAGGGAGGGAGTGGGCTGTCATTTAACACTGTGTATACGCCCACATGTGGGACTCTTTAGGCACATGGGCTGCTCAGATATAATAGGGAGTGTCAGGACTGGGCTCTCAGTCCTTCCTTCTCTGTGCTCAGGTTGCTCAGCTGTCGGTTAATTGCCAGAACTCATCGTTCCACAGTAGCTCACCTGTTAATCATCTCCTGCTCTTCAGTCAAGCCCACGGCCAGCCCCTCCTGGCAATTTAAACTACCTGGTTCATTTCATCAATTGCCTTTTCCTTGGTCAAACATATCTAGAGACTCTCTGCTGTGTTCCTGTTGAGGACTTGCCTGGCTGATGTCCCTTCTGGTTCCTGATCCTGCCTGATGCCTCTGACTACGCTCATCTCTAACCCCCCCCCCCCCCCCCCCCCGATTTCCTGGCTTTTTCTGACTACACGATTTGGCTACCGAACCCTGGCTTTGTTTTGACTACGTTTATCAGTTGTACCATTTTTACCATTTTATTAAACTGCATTTTCTGTCTCGGTCTGTTTCATGGTTCCTGACAGGCAGGAAATGCTCAGCATTGAAACACACTGAAAACTGGGTATGTGCAGAGCTGCCAACACTGCTCAGCAAAATCCCTAGCTGCATTGGGGACATGAACAGAAGGTGGAGATAGAGAACAGCAGGATCAACCAGATTTTTTACAGAAAACAGAACTCATAGTGACTGAGTAGGAAAAGCATGCAATACAGCATTTATTGATAGTTTTTTTATGATGTGGGTTTAGTGACACTTTAATTATGACAAGCTCTGCAGTTGTCACTTTTGCTGTATGGTAACATCAAATCCAATTTCTACTGACATTTGATGTTATTCATAATATAGGAAAAAAGATAGGAAAGCCAGTTTGTTTTCCAAGAAAACTGACAGCCATGGGAAAGCCATATGAGAATACAGAAAAATGTGTTACAAAGGTAGACCAGTTCTCCATAGTCTGCCACACTAAGGTAATGTATGTTTTCTACAGCTCAATGTAGCCAATATCTCAGTTTTTATAACATAGATCAACCAATTTAAAGGAGAACTAGAGTATATACATTTTTTAGAATAATTGTGCAAGTCCAAATATTGGCAATGATGTCACAGATAACTCCGTCCCAGAGTTCCCTGGGCCCCTTAAACCGAGGCCCAGTGTGGAAATATGACAGGCCTCAAATGGGAGTTTGAGCAGTATGGAAGAAAGTCCAATGCTTAATCGGACACCATGGAACGTCTTCAGTCATTGTTGGCCTCTGAAAAGGTAAATTAATTTTTATTTTGTAAGTTGTGTTTATGTACATTTTACACTTAGGAGTCTGTGAGACACCTACCCTATACATCTTTCCCACAATCATGGGTGAATTTTGCTTGATGCAAACTGTGATAAATGCAGTGAATGCTGAAAACTGAATCTTAAAAAATTCGCAAATTTTAAGCGAATGTCTCATCAAATCAATGATAAATACACCCATAGTTTTGCAAGAGTGCATTCATGCTCTATTTTCACTTCCATTTTCAGAATGTTAGCATTACATTCATTCTTATGTCACCTTAGGTAATCTAAAAATGTATTGTTATAATAGATATAGATAAGCCACAGTTTTTTTAGCTCTAAAGTAGCATTGCCAGTGTTCACTGAAAACAAATATTAGTCTAAAAACAGGTACATTACCTATTATTTCTCAATTTCACCTCAAACTTCCAAATTATTCATTCAGTGGCCATGCTACCAGGTGTCATTATTTTATGCAAGTTCCACTTTAAAGGCGAAGTTCACCTTTCCAAAAAATAAAAAATAAATGCACTGCAATGTCAGGCTCCTGCAGACTGTGCCCAGAGCTCTCTGCCCTTACCTCTGTAAAGGCAGGCAGCTGATTTCTCAGTAGCATCTGATGCAGTCAACTCTCACAGTGCTGGAAGACAGACACTTAAGCTGGCCATACACCTATAGATTATCTGCAGATTTTCTATGGTTAGATGGAAAAAGTGCAACAGATTTCTCCATGTTCCCTAAACTTTGTGGATGGAGGAATCTCCCACTTTTTCCATCTAACCATAGAAAATCTGCAGATAATCTATAGGTGTATGGCCAGTTTTAGGACAGCATCCAGTGGCTTGAAGAGGCACAGCAGGAAGGATTTTTAGCAGAAGCATCTGTCTTCAAGTAATGAAAAACACACCATTACACATAACTAAAAAACTAAACTTCAGCTTTAGGTATCACACAATGAGTATGCCACAACAGCGCACCAGGGCTAATACTGGAGCCAGCATCTTGCTCAACACCAGAAGTGCCGACGAGAGGCCGAAGGGCAAAGCCATAAACTGGTAGTGTAGGGGGCCCACGGCAAAATGTAGGAAACATTGATGCGCTGGATGAAGACTTGCAGGTTTGCATCCTTGATGTCCACAGAAGTCTCGCTGGTGAAGGGAGGTGATAACATATTTGGTGGATTCCATGCAGAACTTCTGGGCTTGAATGAAGACATTCAGAGCTTTAGGATCCAGCATGGCATGCATGGCCCTCTTTGGGTTTAGGAATAGTGAACAGGTTGGAATAAAACCCAGAAACTGTTCTACCACAGGAACTGAGGCAATGATACCTTGATCCAGAAGACATGAGAAGCATTGATAGAGATCTGCTAATTTGTGTGGTAACACAGGAAGTTAATAGGTGAAAAACTGAGGGGCAGGGAGCAAAATTCCAGTTAGTAGCCCTGGGATACCTCCCCCTGTACACAAGTGTTGGAGATGCAAGTTTTTCTAGCATTTGCAAGGGTTAGTAAATGTCCCTCCATTCTTAAAGATGGGGCTATGCCTTCATGCCAAGGAAGATTTTTTAAATCGATGGATTTAGTTCCATTAAAGGACAGAACACTGGCAAATGGTCACTTCTGCACCAACTCCTCACCAAATGGATACAAGAGTAATAAACACTTGGGGGAAACAAACAGCTTATCAGGATATTTTCAATATCCACATAGGAAGAGCTGGAAAAGCAAGATAAGTCTTTGCAGGCTTCAAAATTTAGGCTAAGGATCACAATGCCGAATAGCTGCAAGAGTCCAAGTCCAGCAACAGTGTAGAGAAAAGTATTGATTGAAGTGCTAGCAAAAAAAGGCTAGTCTTACAATAAAGAAAGAAGCCCATGCTCCTAAAAGCATGCAACTGAGGGGTTACTCAGTTTTGGTCAGTGCCCAGTCCCTGAAGGTTACAAACTTCCTGTGTCCCTTAATATACAAGAAAGAAAATACATTTTGGAATTTTAACAATTGTGACTCATTCTGTAAACTTACATTTTCATATGATCTTTATTATGGTGTGGCAAAACAGCTCCAAATCCTTTTTCTGGACATCCAGTTGACCTGAAAAGGGAAAATTATGTGTGTTACTTTTTAGAGCTGCAACAAGGTTCTTATGACGTTTCAGTATCTTCTTCTTTAGTGGGAAAACTAAACTGAAGAATGCTGTAACACAGGTCATGCATGCATTGTGCACCATCATGTCGATAAAGTAATCGGAAAAAAAATACAGTGCTTAGGTGTAGCCTAGACTGTGAGCTTTAGACACTCCTTCTTCCAGTCTTGCTCACAAAGTCCTCTGATTTACCCTGGACCTCTATCTTAGTGATATTTCTATATCCTACAAGATATATTTGCAGCTCTCTACAGACAGACTTACTGGATAAACAATTTAAGAAACATGGACAATTGTGCACTAACCAACAGAATCTAATCAAACTCATCATGCATAATCAAACACTGTATATATCTGTCAACGGATTTGTATTTCTATAAAGCCAATGTTGTGATTTACACACACCCAGACAGGTCTCAATTGATGAATAAAGTGTATTCAGAACATTTTATGTTTTGTTTTGATTAGAAAGGGGGAAAGCTGGAAGTTTTGCCCCTGCTGGGAAGATCTATTAGCCCAGATGACCAGAGAGGAAGTGATGGGAAAAAATGTTACAGTTGTTTATAGAACAGAAAACGAGGGAAATCAGTTCCAATCACAGCTTAGATGGGCTTACTAAATCAAATACATACTGTACATATTCACAGTATGTCTAAAATAAATATCCGATGTATCCAGAGTTCTAATTTAAGCATAAAGCAACATTTCATAAAAAATACAAATAAAAGGTTACCTCTTAATATCTAGAATACCGATGTTGTCCTCGTTGATCATTTTCTTAGGGACCTCTTTGACTTGATATTCATCTTTTAACTGAATCTGGGATAAATGTTGATGTGTTGTAGTGATCCAGTCCTGAATATAAGCACATATGGAGTAAACTTGAGCTATATAAAAATAAGAATGATCAGCTGTATTGATCAACTGCATGAAATGTATAATATATTAATTCAACTGTATTCATTCAATTTATTTCATGGTTTACTTTAGTCTCTGGCTCTGTAAAGAACAATTTTACCAATATCAGTCTCTGGCTCTGTAAAGAACAATTTTACCAATATCACACTGATAAAAAACGTTAGCAAAAAAAAAGATTTGGACTGAAATTTAGACTACACCCAATCACTGGCAAAACAAATTATGGATTTGGAAAAAAAATGTTTCCATGACTTTGTATGTCATTTGGGAATGGGTTTTTTGGACTATTAGGCAAATTGATACACTGGTTTGTTTATGCTTTAGTGAAAAACCAACACTGAACCAATTCATATGAAGGAATACCCTAACATTTCAGAAGTGCCATATACACTAAGCGGAAATGGGAATATAAATAGGAAAGGGTCCAGTACCACCTCTAACACTGTACATACATTTTACAACATCTTGTTTCTGGACCTTAAAAGCCCCTTCCAAATCCTTTTTTATCCTTTTAACACAAGTAGTGACCCAATGAGGTACACTGTTGTGGCATACACACTGGACTTCTTGCAATTAGAGCAGATATTTTAAACTAAACTAATCAATTTTACCTTTGCTCAGAGCTGAAAGCTTTCAGCTGGTGGACGTTTTCCTGCCAATGAAGATATGAGTTCAGCAAAAGCAGACAACTGTCATCTCATACCCTGGGGCTGATTTAGAGGTAATAATAAAAGCAGTGCCTCTTAAAGTGATTGTAAAGTCTCATTTTTTTTTTTTTATTTGTTAAAAATAATAAACATGTTATACTTACCTGCCCTGTGCAGTGGCTTTGCACAGAGCAGCCCCGAAGCTCCTCTTCTCGGGTTCCTCCTCAGCTCTCCTGGCCCCTCACTCCTGACGAATGCCCCCACAGCAAGCAGCTTGCTATGGGGGCACCCGAGCCAAGCTGCAGCTCTGTGTATCCATTCAGACATGGAGCCTCGGCCCAGTCCTGCCCCCTTTCTCTCCTCATTGGCTGACTGATTTTGATTGACAGCAGCTGGAGCCAATGGCGCCATGCTGCTGCTTCAGCCAATGAGGAAGGGAGTCCCGGGCAGCCAAAACAACCCTACAACATCACTGGACAGAGAGGGGGGCTCAGGTAAGTATTAGGGGGCTACTGCACACAGAGGGCTTTCTATCTTAATGCATATTAATCATATTAACATTGACACTCTGTATGTATAATTTTACAGTGATTCTCAGACTGTTGTTATAACTCTGTTCTCTTTTGTTTATCTAGTGGTCTCAATTTAATAAATCCCTTACACATCCCCTGAGGAAGCTAAAGTAGCGAAACATGTCGGGCTAGTGTGCAATACCTGTTGCTGTGATTTATTACCCACCTGTATAAGATATTGACCACCAAATGTTTATAACTACATACAGCTTACCCACAGTATGCATTGTCTGTCTTTTCTTTTAAGCATATTATGTTAATAAAAATCATGTTTTATCTACAATAAGTCAAGTGTATATGTATATATCTGACACCGATAAAATCCCCTTATCCTTTTTTTTTTTATCTAATAAAAAAACCTTCTGACTTTACAACCACTTTAAGTACCATAAAATTCCTATTCAATACAGTAAATATGAGATCCGGAAGAATATGAGCTGTCATCTCATAACCAGGGGCTGATTTAGAGGTAAAAATAAAAACAGTGCCCCCTAAGTACCATAAAATTCTTATTCAATGTAGCAATGAGGTCAGCAGCAGTGGACATCGGTCATCTCATGCCCAGGGGCTGGTTTATTATTATTAATATACAGGGTTTATATAGCGGAAAACAGTTTGTGCAGCGCTTTACAATATAAAGGAGACAATAAAGCAACAATTAAATTCAATACAAGAAGGTTAGGAGGGCCCTGCTCCTGCAAGGTCACAATCTATAAGATTTAAAGGTAAAAAATAAAAGAAGTGCCCCTTAAGTACCATAAAAGTGTTATTCACTAAATAAAAAAAAAATAAAAAAAGGAAAATAATACAATAGCATCAACAGCATGGTGAACGGGCGGATGAATGAAAGGTCTGCCTCCTCAATTCACAGATTCTTTTCCAATCATAGAAGCTATAGTACAGCTTCTATGAATGGAGGAGGGGTGCAGAAAGGATGGGTATGGTCAGTACACTTGATGAGTGCACATGACAGGTTCCTCATCTCTACTTACCCCCACTGCACTAAAATATTGTTCTTTGGGGGGGGGGGGGGGTTGGAAGATTCTTTGGGTGGTGTTGGAAGAAACAAAAATGTTATATATTGCAGCTTATCGGTCTTTCGTTGTGGTGGCTGTATTAGTTTTCTTTTTTTCAGGCTTTTTTACCTTTATTTCCACCTAGTGATCTTGTCAGCAACACACTTCCTTTTCTAGGGTGACAGTGCTCACTCACTGCACTAGATTTATGAAGAAACAGCAATGTCACCTAATGGCTGGTAGTGTGTTAGGACTACAGAAAACCTTCCTCTCTCATTTCCATAACATAAAGGGTGTTCTGTAGTTCACATATGTAACCTGGACAGGAACATAAGAATGCTTGAGATAAGACTGCAGAGTGCACAGGAGGCAGGACAGCAATTGATTTCTGGCTCGATCACCAAGTATATGTTTTGATCAGTTATCAGATATAACAAAAACACATTCAAAGGCATTTTGGCAGACCAATAATAGAAGTTCATTGTTAATTTTATACACTTTAACGCATTTTTGAGCCAGATAACATCTTTGCTAAACCAACACAGAAAATGCAAATATTTTTTGTACACAACAAAAGCTTAATCACAATCCAAAATATTTTAGATCCCTTTATAGCACATTTTCATCTCGTGTAATAATATGCAACGTCTGAATGTTTTCAATCACTTGCAGTAAACTGTAAAATTAGCCAGTTCCAAATATTTCCTAGCACATTTATTAAATATTTTACAGGACAATTCTTTGTTCCAACTCTCCTAAAAATAAATGTGGAACTGAACAATCACAACCCTCTTTAGCATCAAGTGTTAGTCCGCCCCCTAGTGTTAACATGAGACAATGAAGAAAAAACTCAGAAAAGGATACAAATTATGTATTTATATTTTTCCTATATGTTTGGCAAATAACATTTATTCATTGGCTGAAATGCATTAAATGTGTAAGATTCTTTAATTTAGTCATTTATTGTTATGATTACAATTATTATGGTTTTTAGACAAAGTATAATAATACAATGTATATAATGTAATCATATTGCTATTGTCCATGTGCTAAATATAATCAGATTTGCCTTTGCCCATGTTTTATACAAAAAGGATGTTTATATGGTCCAGGGATTCTGTTTAGTTCTGTTTCATACCTGACCTTCATATTTGAAACACCAGGTTATCTGCAATAAGGAGATTTTGTATATAGGGTGACAAGGTATACTATCATAATGGAAATAAAGATTATATATCTGCTCTAAGTGATAGATGAATTAAACAATGTGAAAAATTTGTCATTTAATGACCTGAAGCTAAGCACTATAACCCAGATACAGGGCACAAAATAAAAATGGAAAAAATAAAGTGCAGCGCTAGGTTTAAACACAAGATGATCCTGTGCATAAAAACATATATGAAAGTAGATATAAAACTGTATTATTACAGTGCAGTATGACCTTAAACATTAAATAGCATCAATTCAAATAAAGTTCAACTATACAGTGCACATATGATGTATAGTATTATACACAACCAAAATATTTAGTTTTAGTGCGACCCCAATGCGACAAATGCAAGATGAAAACAAAGTCGCATAAAAAACGCACAAAAGTGCAAAAAATTATGCAAATTGTAAAGTTCAACACTAAGTTTTGGCACAAAAAGACTCTATGCATGAGAACATGTGAAGAAAGTATTTAGTTTTAGTGCGATCCCATGCGACAAATGCAAGATGAAAACAAAGTTGCATAAAAAACGCACAAAAGTGCAAAACAATATGCAAAATTGTAAAGTGCAACACTAAGTTTGGGCACAAAAAGACTCTGTGCATGAGAACATATGTGAAGAAAATATAACACAATACATATACACGTTCTACACATGTGCAATTGGATTTTAAACAGACGTGTATGTCCATTTTTCCTTGCAAGGACTATAACAGCAATTTTAACCTGGTTGCCAACTTTATCTCCTACATTTTTACTGGCCAAGCTGCAGACAATTGGGAAGGCTACCGCCACCAGAGGACAGAAACTGAAGGGAAATTTCAACAAGAAAGCAAACAGATAACCCACTCTGTCCAAACAAAACATGGCTTTAGCTTGAGTTCTACTTCAAGAGATGTTTCAAAGTGACAAAATAAGTAAAATATAATATTTTATTTTTTTCTAATTTATTATTTTTGTTTCTGTTTTTTTTCCTTTGTTCCTTTTATTAACCATTTTACGGTGTAATGCTTCCTGACCCCCTTTCTTTATGATAGGAGATTCTGTGCATAAGTAGAACTACTAAATATTTACAATTCTATATAGGAGGTCATGTATAACAAGTACAGTCCTTTACACAAAATGTAATACTAATTTGTTAAATTGCTGTTTGTATGCTTGAAATGTCATTAGATTTTTCTTCAAACGCCCAATAAAGAAATACAGTATTAAAAAAAGAGAAATAATTTTCCGCAGTCTTTTTTTATGAGGCTTGAGTTATAACAGAAATTTGCTGAAAATTAAAAATGCGTAATGTGCTTTATGAAGTCCAATTTCTACTCACTTCTGAATGTGAATTTCCAAATCTCCTATATGAAGAATGACATAAATTCTTCTTGCCCAAAGGAACTTCACTAACATCATAGTCTTTAGGTTCAGCTTCACGATTTTGATGCCTAGTAGAAGAAAAGAAATCGAATGGAAACAAAAATGAAAAATACGTATAAATGAAATGTATTTTAATGTAATACATATTTTTTTATGTAATTGTTGGTGTTTTAGTTACACAGGCTTTTGTTATCATATAAGCAAAAGGAACAATAATGCCCCGTACACACGGTCGGATTTTCCAATGGAAAATGTGTGATAGGACCTTGTTGTTGGAAATTCCGACCGTGTGTAGGCTCCATCACACATTTTCCAACGGATTTTCCGACACACAAAGTTTGAGAGTAGGCTATAAAATTTTCCAACAACAAAATTCGTTGTCGGAATTTCCGATCGTGTGTACACAAATCCGACGCACAAAGTGCCACGCATGCTCAGAATAAATAAAGAGATGAAAGCTATTGGCTGCTGCCCCGTTTATAGTCCCGCCATACGTGTTTTACGTCACCACGTTCAGAACGATCGGATTTACCAACAACTTTGTGTGACCGTGTGTATGCAAGACAAGTTTGAGCCAACATCCGTCATAAAAAATCCATGGATTTTGTTGTCGGAATGTCCGATCAATGTCCGACCGTGTGTACGGGGCATTAGACTTGGTACCAGTGCTAAAAGGGTTGTGCACTACTGAATATAACAGCAAAACATCAAACATACTTAGAAGCACTTTAAATATTTAGAACGCAATATTACAAACTTGATGCAATTTAGTCAATTTAGAACCCAGCTGCCTTTTTGATTGTATGCACGTAAAAAGGACATGAATGGGCCTCATCAATTTGCACCACCATAGGTTTGCTTATAAAGTAGAAATATATATCAAACTATAAAATCAGTTATGTGAAGTAGACACCCCATAACTGTAAGGCAAGGCTCTATATTTTTCTAGGTTTTTCAAAGTACACCCCAGAACCCTTTGTAAGTTCCTGTTGATTCTACCAGCAGAACTATTGTGTAGGTTTTAATTTTATAGAGTGACAACACTCTTCTTTCTACAGTGAAAACAGCCTTGTTGCTGCTGTAGTGACTTTGGCACAGTTGATTGCCTTATGAGTAAAAAGCTCTGCCCTCAGTCTGTTAGATTGAAAGCACATTGCTCCATCTACAGGAGCCTAGGGAAATATAATACATTTTGGGTTTTGGGTTTAATACCGCTTTAACCCCTTCCCACCACCCAGGTCCAGATCTTAAATAAAAGTAAAGGTAGGTTAATTGGCTTCTGTCCAAAATTGGCCCTAGTAGATGAATGTTAGGGACCATGCATTGTGGGCTCCTTGAGGGTAGGGACCAATGTCAGTGTGCAATGTATGTGTGGAGTGCTGCGTAAATTGACAGCGCTATATGGGTACCTTAATTAAATAATAATATAATAGATGAACATCTTAATGAGACACAATGTACAGGGATATCAACAATTGTAGACACGCACCCACACTCACTGAGGTTGAACTGGATAGACTGGTGTTTTTATTCAACCTTACTAACTACAGTATGTAACTATGTAACCACCACCTCCTGGCCCTTTAGAGGTTCCAAATGCTGGGAGGCAGAGGCAGGAATTCCGATCATGTGATCGCTGTTATTTGCATTCACATCGGTCACATGATCGGAAAGCTCCTGATCGCAAGTATGCATCGGAGCTTTCCAGTACCCGCCAGTTACTCTGCCGGGTGTGTGCAGGGAGCACAAACTCATCACAGCAGGCCCGGGCAGTCCCGCCAGGGGGCGGCCAGTGACGGGACACCCACGGAGTCGGTCCCCCGCACTGCAACGCAAACACCACCAACTGCTGCCCCCCCAAAAGGCCCCCACTGACAGACCCCCCCATCTACTGCCCTTCCCCCCACCCAAACCCCTGCCCCCCTCACAGACCTTCACGATCCAACTACCAACCCCCACTGACAGACCCCCAACCCCCGACAACTACTGCCCTTCCACCCATCCCACCAACTACCACCCCTCCTTCCACTGACAGACCCCCAACCCCCCCAAAAATATCAACCCCTCCCTCCACTGACAGGTTCCCAACCCCTAACCAGATATTCATGCTACAGCCACTGTAAAACTCTGTATCCCCCATGTATCCCCCTGTTAATAATAATGACTCGTGACTGTGTCCCTACTTGGCTGTCAAGGTGCCTGAGCTTGTGTCGTGCCTGTGTCCCCGCCGAAGTGTTGGCATGTAAAGAGTTAGGTGATCATGCCTGTGTCCCGCCAACCATTTGACATGTAAGGAGTTAACAGAGTTCAGTTACCTCTTCGGGTGCAGTTCGGCGCTCGGCTTGTTTTGCCTGAATCTGGCGCATGCACAGTTGCATCAGAGGATACATATCTTCATGCTTCTCTGGGAGAGGAGACACTGGTGTGACCCAGTCACCAACAGGCCGCTCCTGCCAGGACATGCCGCTCGGCGGCCCTTCCCACCTGGAAAATGCCTCGTGTGCCCTATGGTCAGCCCGAGCCTGCAGCACAGTAATGTGTTTACACTTCTGATGAGGACCCTGATGTAAGGGGAGACTCTGACGAGGACCCTGATGTAAGGGGAGACTCTGACGAGGACCCTGATGTAAGGGGAGACTCTGACGAGGACCCTGATGTAAGGGAAGACTCTGACGAGGACCCTGATATAAGGGGAGACTCTGACGAGGACCCTGATGTAAGGGGAGACTCTGTCGAGGACCCTGATGTAAGGGAAGACTCTGACGAGGACCCTGATGTAAGGGGAGACTCTGATGAGTACCCTGATGTATGGGGAGGCTCTAATGGGGACTCTGATGTAAGTGGGGATTGTAATTGGGGCCCTGATGTAAGGGGAGCCTCTGATTGAGAACCCTGATGTAAGGGGAGCCTCTGATTGAGAACCCTGTTGTAAGGGGAGACTCTGATGTGGACCCTGATGTAAGGGGGGACTCTGATGGGGACCCTGATGTAAGTGGGGATTGTAATGGGGGCCCTGATGTAAGTGGAGCCTCTGATTGAGGACACTAATGTAAGGGGGGACTTTGATGGGGGTCCTGATACAGGGGGGACTGTGATTGGAACTCTGATGTAAGAGCTACCCTGATGGGATTTTTTTTAGCCCATAAATATTTGTAAAATACACAATGCGTCCTTCCTACTGAAACATTTGGAGACTCTGGTCCCTAGACCTAAATAAGCATTAATAGTATAACAAAAGGCAAACCTTTTTTTAAAGGATTAGAAAACCTGCCTGATATTTTAATGCTGTTTGTGTCCCCAATAGGGAGATTTGTGCTCTCTATTTGTCCTAGTGACCATTATCACAGAGAGTGAAAGTAAATCCCAAATTTTGTGTACTCGCTAGAACAGGAATAGAGGGGAAATCTTCCAATAGGGACACTTGTTTTGGTGACAACCCACTTTGGAGGAATTTTCTCTCATTTCCTATTTTGGCTACGGGACAGGACATAAATGTAAGTTTCACCTAAAAAAGAGAGAAGGGGACTAAGGTGGTCCCAGGAATGCCAATGAAGGAAGAAGCTACCACGTAATGAGATAAAAAAATATACAAAATACTTTATTGAGACATCTATGTAAAAGTTGTGATAAGGGATCCCACGTCTGTGGATCTAGACCACACAGGTGGGATCCATACCTCCACAGCATTAAGAGATAAAAAAGCCAAAGACAACGTTGTATTAAAAATAGACAGTGGTGGGTCGACCCACCTACCCCTAAATACCCCTTCCAATTCCCAAGGCCCCCAAGGAGACCACACAAAAATATATATGTTGGTGAAAAAATGGAGTCCTTGGAGCTGCTGACTTGAATTTTAACCACTGGGGGGAGCCCACCCTGTTGCAGGGGTATGGGCAATGATACCCAGTAATGTCTGCGTCTCGTCTAGTAAATTAAACCAATGTTACTATATGCAGCCACTAATAGGTGGCATGGAATCCAAGTCCTGATCATGCAGTGGTATACCATGAGTGAGGATGCCTGATATGTCCATAATAGGGAAATCGCTGTGTGTCAAAATGAAACAGGGTGCATTCAGTAATGACACCTAATCCAGGTTAAGCCAGTGCGGTTGGTCCCGTCCGGAACTAGGATAGATAACCTGCAAGAATCAATTTCAATAGAGTGTATGGACTATAGCAGGAAAAGTCTCACCGGCATAAATGCTTCAACATTCACATATGATCCTTGTATTTGTTTGAATGGACATGCAATCTTGGCATCCAACAATCCCCAGGATACTGGTAGTGGGATGTGTACAATCCTGTCCTCTGAACTGGCTCCTATGCTGGGCATGTGATGACTGCCTCAATGTTCATACAGTGCACAGCGCTGTGCGGCTGACCAGTCTGAGCATGGGGGATGTGATATGTAGCAGTGCAGCAACAGGTGTGAGTCAATTCAAAGTATTCGGTTCTTACCCGTTCTGCTGTTCAGCACGATAGCTGGCAAAATCCCTCCATGCGAGCATAGGGTCAGCGTATTGAGACTCCCTATCAGTGCAGCCTCATCAGTACCTCTTCATCAGTGCCTATCAGTGCAGCCTATCAGTGCCCATCAATGCAGGAGGCTGGCAAAATCCCTTCATGCGAGCATAGGGTCAGCGTATGGAGACTCGGCTCCCGCTTTGCCTCTGAGTCCTCATGTTTCCGTCAATGGAGAGACAGGCTTAGCGTGCTGGGACTTCCGAGTCAGCGGCGGGGGGGGGGGGGGGTGGCTGGGGTGCTCTATGCCCAAATACATTTGCTAGTAGGTGTCCCTCGTTCCCATCTCAAAATGTTGAGAGGTATGCACAAGTGCTTTTTTTTTACCACTACTATTCCTTTATATTGGTTTTTAAAATGTACAAATGCAGCAATTTAGAAATTGAATGAAAGGTTTAGTACTGGGAAACACTTTTTGAAAGATAAAAAGTGCATTTTATATACAATTATATAGATCAGACCAAAATGAGGAGGAAAGAAGGACAGAGGGACATTGCTTCAAATCAGGGACAGTTGCATTAACCCTTCACATCCAGTCATCCCAGGAGGTTTACTCTTACCAGCCAGACACCATGGTGTGCTTGTCATAGTGCATGTGCTTTGAACGCAGGTACAGCGAGCCTTTCTTCTCCACCATATCCCCCCTGATTGCACTGTCCATCATATACACGGCCATGGCTGTCCACAAACTTGTCAGCAGCTCTACAGGTATGCCGGGGACAGGACCCTGCACACGTGTTCATCCGCACTGCTTCCTCCTATACATAGCACTCTAGAACCCTCTGTATAACTGCTAAAAGCAGAGCGAACTCCGAGAGCAAGAAAAGCGAGCTGGTGACCCGAATGTGTCGTTTTCGGGGGGGAAAAGAGAAGCAGAAAGACGGGCACTTTCCTAGTCGCCATGGTGACAGAGACGCTAAGCAGGCTGTGTGCTCGGATCCCTCCGCCGCCAGTGCTGGAGATGTAGTCCCTGCACAGTGAGTGGGGATGGATTCATGTTGTCACATGGATGGTTGGCGAGTGATTCATCGTTATCGATTTCACTGACAATTACCATGAAGCCTTGTAAAGACAACATGATTATCAACAAAACAGCAAGTGTACATTGAATGCAGCACGGAGGAGCGGACCCACACTGTGCACTATGAAGAGCACACAACATTATACCATGTTTATATTATACCATGTCATAGGACACATTCCATCAGTAAGAGGAAGTCACACAATACCATTGTTGTCACCAATACTGTGAAATGCATTTTTTTTAATGCATACATTTACTTTCTGTAGTAAAACTAGCATTATGTACTTGGGTCACACTATAATTTACACTTATTTGCAGACATTTTTTTTTTCATTTTTTATAAATGAATGCATCATATTTAATACCCCCTTCCCGCCCAGGCCAATTTTCAGCAATGTCGCAATTTGAATGACAATTGCACGTCATGCAAAACTGTACACATATGACATTTTTATCATTTTGTTCACACAATTCGAGTTTTCTTTTGGTGGTTTATTAGGTAAATCAGCCAAGGATAAGTGGAGACGCTATATACTTTAGCGAAACATGTCGAGAAATAAGTTTTTGTACAGTAGATATCTGATCACATAATTTTTCTGAAGAAGATTGTTATATCTTTTTTTAACAAATGTATTTTATAAAATTTGTTGTTTTATATTATACATGAAATAGTTTTTTAATTTTTTAGGCCCGGTTCACACTAGTGCAATGCCAGACATCGCATGTGATTCGCACCACGTTGCATTTCACATAACATGCGATGTTTGTGCGATGCGATTTCAGCCATACAAACTGTATGGGTGCAATCGCATCACATTCGCACCAAAATGGTGCAGGACCCTTTTTTTTTTTTGGTCCACGCTGGAATCGGATCGTATGGGTGTTCACACTTATGCAATCCAATTCCTGCACCATTTTACAGTTCGCACTGCGATCTGCGAACAGATCTGGGGGTGTCGTTAACTTTGCATTGAGACCCGCAGCGGTTCGCAGGGTTCTCGCATTGCACTAGTGTGAACCGGGCCTTAAAGTTAAGGTTAAACACAAAAAAAAAAGCCAAAAATAGTTGTGGTTTTATTTCTCTTCTCTCTCTATTGTTCTCTCTCTTATGTTCACTTTCTATTGTCCGCTCTATTGTTTGCTCTCTATTGTTACTGTATTTTAGAGCTGTAATTTTTTATTTTTCCTATGTTTTATTGTATTTGCTTTGCAGGTATGGTATGTCTTACTGTTATACTGTAATGTTACTTTGTTTTATTGTTAACCATCATTTGCTTAGCAGGTATGCCATTCAGCTGAAGCACGGGTTTATTTATTCTGACCCGTTATTTATTTAACAGCGTTTGCTCCCATGATACGTAAAGCTGTGACTCCAGCGCTGTAGGAGGTGATTTTACCACCACAGTTTAAAAAAAAGAGCATATATGCCGAAGCATGGGGGCAGGGTTGGAGGAGCGATTTGCTCCTAACATTAGGGGTGGATTGCCCCCATGCTTTGGCATATATTTTTTAGGCACAGATTGCGTTAAAAAATCAAGTTGTTTTATTGAGTCAATGTTTTATCGTTACCAGTGTTTGCTTTTCAGGTATGCCATTCAGCTGCAGCACTGATTTATTTATCTTGACAGCAACAGCATTTGCTCTCACGATATGTAAATCAGCGACTCCAGTGCTGTAGAAGGTGATTTCACCACCACAGTTTAAACAAAAAATGGTACATGTATGCCCATCATTAGAAGTGGTTGGATGAAGGGCGGTATTCTAATCTATTTTTTTCGTTCAGTCCACAGGCTGCATGAAAAAAAGAACATTACAATATATGCCCAACAAGGACCAGCAACGTATTGGTATGTTGCTGAACTTTGAGTGGTTATACCAGAATGATGTCTGCAGGTTTAGGTATCATCTTGGTATCATTCTTTTCAGCCAGTGGTCGGCTTTCATGTAAAAGCAATCCTAGTGGCTAATTAGCCTCTACACTGCTTTTATAAGCAGTGGGAGGGAATGTCCCCCCCCCCACTGTCTTCCATGGTTTTCTCGGCTTCTCCTGTCTCAACAGGGAACCCGACAATGCAGCCGGTGGCTCTACCAGCTGACCATAGAGCTGATCAGAGACCAGAATGGCTCCAATCATCTCTATGGTCTAAGAAACCAGAATCTACGAGCATTTCATGACTTAGGTTTCACCGGATATAAACATCGCCATTGGGAAATTGGGAAAGCATTTTATCACACCGATCTTGGTGTGGTCAGATGCTTTGAGGGCAGAGGAGAGATCTAGGGTCTAATAGACCCCAGTTTTTTCAAAAAAGAGTACCTGTCACTCCCTATTGCTATCATAGGGGATATTTATATTCCCTGAGATAACAATAAATATGATTAAAAAAAATGAAAGGAACAGTTTAAAAATAAAATAAAAAAAGCAAAATAAATAATAATAATAAAAAAAAAGCACCCTGTCCCCCCCCGTGCTCACGTGCAAAGGCGAATGCAAGCGTCGGTCTGGTGTCGTATGTAAACAGCAATTGCACCATGCATGTGAGGTATCACTGCGAAGGTCAGATCGAGGGCAGTCATTTTAGCAGTAGACCTCCTCTGTAAATGTAAAGTGGTAACCTGTAAAGGATTTTAAAGGCTTTTAAAAATATATGTAGTTTGTCGCCACTGCACATTTGTGCGCAATTTTAAAGCATGCCGTGTTTGGTATCCATGTACTCAGCATAAGATCATCTTTTTTATTTCATCAAACATTTGGGCAATATAGTGTGTTTTAGTGCACTCAAATTTTTTTAAAAAAGTGTTTTTTTCCAAAGAAATTGTGTTTGAAAAATCGCTCCACAAATACTGTGTGCAAAAAAAAAAAAAAAATGCAACACCCACCATTTTAATCTGTAGGGCCTTTGTTTAAAAAAAAATATATTGTTTGGGGGTTCAAAGTAATTTTCTAGCAAAAAAAAATATTTTTTCATATAAACAAAAAGTGTCAGAAAGGGCTTTGTCTTCAAGTGGTTAGAAGAGTGGATGATGTGTGGCATAAGCCTCTAATTTTGTGCATAAAATGCCAGGACAGTTCAACCCCCCCCCCCCCAAATGACCCCTTTTTGGAAAGTAGACACCCCAAGCCATTGCTGATGTTGAGTCCATGGAATATTTTATATTTTGACACAAGTTTCGGGAAAATTTTAATTTTTTTTTTTGCACAAAGTTGGCACTAAATGATATATTGCTCAAACATGCCATTGGCATATGTGGAATTACACCCCAAAACACATTCTGCTGCTTTTCCTGAGTACGGGGATACCACATGTGTGAGACTTTTTGGGAGCCTAGCTTTGAACAGGACCCCGAAAACCAATCACCGCCTTAAGGCTTTCTAAGGTCGTAAAATGGTGATTTCACTTTGTCACTACCTATCACAGTTTCGAAGGCCATGAAATGTCAAGATAGCACAAAACCCCCACAAATTACCCCATTTTGGAAAGTAGACACTTCAAGCTATTTGCTGAGAGGCATGTTTTCGGGATAATTACAATTTTTTTTTGTCACTAAATGATATATTGCTCAAACATGGCATGGTTATATGTGGAATTACACTCCAGAATACATTCTGCTGCTTCTCCTGAGTACGGGGATACCACAAGTGTGAGACTTTTTGGGAGCCTAGCCACGTACAGGACCCCAAAAACCAAGCACCGCCTTCAGGCTTTCTAAAGGCGTAAAATTGTGATTTTACTCCTCACTACCTATCACAGTTACAGAGGCGCTGAAATGTCCAGATAGCACAACCCCCCCCTCCCCCCCAAATGACCCCATTTTGGAAAGTGGACACCCCAAGGTAGTGTCTGGTGAGCCATGGTGTGTATTTTGCAGCTCTCATTTGTTTTTGAAAATGAAGAAAGAAAAGAAAAATGTATTTTTCTTTTCTTTTTTTCAATCTTCAAAACTTTGTGACAAAAGGCGAGATCTGCAAAATACTCAACAGGCCTCTCAGTAAATAGCTTGGGGTGTCTGCTTTCTAAATTGGGTCATTTGGGGGGGGGGTTGTGCTATCTGGGCATTTCATGGCCTCCGAAACTGTGATAGGCAGTGAGGAGTGAAATCAAAAATCAATACAGACCTACCCCTCAGCACAAACTGACAGAACAGACCAACCCCCCCAGTACAGACCTCTCAGTAAATATGTACCTCCCCAGCAGACAACCCTCAGTACAGACTCACCCCCCTTCCCCCCGCACAGACCCCTCAGTACAGAGGGAAACCCCGTCAGCACAGACTGACCCACCCCAGCACAGACTCCTCAGCACAGGGTGGTGCAACACAAAATAATTCACGTGTGGCGGTCACAGCACCACATGCAAGTCCACACCCAGTGTGAGCCACCGCCCCTTAGTACACCACTGCTTTGGAGACCCCTGATGTAATTGATCACAGCAATGTGCATGCATGTTCGAAAATACTAAAAGCTGCCAAACATGAATAAACTCAAATTTTAGCTGCTTAATGCAGAATCAAAATTTGTTCCAGCACCTGAAGTAAAAGAGATTATTCAGTTAACATTTGTCACAGAAGCCAGGTGGAAAATGCCCCGCAGGATTGCTCAGTGGTCACTGTGGACTGGGCTGGAGACAAGTTGTTAGACATCACAATGATAAATTGATTGACAATGTAGCTGGATGTAGGCCTGTGCTGTGGCTGTCTCTTTGTTGGATTGGGCTGTCTCTTTGCTATATGGGGAGTTTCCTTGCTATATGGGGATGTCTCTGTTGGATTGGGCCATCTCTTAGCTGGATTGGGATGTCCCTTTGCTGAATATGTGGGGATGTCTCCTTTCTGAATATATGGGGATGTCTCTTTGCTGGATTGGGGTGTCTCTTTGCTGAATATATGTGGATGTCTCTTTGCTGGATTGGGATGTCTCTGCTGAATTTATGTGGATGTCTCTATGCTGGATTGGGATGTCTCTTTGCCTTTTTAAAATGTATTTTTGCTGGATTGGACTGTCTCTTTGCTGAATATATGGATCTGTCTCTTTGCTGGATTGGGATGTCTATTTGCTGGGTTGGGCCATCTCTTTGCTGAATATATGGGGATGTCTCTTTTAATGGATTGGATTAATTTCCATATAGTAAGTTGTAAGGGTGTTAAAACAAAAGTGGGTGCACTCAAGGACTCAGTGGGATGGCCCGTGGGTGGATTCCGTGGAACGGCCAGTGGGCGGGCCCTGGGGAATGTTAGTGGTCAGGCCTAAAGCCGTGCAAAGGGCCAAAAAATTTCTGGTGGCTGCCCTGGCTGTCATAATACAATACCTGGCACTGCAAATTGGTCCATCCATGCTGTTATGCATGTCTGAGGGAATCAAGTGATTTGAATGAGTGTCTGTCACAGCTCCATATTTCTATTAACCCCCGTCACACTGAAGGATTACACTGACGGAGGTGGGGGCATGGGAGGAGGAAGATTTCTGCTAAATGAGAACAGCTTTATGGATGACAGTCTGCTTTAAGATATTGATGGCATCCTGTAACCAGGGTTATATTAAGACATCATGCTGCTCTAGTCTAGGCACACCTAGATACCGGTGCACTTTTGTACAAGCCCAGTACATTATAGAGCTAGTTTCATGGGAAGCATAGGTGTGCGCAGCCTATTGCATTAGGGTGTGCACCCTTAAGCTCAAACACACATGCATGTGTCTACATATATATGAACCCGGCACATTGATCTCCCTGCCGATACAGTGAAAGAGAAGAGTATAAACACTTTTCTTATGGCAGAGCAGGTAAGAGGGAGATCTTTACCATGTTCCTGCTGCTACACAGAGCGATAACACTAATGCGCATGGGATGATTAGGGTGTGCCTGGGCACACCCGGCACACCCTGTGCGTACGCCTATGATGGGAAGTGATTAGGCAGCAATTTCTTCCTAAAGTTAAATATATTTTTCCTTACATATCCTACATATAGCATTTATTTTTTACTCATTCTTACTTATTAAAGTTAGGGCCTGTGTCCATGGGCTTTTGTATGCTTTTACCACTTGCCCTCTCATCCCTGTACAACCTCTCTGGACCAGAGGAACATTTACATTTCTGCGATGAACCTGTGTATTCAACAATAACGTTGTCATTACTTAAGATAACAAAGCAATACATAGTTTTTATAGAACAAACCAGGCTTTGTTTTTTGTGATATTGTCTTGCAAAAAACTATTTTTAATGCAATCCCAAAAAATTAAAAATAAATCATAACTAAAAAAAAGCAGTTTTTGCTTTCTTGACCAGTGTTCATAAAAAAAATAATAATAATCTTACAGTAGAGTGAAAGTATAAATAATATTCTATAATCTGTCCTTTTTAAAATTACACTAAAATTATGAGTGTGGTACAAAGCATTGCAAAATTATTTACAAAAGAATTGTTTCTTTTCTTTCAATTTTGCATGACACAAAAATATGAACAAACAAAACAGAAATGACAATAAATTTAAATATTAATGGTTAATCAAATAAAAATAAAAAGTAGGAAAGTAATAGTTGAAGGGAAAAGGGGAAGAAGGAGGTAATTATGCCTGATTAGGGTAAACTAAGGTTAAATAAACAAATTCTTTAAAAAAACAAACAATGAAAAAAACAACTTTTTTTGGCAGGTTGCTTTATCTGACATCATCTGCAGATGGAAGCTCATCCCAATGTTCATTTTCATTTAACAAAAGGTATGTTCATGTTCATTTATCCGGAGCATATCAAGTCCACTTATAGCCAACAACTGAGTGTAAGTTATGGGCTCAGTAATTATGCATTATAGATCCAGGGACAATTGTAAGTATCCACTTGGATTCAGAGATCAACTATGGGGGGGTGCAGACTCACATATCCAAGGAGTATATGCGTGTCCGAAAAGGCCCAGGAGTCCCGGTGTAAAAACCTGATGACTTGCCATTTCTCAGGAGGACAACTGCAGGTAAAATGCTCCTGTCAATGAATTATGAATTGTGACAGGAGTCACTTTGGGCAGGGGGCTCGTGAAACCCAGCTTACCTTAGAGAGCTTTGGAAAACCTAATCAGACTCCCAGTACAACCACACCGGACTCAGCATTTTGTTTTACCCCTGTTATCCTGGGTCTTATATGTGTGGTTTGTGTTGAATGAATGAAGGGGCTTTTTCACTTGGGACAGTAATATTTATGAACAATATCCCTCAAGAAATATATAAAGATAAATAATTCCACCTTTCAGACTGCTAGAATAATGTAGTGGTGTCTCATAGACCATTGCTAGATAGTTTGAGGTGGGTTGGGGGTTGTTATGTGTTTATTGTTAAGTTGCTCTATCCCATTGTTCTTTTTTTCTGTCTGCCTTGGGAGCAAACGATTATGGGATCTATATGCTTATGTGGATTAGCTTAAGGGTTAATGAAATCACTTTTAGCTATTGGTTGCTAGAGGGGTGGGGGGATTTCTCCAACAGCCCTCCCTGCTAATAAGATATACTGTCTACTGTTGAAAAGTTTGAATGTACCTGTGTCTCTTGTTACTGAAAGTAGTTTGCCCCACTCTGTGTCATTATGCAAAGATAGGGGATTGTCCCCTGAGTGTATATCTCTTTGTACCTGTGTTTCAATAAACAGTCTTATGTTTCTTACCACCCTACACTGAGTTATGGCTAGTGACTGGGTGGGCTAAGGGGTCTTGGATCGCGCTGGTACCAGGCAAGAGAAGCTTATACGGTGGACATACTCTTCTTGAGTACGAGGTCCGTCACATGAATGATCTCAAAAGGGTCTGTAGCACCTGGCCATAGGGACAGACAGACAGGCAGTGGCAATCTTGTCTATGGGAATGAAAACCTCCTTAAAGCAAGTAAAGTGCAGGTCAGAAGGAGATTAGCTGCACCTATGGAAGAAATCTAAATCATCTCAGAAGTGTCTAAAACTGATTCCATCAAAACAAAAGCCGAAAACCTACCCTTATATTCACTTTTTTTTACAAAAAAGCAGACTAACGAATCATTTGGTTTTATGTCTTTTGAACTTTAGTGAGACTTCCATCCACTTAAGTCTCAGATTATACTCAGCTCCCTGCTCTATGCTGTGCAGTGTGTGCAGCCCCCCTGCACTGCACCCTCCTAAAGTGTGTCCTCCTGAGCCCCCCTATACCGTGCCCTCCTGAACCCCCTGTACCGTGCCCTCCTGAGCCCCCATGTTGTGTGTCCACCTGAACCCTTGTGTGGTGGTTCTCCCCTACTGAGCCCCTCCATTGTGTGTCTACCTGAGCCCCCTGTACAGTTCTCTTCTGAGCCACCCTGTGGTGTGCCCTCCTGCACTGTGCCCTTCTGAGGCTCCCTTTATCATGCCCTTCTGAGCCCCAATGTGGTATGCCCCCTTGAACCCACCTCTACCACGCCCTCTTGTGCCACCCCTGATTCACCCCTGTATCATGCCCTCCTGACCGTGGCCATGGTTGTTGACCTCCCAGTACTGTGCTCTCCTGACCCCCCCATATTGGGCCCTACCTACTACTGACTCATGGACAGGGCCCTACCTACTACTGACCCCTGGACACTGCTGTACATACTACTGACCTCTGTACACTGCCCTACTTACTACTGACCTCTGTACACTGCCCTACCCTCTACTGACCTCTGTACACTGCCTGATCTACTACTGACCTCTGTACACTGCTCTACCTACTACTGACCTCTGTATACTGCCCTACCTACTATAGACCACTGGACAATGCCCTACCTACTACTGACCTCTATATACTGCCCTACCTACTACTAATCCCTGGATGCTGCCCTACCTACTACTGACCTCTGCTGACCCCTGGACACTGCCCTCTATACTATTTACACTGGCCAGAACTCATAGCAGACAGCCAGGCTAACATGGAGGCCAGCCAGGCCTAAGGCTGGGTTTACATACAGTATCTCACAAAAGTAAATACACCTCTCACATTTTTGTAAATATTTTGTTATATCTTTTCATGTAACAACACTGAAGAAACACTGACGTAAAGTAGTGAGTGCACAGCTTGTATAACAGTGGAAATTTGCTGTCCCCTCAAAATAACTCAACACACAGCCATTAATGTCTAAACCGCTGATAACAAAAGTGAGTACTCCCCTAAGTGAAAATGTCCAAATTGGGCCCAAAGTGTCAATATTTTGTGTGGCCACTATTATTTCCCAGCACTGCCTTAACCCTCTTGGGCATGGAGTTCACCAGAGCTTCACAGGTTGCCACTGGAGTACTCTTCCACTCCTCCATGATGACATCACGGTGCTGGCGGATGTTAGAGACCTTGTGCTCCTCCACCTTCCGTTTGAGGATGCCCCACGGATGCTCAATAGGGTTAAGGTCTAGAGACATGCTTGGCCAGTCCATCACCTTTATCCTCAGCTTCTTTAGCAAGACAGTGGTCGTCTTGGAGGTGTGTTTGGGGTTGTTATCATATTGGAATACTGCCCTGCGGCCCAGTCTCCGAAGGGAGGGGATCATGCTCTGCTTCAGTAGGTCACAGTACATGTTGGCATTCATGGTTCCCTCAATGAACTGTAGCTCCCCAGTGGCGGAAGAACTCATGCAGCCCCAGGCCATAACACTCCCACCACCATGCTTGACTGTAGGCAAGACACACTTGCCTTTGTACTCCTCGCCTGGTTGCCGCCACACATTCTTGACACCATCTGAACCAAATAAGTTTATCTTGGTTTCAGCAGACCACAGGACATGGTTCCAGTAATCCATGACTTTAGTCTGCTTGTCTTCAGCAAACTGTTTGCGGGCTTTCTTGTGCATCATCTTTAGAAGAGGCTTCCTTCTGGGACGACAACCATGCAGACAAATTTGATGCAGTGTGTGGCGTATGGTCTGAGCACTGACAGGCTGACCCCTCACCCCTTCAACCTCTGCAGCAATGCTGACAGGACTCATACGTCTATTTCCCAAAGGCAACCTCTGGATATGACACTGAGCATGTGCACTCAACTTCTTTGGTCGACCATGGCAAGGCCTGTTCTGAATGGAACCTGTCCTGTTAAACCACTGTATGGTCTTGGCCACCGTGCTGCAGCTCAGTTTCAGAGTCTTGGCAAACTTCTTGTAACCTAGACCATCTTTATGTAGAGCAATAATATTGTTTTTCAGATCCTCTGATAGTTCTTTGCCATTATGTGCCATGTTGAACTTCCAGTGACCAGTATGAGAGAGTGGGAGCGATAAGACCAAATTTAACACACCTGCTCAGTGCTCCCCATTCACACCTGAGACCTTGTAAAAACAACGAGTTATATGACACCCGGGAGGAAAATGGCCAATTGGACATATTTGGACCTTTTGACTTAGGGGTGTACTCACTTTTGTTGCCAGCGGTTTAGACATTAACCACTTGCCGACCGCCGCACGACTATATACGTCGGCAGAATGGCACGGGCAGGCAAAAGGACTTACAGGTACGTCCTTGCCTGCCCGCGGGTGGGGGGTCCGATCGGACCCCCCCCCGGTGCCAGCGGCGGTCGGATCGAGGTCAGGGTCGATCGGAGGTGAGGGGGAGGCCACTCATTCGTGGCTCCCCCCTCGCGATCGCTCCTGGCCAATGATGTGCTTCCTCGGCTTCTGTGAATGTAAACAGAAGCCGAGGAAGTGATGTCATCTCTCCTCTAGTCGGTCTTTTCGTCCGGCGCCGAGGAGAGAAGACATCCAAGTAAGTGCACCAACACTACACATTCAGTAGAACACGCAGGCACACTTGTCACCCCCCTGTCACCCCCCAGTCACCCCCCGATCACCCCCCTGTACCCCCACACATACTGACACCAATAGCAGGTTTTTTTTTTTTTTCTGATTATTGCATTGGTGTCAGTTTGTGTCAGTTATAAGTGTTAGGGCAGTTAGGTTAGCCCCCTTTAGGTCTAGGGTACCCCCCTTAGGTCCAGGGTACCCCCCTAACCCCCCCTAATAAAGTTTTAACCCCGTGACCCCCCCCCGTCGCCAGTGTCACTAAGCGATCGTTTTTCTGATCGCTGTATTAGTGACACAGGTGACGCTAGTTAGGGAGGTAAGTATATAGGTTCGCTGTCAGTGTTTTATAGCGACAGGGACCCCCATATACTACCTTCTAAAGGTTTTAACCCCTTGATTGCCCCCTAGTTAACCCTTTCACCAGTGATCACCATATAATTGTTACGGGTGACGCTGGTTAGTTGGTTTGTTTTTTGTAGTTTATTATAGTTTATTACAGTTTATTATAGTTTTAGGGCACCCGCCGTTTATTACCTTATAAAGGTTTAACCCCCTAATTGCCCGGCGGTGATATAACTTAAGTTTTTAGGGTCAGCTTAGGTCTGCGTCGCCCCAGGCAGCGTCAGGTTAGCGCCAGTACCGCTAACACCCACGCACGCAGCATACACCTCCCTTAGTGCTATAGTATCTGAGCGGATCGATATCTGATCCGATCAGATCTATACTCCCCAGCAGTTTAGGGTCCCCCAAAAAAACGCAGTGTTAGCGGGATCAGCCCAGATACCTGCTAGCACCTGCGTTTTGCTCCTCGGCCCAGCCCAGCCCAGCCCACCCCACCCAAGTGCAGTATCAATCGATAACTGTCACAAAACACTAAGCACACATAACTGCAGCGGTCGCAGAGTCAGGTCTGATCCCTGCGATCGCTAACAGTTTTTTGGTAGCTTTTTGAATCAATCGCTGACAGTCAGGAGCTTTTTTGCCTGTGAGTCTCACTAGTGTACCCCTAAATTTAGAGGCCAAAATGGCAAATCGAAGGTACACTAGTGAAGAGGCCTACACGTTTCTGAGTATGACAGATAGTGAAGAGGAAGTCACTCATCTGTCAAGTTCAGGCTCAGAATACGATCCTGTAGAGGACAGCGGCTCCATGACAGATAGCTCTGACGACGGAGTTGTGGTCCCTGCTAGGGTCAGGCGTACCAGACCCCGAACTTCTTCTTCTGTCCTTGAAGTGCAAGAACCGCAGGTCCCTCGTATGGAGCAGAGCAGTACTAGTGCCGCTACTCCTTCTGGTGAACTGGCAAGCACCAGCGGCCTAGTACACCCTGGTCGTACATCCAGCACTGCAGTATCACGTGGTGACGTGGCGAGTCCCATAAGTGCAGTTCAAGCTGGTGAGGTGGCAAGCACAAGTAATGTCCCGCTGCCACCAAGAAGACAAAGACAGGCCCGTCGTGCCCATAGTGCCCTTCCTGCTGCATTGGCCAATCCGAATTGGGTACCCACCACTTCTGCAGCACCCGTATTGCCCCCATTCACTGGCCAACCCGGAATTCAGGTGGAAACAGTTGATTTTACGCCACTGGATTTTTATTCACTGTTTTTCACCGAAGATCTCTATAGATCTATTGTGGACCAAAGCAATTTGTACGCTGGTCAACACATCGCCACTATTCCCCAGTCCTCCCTTGCCAGAGATTGGAGACCAATTACGGTCTCCGAATTTAAGGTCTTTCTGGGCCTTTCCCTCAACATGGGCATAACCAAAAAGAGTGAGTTGCGGTCATATTGGTCCACTGACCCAATTCACCATATGCCCGTGTTCTCTGCCTCCATGGCCAGGGCACGATACGAGCAGATTTTGCGGTTCATGCACTTCAACGACAATGAACTCTGTCGTCCTCGTGGAGACCCTGGATACGATCGGCTCTACAAAATTCGGCCCCTCGTAAACCACTTCAACCAACGTTTTGCAGACTTGTTTACCCCCCATCAAGTTGTCTGCGTTGATGAGTCCCTGATTAAATTTTCTGGCCGCTTGTCATTCAAACAGTACCTTCCCAGCAAGCGTGCCAGATACGGGGTCAAGATGTATAAGCTCTGTGACAGGGCCACAGGCTATACATGTAGATTTATGGTTTACGAGGGCAAAGATAGTCACGTAGAGCCGATCAACTGCCCTGACTACATAGGAAGCGCTGGCAAGATAGTGTGGGACTTGGTGTCACCCTTATTCGGAAAGGGGTACCACTTGTACGTGGACAATTATTACACGAGCGTGCCACTTTTTAGTCACCTTTTTGATCATCAAATTGGAGCATGTGGCACCGTGCGACCTAATCGCCGGGGCTTTCCTCAGCGGCTTGTAGATTCCCGTCTTAGGCTGGGGGAGAGAGCCTGCTTGCAGTGTAATAATTTGCTCGCTATGAAGTGGAGGGACAATAAGAATGTTTTCGTTCTTACCTCCCTTCATGCAGACACGACGACCCAAATTACTACGGCGACTGGTGTTGTGGAGAAACCCCTCTGTGTCCACGAATATAACCAAAATATGGGAGGGGTGGACCTCAACGACCAGTTGTTGGCGCCGTACCTAATTGCCCGTAAGGCCAGACGCTGGTACAAAAAAGTGTCTGTATACTTATTTCAATTGGCTTTGCTGAACGCTCATGTGCTATACAGAGCTTCAGGACGGACTGGATCCTTCCTTAAATTCCAGGAAGAGATCGTCAGAGCCCTTCTGTTTCCAGACGGTGCTCCACCTCACCTTCCCCAACCAAATGCAGTAGGCCGGCTGCATGAGAGGCATTTTCCTTATGTCCTCGAGAGTACCCCTACCCAACGAGCCCCCCAAAGAAAATGTCGTGTCTGCAGCAAGCGCGGATTTAGGCGTGACACCCGGTATTATTGTCCCTCCTGTCCTGGCAATCCTGGTCTTTGCATTGGTGAATGTTTTGAACGCTACCATACACTAGTTGAGTTTTAGCGTAGGGTACAGCACTGCACAGACTAGGACACACTTTCACAGGGTCTCCCAAGATGCCATCGCATTTTGAGAGACCCAAACCTGGAACCGTTACAGTTTTAAAAGTTACAGTTATAAAAAAAAAAAAATGTAAAAAAAAAAAAAAAAAGTAAAAAAAAAAAAATACACAAAAAAAATATAAAATAAAAAAACCAAAAATAGTTGTCGTTTTTATTGTTCTCTCTCTCTCTATTTTCTCTCTATTGTTCTTCTCTTTTTTACTGTATTCTATTCTGCAATGTTTTATTGTTATGTTTTATCATGTTTGCTTTTCAGGTATGTAATTTTTTTATAGTTTAATGTGTTTTAACCATTTTTTTGTTTTCAGGTACGCCATTCAGCTGCAGCGCGGATTTATTTATCTTGACAGCAACAGCGTTTGCTCCCACGATACATAAAGCCGTGACTCCAGCGCTGTCGGAGGTGATTTCACCACCACAGTTACATACTTCAGCATATATGCCGAAGCGTGGGGGCAGCAGTGGGTGGAGGAGCGATTTGCTCCTGCCTTTTGTGGGAGGATGCCCCCATGCTTCGGCATATATATATTTTAGGTAGGCACAGGTTGCGTTAAATGTTTTATTTTTTACTATGTTTTTTTTTTTTTTGTATTTGCTTTGCAGGTATGGTAAGTATTACTGTTATACTGTAATGTTACTTTGTTTTTTGTTAACCATCATTTGCTTAGCAGGTACGCCATTCAGTTGCAGCGCGGATTTATTTATCTTGACAGCAACAGCGTTTGCTCCCACGATACATAAAGCCGTGACTCCAGCGCTGTCGGAGGTGATTTCACCACCACAGTTACATACTTCAGCATATATGCCGAAGCGTGGGGGCAGCAGTGGGTGGAGGAGCGATTTGCTCCTGCCTTTTGTGGGAGGATGCCCCCATGCTTCGGCATATATATATTTTAGGTAGGCACAGGTTGCGTTAAATGTTTTATTTTTTACTATGTTTTTTTTTTTTGTATTTGCTTTGCAGGTATGGTAAGTATTACTGTTATACTGTAATGTTACTTTGTTTTTTGTTAACCATCATTTGCTTAGCAGATACGCCATTCAGTTGCAGCGCGGATTTATTTATCTTGACAGCAACAGCGTTTGCTCCCACGATACATAAAGCCGTGACTCCAGCGCTGTCGGAGGTGATTTCACCACCACAGTTACATACTTCAGCATATATGCCGAAGCGTGGGGGCAGTGGGTGGAGGAGCAATTTGCTCCTGCCTTTTGCGGGAGGATGCCCCCATGCTTCGGCATATATAAATGGTGCATGTATGCCCATCATTAGAAGTGGGTGGATGAAGGGAGGTATTCTAATGGTGGGCATACCCACCGATCAATATCTTTTTTTCGTTCAGCCCACAGGCTGCATGAAAAAAAAGTTTACAATATATGCCCAACAAGGACCAGCAACGTACTGGTATGTTGCTGGACTTTGAGTGGTTATACCAGAATGATGCCTGCAGGTTTAGGTATCATCTTGGTATCATTCTTTTCAGCCAGCGGTCGGCTTTCATGTAAAAGCAATCCTAGCAGCTAATTAGCCTCTAGACTGCTTTTACAAGCAGTGGGAGGGAATGACCCCCCCCCCCCCCCACCGTCTTCCATGTTTTTCTCTGGCTCTCCTGTACCAACAGGGAACCTGAGAATGCAGCCGGTGATTCAGCCAGCTGACCATAGAGCTGATCAGAGACCAGAATGGCTCCAAACATCTCTATGGCCTAAGAATCCGGAAGCTACGAGCATTTCATGACTTAGATTTCGCCGGATGTAAACAGCGCCATTGGGAAATTGGGAAAGCATTTTATCACACCGATCTTGGTGTGGTCAGATGCTTTGAGGGCAGAGGAGAGATCTAGGGTCTAATAGACCCCAATTTTTTCAAAAAAGAGTACCTGTCACTACCTATTGCTATCATAGGGGATATTTACATTCCCTGAGATAACAATAAAAATGATTAAAAAAAAAAAAAAATGAAAGGAACAGTTTAAAAATAAGATAAAAAAGCAAAAAAATAATAAGGAAAAAAAAAAAAAAAAAAAAAAAGCACCCCTGTCCCCCCCTGCTCTCGCACAAAGGCGAACGCAAGCGTCGGTCTGGCGTCAAATGTAAACAGCAATTGCACCATGCATGTGAGGTATCACCGCGAAGGTCAGATCGAGGGCAGTAATTTTAGCAGTAGACCTCCTCTGTAAATCTAAAGTGGTAACCTGTAAAGGCTTTTAAAGACTTTTAAAAATGTATTTAGTTTGTCGCCACTGCACGTTTGTGCGCAATTTTAAAGCATGTCATGTTTGGTATCCATGTACTCGGCCTAAGATCATCTTTTTTATTTCATCAAACATTTGGGCAATATAGTGTGTTTTAGTGCATTAAAATGTTAAAAAGTGTGTTTTTTCCCCAAAAAATGCGTTTGAAAAATCGCTGCGCAAATACTGTGTGAAAAAAAAAAATGAAACACCCACCATTTTAATCTGTAGGGCATTTGCTTTAAAAAAATATATAATGTTTGGGGGTTCAAAGTAATTTTCTTGCAAAAAAAATAATTTTTTCATGTAAACAAAAAGTGTCAGAAAGGGCTTTGTCTTCAAGTGGTTAGAAGAGTGGGTGATGTGTGACATAAGCTTCTAAATGTTGTGCATAAAATGCCAGGACAGTTCAAAACCCCCCCAAATGACCCCATTTTGGAAAGTAGACACCCCAAGCTATTTGCTGAGAGGCATGTCGAGTCCATGGAATATTTTATATTGTGACACAAGTTGCGGGAAAAAGACAAATTTTTTTTTTTTTTTTTTTTTTTTGCACAAAGTTGTCACTAAATGATATATTGCTCAAACATGCCATGGGAATATGTGAAGTTACACCCCAAAATACATTCTGTTGCTTCTCCTGAATACGGGGATACCCCATGTGTGAGACTTTTTGGGAGCCTAGCCGCGTACGGGACCCCGAAAACCAAGCACCGCCTTCAGGCTTTCTAAGGGCGTAAATTTTTGATTTCACTCTTCACTGCCTATCACAGTTTCGGAGGCCATGGAATGCCCAGATGGCATAAACCCCCCCCAAATGACCCCATTTTGGAAAATAGACACCCCAAGCTATTTGCTGAGAGGTATAGTGAGTATTTTGCAGACCTCACTTTTTGTCACAAACTTTTGAAAATTGAAAAAAGAAAAAAAAAATACGTTTTTCTTGTCTTTCTTCATTTTCAAAAACAAACGAGAGCTGCAAAATACTCGCCATACCTCTCAGCAAATAGCTTGGGGTGTCTACTTTCCAAAATGGGGTCATTTTGGGGGGTTTTGTGCTATCTTGGCATTTTATGGCCTTCGAAACTGTGATGGGTAGTGAGGAGTGAAATCAAAAATTAACGCCCTTAGAAATCCTGAAGGCGGTGATTGGATTTCGGGGCCCCGTATGAAGCTAGGCTCCCAAAAAGTGCCACTCATGTGGTATCCCCATACTCAGGAGAAGCAGCAGAATGTATTTTGGGGTGTAATTCCACATATGCCCATGGCCTGTGTGAGCAATATATCATTTAGTGACAACTTTGTGCAAAAAAAAAAAAAAAAAAAAAAAAAATTGTCACTTTCCCGCAACTTGTGTCAAAATATAAAATATTCCATGGACTCAACATGCCTCTCAGCAAATAGCTTGGGGTGTCTACTTTCCAAAATGGGGTCATTTGGGGGGGGTTTGTGCCATCTTGGCATTTTATGGCCTTCAAAACTGTGATAGGTAGTGAGGAGTGAAATCAAAAATTTATGCCCTTAGAAATCCTGAAGGCGGTGCTTGGTTTTCGGGGCACCGTACGCGGCTAGGCTCCCAAAAAGTCCCACACATGTGGTATCCCCGTACTCAGGAGAAGCAGCAGAATGTATTTTGGGGTGTAATTCCACATATGCCCATGGCATGTTTGAGCAATATATCATTTAGTGACAACTTTGTGCAAAAAAAAAAAAAAAAAAAAAAAATTGTCACTTTCCCGCAACTTGTGTCAAAATATAAAATATTCCATGGACTCACCATGCCTCTCAGCAAATAGCTTGGGGTGTCTACTTTCCAAAATGGGGTCATTTGGGGGGGTTTTGTGCCATCTTGGCATTTTATGGCCTTCAAAACTGTGATAGGTAGTGAGGAGTGAAATCAAAAATGTATGCCCTTAGAAATCCTGAAGGCGGTGCTTGGTTTTCGGGGCCCCGTACGCGGCTAGGCTCCCAAAAAGTCCCACACATGTGGTATCCCCGTACTCAGGAGAAGCAGCATAATGTATTTTGGGGTGTAATTCCACATATGCCCATGGCATGTTTGAGCAATATATCATTTAGTGACAACTTTGTGCAAAAAAAAAAAAAAATTGTCACTTTCCCGCAACTTGTGTCAAAAAATAAAATATTCCATGGACTCAACATGCCTCTCAGCAAATAGCTTGGGGTGTCTACTTTCCAAAATGGGGTCATTTGGGGGGGTTTTGTGCCATCTTGGCATTTTATGGCCTTCAAAACTGTGATAGGTAGTGAGGAGTGAAATCAAAAATGTATGCCCTTAGAAATCCTGAAGGCGGTGCTTGGTTTTCGGGGCCCCGTACGCGGCTAGGCTCCCAAAAAGTCCCACACATGTGGTATCCCCGTACTCAGGAGAAGCAGCATAATGTATTTTGGGGTGTAATTCCACATATGCCCATGGCATGTTTGAGCAATATATCATTTAGTGACAACTTTGTGCAAAAAAAAAAAAAAATTGTCACTTTCCCGCAACTTGTGTCAAAAAATAAAATATTCCATGGACTCAACATGCCTCTCAGCAAATAGCTTGGGGTGTCTACTTTCCAAAATGGGGTCATTTGGGGGGGTTTTGTGCCATCTTGGCATTTTATGGCCTTCAAAACTGTGATAGGTAGTGAGGAGTGAAATCAAAAATTTATGCCCTTTGAAATCCTGAAGGCGGTGCTTGGTTTTCGGGGCCCCGTACGCGGCTAGGCTCCCAAAAAGTCCCACACATGTGGTATCCCCATACTCAGGAGAAGCAGCTGAATGTATTTTGGGGTGCAATTCCACATATGCCCATGGCTTGTGTGAGCAATATATCATTTAGTGACAACTTTTTGTAATTTTTTTTTTTTTTTATTTATTTTTTATTTTTTTGTCATTATTCAATCACTTGGGACAAAAAAAATAAATATTCAATGAGTTCAACATGCCTCTCAGCAATTTCCTTGGGGTGTCTACTTTCCAAAATGGGGTCATTTGGGGGGGTTTTGTACTGCCCTGCCATTTTAGCACCTCATGAAATGACATAGGCAGTCATAAACTAAAAGCTGTGTAAATTCCAGAAAATGTACCCTAGTTTGTAGACGGTATAACTTTTGCGCAAATCAATAAATATACGCTTATTGACATTTTTTTTACCAAAGACATGTGGCCGAATACATTTTGGCCTAAATGTATGACTAAAATTGAGTTTATTGGATTTTTTTTATAACAAAAAGTAGAAAATATCATTTTTTTTCAAAATTTTCGGTCTTTTTCCGTTTATAGCGCAAAAAATAAAAACAGCAGAGGTGATCAAATACCATCAAAAGAAAGCTCTATTTGTGGGAAGAAAAGGACGCAAATTTCGTTTGGTTACAGCATTGCATGACCGCGCAATTAGCAGTTAAAGCGACGCAGTGCCAAATTGTAAAAAGTGCTCTGGTCAGGAAGGGGGTAAATCCTTCCGGGGCTGAAGTGGTTAATGGCTGTGTGTTGAGTTATTTTGAGGGAAAAGCAAATTTACACTGTTATACAAGCTGTACACTCACTACTTTACATTGTAGCAAAGTGTCATTTCTTCAGTGTTGTCACATGAAAAGATATAATAAAATATTTACAAAAATGCGAGGGGTGTACTCACTTTTTTGAGATATTGTATGTGCAGTTCAGAGCATGGGGTCCGGTGCGTCCCCGATCGATTCAGGTCCGAATTTTTGCCTGAATTCGCACCTGAATCGGACCCTTCTGCAATCCGGACCGTGGACGCCCCGGACCTGTGTGAACCGGCTCCATTGAGAGCTGGTCACACTCGCCTGTCATGCGAATCGGATTGGAAACACGCATACAATTTGCATATATGTGAACCCAGCCTGAAGCTAGTTATGCAAGTCAGCCTGCAGTACCAGTTGTTCTGCCTTCATGATGGATTCCTGCATCAGACTTTTGGGGGTGACCAATTACTCCCCAGACATGAAAAAATTGTGAATGAAAGTGAATGCAGAGTTTTTGCTGAATCTAAGGTGAAGGTGCTGAATCTAAGGTAGACTATACTATGACACTAGTTTGTTTGATTTTTTTCAAGCTTTCTTCGTGCTGTCTTTCTTTTTTATTAAGGGCTTGCTAGTTAACTTCTATATAAAAAAAAGAAATAGAGGTGCCACACCCCAGTGATCTTTGATCTTCTCTGTGTTGTTCAGGTAGATCTCTGCCTCTCAAAGGTTGCCTACCCCTGGCATAGATCATGCATGTCCATCATAGCCCCTGAAGGGTTTTACTGCTTTAGGTCTGTGTCTTACTTACTGTATATAGACACACTTACTGTATATAGACACACATTTGCTAGGGCCCATTTTGGATAGAAGGTGTTAATTCCCAGGGACTTCACAAATTCAAGGACATTTTCCCAATGCTTATGCCCATCTTACTACTTTGTTATTTCATAAATATGCTAATTTTGCTCTCGAAATAATTAAAAAACTCACACCTTCTACACCACTTAAAAGTTAAAATAGCTTTCAAATGGAAATATATTTTGCCTTTGCTGCATTGTCAGGTCATAAAATGCAAATTATTGTATGCTGGTTATGCAATAGCAACATTTTCATGTATTAAATTCTTTCTAGAAATGAGCAGTTTGCTAAGCCAAATAATTTATGCATTTTTGTTTTCACCTCATATGAAATGGCAGTCATCCATTACCATATCAAACTCATTGTTGAACCTTTAAAGTTGCTGTCACTAAATTTAGAGATAAAGAAAATGAATAGTGCTGATACCCAGGGCAGATCCTAAGATATGCAGTTTCCAGGGCAAAGTATAAAATGGGCACAAAATAACCAAATCAATTAAAGAAAACCTGAGTTATTTCTATCTCTCTTTAAAATACTAGTTGTCTGTCTATCACACTAGCCCTTTTGTTTTGCTGGGTCTGTGGCTCAGAAAGAGATGGAGTGAGTAAGAAAACAGGACACTGTCTGTACTGTCCCACCTCATGTATTTTTTCTGCATTGTATTGAACTGCACCAAGTTACTATTGTTATAGTATGCTGACATCTAGTGGTGGCTTTAGGCCACTATAACTTGTTTACTAGAGTGCTTTGGTATTTTTCTCTGTCATCCCCTCCTTTTTAAAGATTAGTTCAGTCCTAACTAGACCTTCCCTGTTTATTCCCTATTCTTCCAGTCAGTGTTAGTTTTTTGCAGAAGGACAGCTTTGTAAAGTCATTGTCTTCTTACACTTCTGAAGAATAGAAAAAAAAAAATCATCTGTGCTGCATGTAAAGAACATAGCACATATCATGAGGGACTCCATTTTAATTCTAAGACACCATTTCACGTTTTACAGGAAAATTGAGAAAACTCAAATATGAGTTTCAGCTGAAACCCACATCATCTTTAAGCTGTAATCTATAGAACATGTCTAACTCAGGGTTACATATAAATTTAAATATAGCTAGAATGTGGAGTTTGTCCTAGCTCATGTTTGTTCTTGATAAGATAAATGTTTCCCTCAACATCTGTTTAAGAATACATATATACTGTTATAGTGAAAATGATGCAAGATTTTGTCTTATAACACCAGCTAATAGGTAAATATTAACTGAACCTATTTTCATTTCAATGACATGTATAAGGTTAGTAAAACTCCTCCCATCCCTCAAATGACAAATGCTGTATTTCTGAAACTCAAATTAGATGTCTTTAAGTGGCTAAGCAAACCTGTCTCCTGTGTCACTTTATTGATATCTCCAGGCCTGGGGGTCTACGGAGGTCTTCCTGCATTACCTGAACCTATCTGGGTGGTCTTAGAAGCTGAAATCTCCCAACAGATCTGGGGGCTCGCCGGGAAAAAAAAAGCCAAAAAAATCATCTGAAGGTAAGTCTTTATTTTGTCTTTATTGACGAAATATTTCTTGCCTCAGCTCTGATTAAAGCTTTTTAGACCCGTAAATTAGTAGGGGATAAGAACCACGCCAGAGGTTAATATTGGAGGGTTTTTGGGAAACCCACAAAGATAAGCAGTACTGCATACACATATATAGAGACATTCCTTTTGGGAAGGAATATGAAGTGGTTAATGAGGAAATAGACTCCGGTGACCCCAAAATCTTTTGCTTTTTCTTATCTATCGCATTAGAAGTTATAAGATAATCTGTCGTGTGTGTGTGGGTCAGAAGACTGGGTGGTAAGAACAGTCGGCTCCCACTGTCAATATGGGTCAGAAACAAGGTAAAGAAGATCCTCCCCCTCTTCCCAATCCAGGAGAAACGTGTAAGGATTTTGTAGCCAGAATTTGTGGTACTAATTATGAATTCATAGTCCCATGGGTTTCAAATTTAGCGGGATGGACCGAAGCCATACACAGTGTAGACCCTTTTCCCCGGGATGGCGCTAATGATGAATTTCACATAGATATGATAAAAGGATTGTGTTTAGGAGATAAGAGAGCTTTCCCTTGGTACCCCGGGGATCCTCAATGGGATATGGATTATATGGAAAAGGGAGGAGAGAACTGGTTAAAATACGCCCCATATTGGTTTCAGAGGGATAATAAGAAACAAAAAAAGCCCACCAAATGTTTAAGTAAGGAAGATTATGACCAGAAACATAGAGAAGAAGCCGATAAAAAGAGATTTGTCCCTGACCCAATAGCCCCACCCCTGCCAATAGTCAGTCATCCACCCGCATATGTACATGTCTATCCAAGTTTAAGAAAGGAAGATATTGATCTTCTGGCTGGACATTATGCAACCAGACAACGGCAGGTCCCCCTCGCTCCACAACCACAACAGCAGATGCCTCCCGCTCCACAACAAGATAGACAGCACCCACAGAGGGCCCGAGTCGAGGTAGGTGAACCAGAAGAAGATCAGGGAGCTATAGGAGGGGTAGTTTCACCACCTGGCCAAGAGCAGGAGGAAGAAGACGTTAAAGGGGATAGAATACTTAGTCCCCCTAAAACAAAGAGTGGAACTGTATATAGTAACACTAACCTTCAAGCACCTTTCATGACCATTGGAAATGAATTATTAAAAAAGGTAATAGACATTGAGGACATTGACAGGATAGTAAAACATTGCCCCAAACCCACCGCCTCTGCAGGTGGCACTTTAACTTACTTAAAAAAGGCCTGTAAGGGTAGAAATTACACACAGGAAGACATGCGTCTTATCATTGATGGTATCATAGGACACACCAGTTCCTGGAGCTGGGCAAATGTTCCAAGTATAAACACTATTGACACTGGAAACGCGGGAGTATATGGGCTAAACACAGTACCAGGTAGGGACACCATGTGGACAGAATTAGAGACTGAAATGATGAGAGTATTTAAAAATAAAAGTTCCCTCCCTACTGCCATAGCATGCAAACAAAAGTCAGGAGAAACTGTAGTTGAATTCTGGAAAAGGTTTCATGAAAATTGGACAACAGAAGCTGGATTAGCTACAACTACTGATGTGGGAGCTTTGTTTATTCAAACTTTTATGAATAATCTAAAACCCCAGTTCGCCTTGGTGGTGAAACAGATGATATCTGAATGGACCACACAGACGATTGACCAATTTCAGGAAACCTTAATACAGAAAGAAGCAGCAGGGTGTTTTGATGTAATAAAAGAGAAAGCAGTGAGTAGCCTTTATCAGGGTGGAGTGCGAACTCAGCCTCCCCAAGATAATGGTGGACAATGGGGCAGTGGAAACAGAGGCAGAGGAAGAGGAAGAACAAAAGGGAGAGGGCATGGTTTTTCCAGACCACCCCAGCAGTCACGCACATGTTGTTTTAACTGTGGACAACAGGGTCACTGGAGAAATCAATGTCCTTATGAATGGAATAACCCAAATACTCAAGATCAAGATCAAATGCATACACAGGGGCCCCAATCTAGCCAACCGAATCAAGTTGCCCCAAAGCAACAGGGTCCCCGATTCCCTATACAGTGGAATCAACAGCAACTGAAATGAAGCTGCCCGGAAGGTAGTATCCCAGCATTTCCTTTGATCTCACACTCTTACAATGAACAACCAATTGTGACCCTATATATCAAAAATAGGCCTGTTCCATTTTTAACCGATTCAGGGGCAACTCGGAGCACCCTCAGTGAGGACTACTACAGAGGTGAGACTAAAATTGCTGAACCTTCTATGGGAATTAATGGGATACTTACCAAAACATACAAAACACCACCTTTACCAGTAAGTGATGTTGAAAGGGGAGGTGCAACAGTCTTGCATCATTGTTTCAGGATTATACCAAATTGTCCTGTGAATCTCTTGGGTAGAGATTTGATGGGAAAATTGGGTATAACACTGAAAATGACTACTGAAGGAGGGGTCTTCGTACACTCCAAGGTAATACCAATATATTACACTGAGGATAGTGATCTCCCTCCACCAGATGATCCGGTATGGTCAAAAAGCTCCTTGGATGTAGGTCTTATTTCTTGTACCCCATACAAGGCAGCTTTAAAATCATGGGCACAGCCGGTTTATCACAAACAATACCCCATTTCAAAAGAAAAAGAGGAAGGAGTGGCCCCAATGGTGGAAAGGTTCCTGCAGCTAGGAATTCTTAAAGAGACACTGTCACCCTACAACACCCCCATTAACCCAGTAATGAAGCCAGACGGCTCTTACAGGTTTGTACAAGACCTCAGAGCTATAAACAACCTAGTGATACCCATCGCTCCCATAGTGCCTGATGTGCCATCACTCTTAACCTCCATACCATGCGATGCAGAGTATTTTTCGGTCATTGACCTTTGTAATGCATTTTTTTCAGTTTCTGTTGACGAAGAGACACAGCCTATCTTTGCATTCAATTTCAGAAACCGACAGATGACGTGGTGTAGACTACCTCAGGGCTATGTAGACTCCCCTGTAGTGTACACAGTGGCCCTCCAGGCAACCCTGCGGTCATGGACACCCCGCCATGGTTCTGTCCTACTCCAATATGTTGATGATTTGTTGTTGTGTAGTCCAAGCCAGAAAGCATGTAAAAATGATGGTTTAGATCTGTTACATTGGTTAGCAGACAATGGTCACAAGGTTTCTAAGAAAAAGCTACAATGGTGTCAGGAAACTGTTGAATACCTTGGTTTTGTACTCTCCAAAGGAGAAAGGAAAATCAGTCACAAGAGAGCTGCGGCTCTCGTGGGTCTGCCCCGCCCACTTACTAAGAAGGACATGCTATCCTTTCTTGGAATGATTGGTTACTGCCGCCAATGGATACCTGATTGTTCCTACTATGATAATCTCCTGAGGCAAGCCACAGGTACTGACATGCCAGATTGTGTGAAATGGGATGATGAAATGTACAATGCTTTTGTGTATCTTAAAACTGCAATGGTCACATCTCCTGGACTTGGACTACCTGAATATGGTAAAATGTTTCACTTGTTTGCAAGGGACAACTGTAAAACAATGGCGGGGGTCCTGGCTCAGGAGCATGGGGGGAAACTCCGCCCAATTGCGTTTTTTTCATAAGTTGTGCCGATGCCAGTACAGGGCATGCCGGCGTGTCTCAGAGCTCTGGCATCCTGTGCGATGGTGGTGGAAATGGCTACATCATTCACTCTAGGGCATGCCACCACACTACACACCACTCACAATGTATCCATTCTACTAAAGAACATCCATACCCAGCACATGTCAGCTCAGAGGCTGAGCGGTTATGAAGTAATTTTACTTTCTAACCCAAAACTTGAGATAAAATATGCCTCTCCCATGTGAAGAAGATGAGGTAGTGCCTCAACATGAATGCATGGACCTCATCCACCAAGACACATCCCCAAGACCAGACATGTCTTCAACTGCTCTCCCTGGAGCACAGAATGTCTTTGTGGATGGGTCTTGTTCAAGACCAAATGATAACACATACCATGCAGGGTATGCTGTTGTTCAGCTGCCTGATAAAATACTGGAAGCAAACCCTGTCCCATTCCAATCAGCACAAGCTGCAGAACTTATAGCCCTTACTCGAGCTTGTCAGCTTTTTGAAGGGCAGGATGTAAACATTTACACAGACTCCAAGTACGCGTACGGTGTTGCGCATGATTTTGGAGTCATATGGAAAAGGCGGGGCTATATAGCAGCAGACGGTAAATCCATCTCACATTCCACGCTTGTCACAAGTCTGTTAGAAGCTATACAGTTACCAAGGTCCATAGCTATACTACACTGTAGGGCACATACAGGGCAACAGGATGACATAGCCAAAGGCAACGCCTTAGCTGACAAAGCAGCAAGAGAAGCAGCATCCACACAGCCTGCAAACATACAAATGCCATTACTCTCACCAGAAATTCCTCTTTTGGATCAAACATTGCGTGATCTCCAAGCATATGCCACAGACCAAGACATCCAGCAATGGAACTCAATAGGTGTGCAGACAAACCCAGAAACTGACCTTGTCTGCCAAGAGGGGAGACCATGTATCCCTGTAGCCAGTGCACCCATTTTTATTTCACAATACCATGGGATAGGTCACAGAGGGTGGAAAGTCACATGTGAACTTTTGGATAAGGATTTTTACATTCCAGGTCTTCCCTCTCTCGTTAAGGCATATGTTTCCAGATGCATCACATGCATTCGGAATAACCCTAGCAACCCTCACAAAGCAAAACACGAACATCTGATATATCCATCTACACCATTCACTCATCTGCAGATAGATTTTACACACATGCCCAAACTAGGTAAAAGACAGGAATATTTGCTAATAATAGTGGACATGTTCTCAAGATGGATAGAATTGTTTGTAACTACAAAGGAAGATGCACAAACAGTAGTGAGGATTCTGATACAAGAAATTATCCCAAGGTGGGGTTGCCCACTGCAGATCAACTCTGACAATGGTCCTGCATTTGTGGCCAAAGTTTGTCAAGACCTGGTAAAAACACTGAAAATAGAATGGAAGTTTCATATTCCTTACCACCCCCAGAGTTCAGGTATAGTGGAAAGGATGAACAGAACCATTAAAGATAAGATCAGGAAGGCCACTGGAGGTACGTATGCAAATTGGAAGAAGGTCCTACCAGCTGTACTAGCCGAGGTAAGAATGACACCCTCTAAAAAGACAGGATACTCTCCTTTTGAAGTCTTAATGGGTAGGCCATTCCCCACCCCATGGGCCAGACAGCCACTTATGTTAGAAAGAGGGGACCTAGATCTTATTCAGGAAGAATATGTAAAAAAAACTTATTGAAACTTTGGATAAAGTTGAAAGGAATGTTGCTCGCACCTCTCCTTCTTCTTCACAGGAACCTACACACCCTTTCCAGGTGGGTGACACCGTGGTGGTCCAGAGATTGAACCGCACCAAGAAACAGGAGTATCCCTTCGGACCCCCAACCACAGTGATCGCAGTCACCCGCACAGCTATTTTGGTAGAAGGACAACAGGCCTGGATTCATGCAAGTCGCGTAAAGAAGGTCAACCAGGACCCTAAGAAGCAAGGCAAAGATAAAGCACAGAGAGGTGAAGCAAATGATATAAATCCTCAAACACTGAGTGAAGCAGGTGGTCAAGACTCTGAACAAGATGACGTCGCTTATTTCACCACGGACTTCTGGGAAGGCCTTGTGCCTCCTATGCTGGGCTGCCCTGATTGTGTTCCTGCCAACTTGGCTGATAACTAACTGTATTTATCATTCTGAAGATTTGGGACTCATAAAGGGTATTTGTGGGACCTCTAACACTCTACAACAGAATAATACACATGACAGACACAAGAGAAATGAAAACTCAGAAAGTTTTACAGATAAAATGTTATTGTTGAAGTTTAAATATAGCTACGCCCAGAAATCTGGATTTGAAAAATGTTGGATATGTAGTAAACTCCATCCTAGCACTGCTAGAATCCCCTTAATGGCAGTACCTCCAAACTTCACCCCACTCCTTAATGGCACACCTCCTGTCATTCTCACAGAAGTCATAAGAACACTTTCAAATAATACCCTTACTTTCCAAATTACTGGTAGAAGTCATTCCCCAGACTGGTGTTTTAGGCTGGGAAACTCCACAAATGGAGCTGAAGTTTGCCAACAAGCTAATATTAATTTTTCAATGACTTCAATTGAAAGCCCTTTCTTTCATACTTCAGAACCTGCCCTAAACACCACTCTAATAAACTTTCTTAACTCCAGTTCCACTTCCACAGTAGGACAATTATTGTCGAGTTTAACTTTTTCCAGTTTTTCTGATGAAATGATGACAATATTCAACAAACGATCCTTAGCTCTAGGAAACAGTATTTATATTTGTTGTGGAAAAATCTGTCACCCTTGGATCCCCACCGAACCCCAAGGATGGTGTTATCTTGCATCCCTAGTCCCCATCATGGGCGTAGTAGGAGATAGCAAGGGAAGACACCTCCTTGAAGCTAGCATACATCCTAGGTACCCTCTCAAACACCGTAATACAAGGGAGTTATTTCTTACAAAAGATATGGCATGGGCTTGGTTCCCCTCATGGACTGGGTGGGGAATAGACTTAATGAAAAGGTTGAATAATTACACTGGAATCATTGATGAAATAATGGAAAAGAATTCTGATGATATTACTAAATTAAATATAGAAACTAGGGCAATTAGAAAACAATTAGAACTACACGAGTTAGCCATAGAAAGCATGAGTGCTGCTTTAACTGGGTTATGTGAAAACACAGAAGATTATGAGTGTTGTACCTGGTTTCATAACACAAGTATGGAGGTACCAGATTATTATGATATAATTGCACAACACCGGAAAGAAGTAAGCAAATTACAAGATGAAGCTAGAAACATTGCTAAGACATGGGATCCTTTTGCAAACCTAAGTTCTGGGATAGGAATTTTGGCATGGATAAAGAGTACTGCCATAACTATAATTATGATTATTCTTTTTGTTTTGTTCCTATATGCCTGTTACAAGCTTATAATGTGTATAATTGTTAAGGCATCCCGAACCCCTGATCCTGCTGCTGCGAATAGAATTTATCTGAGTATGTATTATGATAGAAGAAAATTTACATAACTGTGAAAGATAGTGAGCCATATAATAATGTCTCAAAGAGGGGATTGTAAAGAACATAGCACATATCATGAGGGACTCCATTTTAATTCTAAGACACCATTTCAGGTTTTACAGGAAAATTGAGAAAACTCAAATATGAGTTTCAGCTGAAACCCACATCATCTTTAAGCTGTAATCTATAGAACATGTCTAACTCAGGGTTACATATAAATTTAAATATAGCTAGAATGTGGAGTTTGTCCTAGCTCATGTTTGTTCTTGATAAGATAAATGTTTCCCTCAACATCTGTTTAAGAATACATATATAGGGGGTCATTTACTATAACTCCAGGAAGTACTGGGCACTATGGCAAATAATAGAGCCCATTTTAGCCAAATGGAAACAAAACGGCGAATTTGCGCATGAAAATCAGGTTGTAAGCGGAGAACAAACGTTTGTAAATTCTAAATTGCCGCTAATTCGCGCTTCCGCGTATATACAAATGCCAATTCTTATCAAGTTGTTATATAGCACTGTACTGTAGCCATGATCCATGTATGTGAAAGAAACATTTTTTATCAGAGATGTGCTCTAGTTCCCGTGCATCTATTGATTTATATTGCAATTAGTATTCCTATTTTTTTTTTCCTTCTTTTGCTAAGAAATGCAGTTCTGAATGATTATTACATAGTAATGTTTGCTATTCTGTAAAGTTACATGTATTAATCATTTAGGTTACCTTTTTGTTGTATGTTGTTTTTTTCATGTTTTTGATTTATTATTTATTAATTTAGTTGACTATAAAGCAGTAATTATTTATGTTCATTCTTTAATAATACTACACTATTATGCAGGTCTTGTACTTAGCACAATGGCTTAGTGGTCTGCTTGGATATCTCCACACCACTCATGGTATGAGTTCAAACAACAGCCAACCTACCATCCACCAGCTGTGTTTATTTTTTCAGTGCACAAGTGAATTAAAATAAACAAACAAAGAAACGTAAACTGCCCTTTAGCTAGTGTGTGGTGTTTGGAATGTCACATCATAATATAATTGAATACTTACATACCATTGCATGCATTTAAAGAGTTAATACAATAAAAACTTTCACATTAAACTGCATTGGCTACTTGGCAATCACCTATTTTCAGTAAATATATATACACGTATATTTGTGTTGCTTTGGCTAATTGGCATTCTCCTTTTCCCACCAATGCAATCTTTCAGGATCTTTCTGTGGGATTTGAACCCATGAGTCTTTCAATACCTGAATGTTTGAAGGTAGAGGTGCTAACTGCTAGCCTATTGGGCTGAACACAATTATACATACAAAATACTTTTACTAGCGTTTGATGTGTTATATACTATACAATAAAGTTTATCAAATGTAAACTGCTTGTTAGCTAGTGTGTGGCGTTTGGAGATTCACACCATAATATTAGTGAATACTTACATACCATTGCAAGCATTTGAAGAGTTAATACAATAATATCAACCACATTAAAGTGTATTGGCTACTTGGCATTCACTGTATGCTGCTTTGGCTAATTGGCTAACTGGCTAACAGTAAGTCTCCTTTTCTCCATCAAAAGTAATAGGATTCTCCTGTGGGATTTGAACCCATGAGTCTTTCAATACCTGAATGTTTGAAGGTAGAGGTGCTAACTGCTAGCCTATTGGGCTGAGCACAATTATATATACAAAATACTTTTACTAGTGTTTGATGGTTTATATACCATACAATAAAGTTCATCAAATGTAAACTGCTTGTTAGCTAGTGTATGGTGTTTTGGAGATTCACACTATAATATTAGTGAAGACTTATTTATTTTTATTTAAAGCGGGGGTTCACCCACGCCGCCAAAAAAAAAAAATATTAAAATCCAGCAGGTACAAATACTGCAGCTGCTGACTTTTAATACATGGCCACTTACCTGTCCCAGGGTCCAGCGATGTCGGCAGGGGACGCAGAGAACCCGCTCGGTTCTCGGCAGCTGCCGCCACCATCCTAGGTGAGGGAATCAGGAAGTGAAGCATTGCGGCTTCACTTCCCGGTTCCCTACTGCGCATGCGCGAGTCACGCTGCACGTCCCTAGTGGTCGCCGCTCTCTCCTGGGAGCTGTGTGTTCCCAGCAGACAGCGCGGTCGGGACGGGAAGAGGCATAGACTCCCATGGGAGTGTATGCCAGAAGTGGGTGCAAATACCTGTCTTAGACAGGTATCTGCACCCCCCTCCCCCCTGAAAGGTGCCAAATGTGACACCGGAGGGGGGGAGGGTTCCGAAAAGTGGAAGTTCCATTTTTGTGTGGAACTCCGCTTTAAGGTACTTCTATAGTGCCGTCAATTTACGCAGTGCTTTACATAAACATTATACACTAATATGGGCCCCTACCCTCAAGGAGCTTACAATCTAAGGTCCCTAACTCACATTCATATACTAGGGCCAATTTAGACAGAAGCCAATTAACCTACCAGCATGTCTTTGGAGTGTGGAAGGAAACCGGAGTACCCGGAGGAAACCCACGCAGGCACAGGGAGAACATGCAAACTCCAGGCAGGTAGTCTTGTGGTGTGGTTGGGAATACGAACCAGCGACCATTTTAGCCAAATAAAATTTCAACAGGCGAATGTGCGAATGAAAAACTAGCGCTATTAGTGAGAAACACATGTTAGTAAATTCTAAGCTGGCACTAATTAGCGCTTCCGCGTATATGCAAATGCCAATTCCTACCAAGTTGTTATATAGTACTGCACTGTAATCATGATCCATGTATGTGAAAGAAACATTTTTATGTGAGATGTGCTCTACCTCGTGTGCATCTATTGATGTATGTTGCAATTAGTATTCCTAGTTTTTTTCCTTCTTTTGCTAACTAATGCAGTTATGAATGATTATTACATAGTAATGTCTGCTATTCTGTAAAGTTACATGTATTAAACATTTAGGTTATCTATTTGTTGTATGTTGTTTTTTATTTTTTAATTTAGGTGACTATAAAGCGGTAATTATTTATATTAATTCTTTAATCATACTACACTATTATGCAGGTCTCATACTTAGCACAATGGCTTAGTAGTCTGCTCAGATGTCTCCACAGCACTCATGGTACAAGTTCAAATACCAGCCAACCTACCATCCCCCAGCTTTGTTTATTTTTTCAGTGCACAAGCGAATTAAAATGAACAAACAAAAAAATGTAATCTGCCCATTAGGTAGTGTGTGGTGTTTGGAATTTCACACCATAATAGTATTGAATACTTACATATCATTGCATGCATTTGAAGAGTTAATATAATAAAATCAGCCAAATTTAAAGTGCATTGGCTAATTGGCATTCACCTATTTTCAGCATATGCTGCTTTGGCTAATTGGCTAATTGGCTAATAGTAATTTGCTTTTTTTTCACCAATTCAATGTTTAGTATTTAGTGGGATATGAACCCATGAGTTCTTCAAGGTAGAAGTGCTGACCACTAGCCTATTGGGTGTAGCACAGTCATACATAGAAAATACATAGAAAATACATTCACTAGTGTTTGATGTTTCTTCTCCCCGAGCTGTGTCTCCTGCTGCCACCATCTTCTCCCGCTGATGTGTTCTTCAGTGCAGCCGGTTACCCACTAATAAAAAAAAAGCCGCTCTTCTTGTGGCGGTCTTCTGTGGCCATCCGATAATGTCACCCGGAGAGTCCGCTCCTTGGCTATGTAAGAGACACTACACAGCAGGTGACAACACAGCGGAGGAAGACCACCATGGAAGAAGAGCAGCTTTTTTTTATTAGCGGGTAACCAGCGGTGCGGAAGAACACAGCAGATGGCGGCGGCAGGAGAGACGGCTCTGGGAGAATACAGCTCGGGGAGAAGATGGAGGAGGGAGAGACAGTGTCTGGAGAAGATGGCTCTGGGAAGAAGACAGCTCGGAGCTATTCTACAATAAAGGACTTGTCAAAAACCGGCTATTAATTTTTTTACATTTCACTGCTTTTTTTGGTGAATGGTTAGGGGTAAAATGTACCCCATACCTATTCACATAGGGGGCAGGATCTGGGAGCCCCCTTGTTAAAGGGGGCTTCCAGATTCTGATAAACCCTCTGCCTGCAGACCGACAACCACCGACCAGTGTTGTCGGGAAGAGGCCCTTGTCCCCATCAACATGGGGAAAAGGTGCTTTGGGGCATGTGGCCTGGTAAGGTTCAGAAGGGGAGGGTGCTCACTCGTCCCCCCCTATCCTGACCTCCAAGCTGCATGCTCAGGTAAGGGTCTGGTATGGATTTTGGGGGCCCCACATCAAATTTATTTTACATTTTGGTGTGGGGTTCCCCTTAAAGTCCATACCGAAGGGCCTGGTATGTAGTGGGGGGACCCTACGACATTTTTTTCCTTGAATTTTGGAATTCCATACCATATTATTGAATAAGTACATACCATTGCATGCATTTGAAGAGTTAAAATATGGAATAAAGCAAGCTGATGTGCTTAGCCTAGTTATGCTTCTGAGTACAATGCACACTTCTGGGAGGTGATGCTGTCATTGGGATTTGAATTCATGGCTTGAACTTTTGGGGGCAGCAGGGTATACCGCTATGCTACAGAGTTGAGCACTTACCTACAGAGAAAATACATTTACTAATGTTTGATTCAATACAATAATGTTTTGCATTTCAGACATTAATATTATAGTAACAACCATGCTCGTGCCGATGTGGCATTGGCTAATAGGCATTTGCCTCTTTTCAGCATATGCTGCTGAGTACAATGCAAGCTTTCAGTAGGTGATACCATCTGTGTGATTTTCAGCCATTTGAGCAAAATAATATTGAGAACATATGTTTACTAGTGTTTGATGGTGGGACTACTTTATATTCTAGGTATAAAATAGTACTCAGCACAGTGACTTAGGCACCTTTCACACTTGTGCGACCTGAAAGTTGCGAGATTTTAATGCGACTTTAAGCAATGCCTATGTAATCTTGAGGTCTATGGACACAGGAGTCACAGGGAAAGACACGCAACTTTCCCATGATTTTGCATCAGCAATTTTGCCGCAATTCCAGGGAATGCCTGTGTAAACTTGAGGTCTATGGACCTCAACTCGCATCAAAGTCAGACCAAAGTAGTACAGGGACTACGTTGAAGTCAGTGTTACTTGAAGTTGCACAGATATGAATGGTACACATTAAAAATCATGGGGTATGACTTGTCATACGACTCTGATATCCAAAGTCGCACAAGTGTGACTCAGCCCGACTTTGTCAGCGATTTCAGAGACATCAGTGCACTTTCCTGCACAGATGTCTAGTGAAATCACATAGGTCCCAACTGTTCTCCTTTAAGAATGCCTACCTACTTTTGCTAATAGGTGTCCCTTATACCCATCTCAAAAAGCTGGGAGGTAAGAAATCGCCCCCTGAAGTCGCCCAAAGTAGTGCAGGAACTACTTTTGGGAATCGTTGTGGCGTCGCACCAATTCGGACAGTTCCATTGCCATCAATAGGCACCGATTTGGCCTACAATTTGACATGTCAATTCAGACCTATGTGAACATGGGTGACGTTGCATAGATATTAGAGCTGCACGGTTCTGGCCAAAATGAGAATCACAATTTTTTTGCTTAGAATAAAAAGATCACGATTCTCGCGACGTAAAATCTTTCACATTATCCCACAAAAAATTGGGCTAACGTTTCTTCTTTTTTTTTTAAATTCATTAAAGTACTTTTTTCCAAAAAAAAATTGCATTTGAAAGGCGCAAATACAGTGTGACATAAAATATTGTAACAACCACCATTTTATTCTCCAGGGTCTCTACTAAAAAAATATATGTATAATGTTGGGGGGTTTTAAGTAATTTTCTAGCAAAAAAAAAAATGATTTTAACCTGAAACCAACAAATGTCAGAAAAATGTTTAGTGTTTAAGTAGTTAAACTTTCCTCACTTACACAGAATTCTATTTAATTGACAAATTGTTACAAGGTTTCTAGTTAAGTTCACTGATAAAGAATGTTCTAATTCTTGGCAGACTTCCTGGTTTTTCGACTGTGGCTTCAGAAGAGCAGAGAGAGTTCTTTGCATAGCAAGAATCGTGAAACTCTTTTTTCAAGATCGTAAAGGGGAAAAAAATCACGATGACAATTAATCGTGCAGCTCTAATAAATATGCATGGAAATCAAGGGGGACAACTTTTCATGTGACTCTGAGGTCCAAAGCTCCATGAAAAGTCACCCAAGTGTGAAAGTAACCTAATGCGATTAATTGATAACACCTTTGAATAAGGCCCCATTTGCACTTGTGCAACCTTAAAATTGCACAGCTTTCTCATGACTTGAAGCAATGTCTGTGTAAACTTGTGGTGTATGGACCTCAAATTGCATCAAAGTCAAACCAAGGTAGTGCAGGGACGAATTTGCTACACCTTCAGGATGCACAAGTGACAATAGGGCCAAATTCAAAGGTGTTATCCTTGAATCTCATTCACACTGCTGCGACCTGAAAGTCACACTATTTTGCTGCCACTTTGCCGCTGCAACTTGGCCCCAACTTCTGGGAATGCCTGTGTAATATTGTACCCGATATACCTTAAGTCACACCAAAGTAGTACAGGGACTACTTTGAAGTTGGTGCGACTTAAAGTAGCACAGATATGAATGGTTGTCATTGAGAATCATGGGGTACAACTTGTCATGCAACTCAAAGGTCCAAATTTGCTGGAAAATTCGCCCAGCTGTGAAACAAGTCATATATATTTTAATAAAAGGAGCTCTCATTTATACTTGCATAGTCCTTACTGATTTACATCAGCAGAACAAATGCAGGAAATGATGTGAGCACATGGGACGGAAGCAAATGTGTGGTGATGCCAAACAAATCAATGAACCCCACCCACACCAAATCTAACTATGACATCCACCCCCGCATTGATTAAGTACAAGTACATATCCTACACTTACCCGGCCAATAAGCAGCGCCTCCTCTCTGCTAAAGAGACCTCACCACGTCCACCTAGATGGAGATCCTGACCAGCACAGGAACTTCCAGGTGCATACAATGAAAAATTTCCAGGTCAGAAGGTGAAACCACGCTTTTGATTGCAGCTGCGAATATTTGATCTCAACCATGATTAGTATTTTTTTATTTTCAGATATGCAAATCTGTATTTCTACATATATTTGAAGGTAAACTTAAGGGAGTTTGATAAGAAATGGTGTCCCTGGGTTAGCAGCAGGTGAATTACAAAGGCAAAAGGCCCAGTTTGAGCCCTGGTTCACACTGACAGAGGGAGGAAATCGTTCAGCTGAACTCCCACAATTTCATTCCTGCATGTCAGTCCCGACTGTGGAGGCAACATCAGAGACATCAGTGCAGGTTTCTGCACCAATATCAATACAAATCGCACCAATTAGAACAGTGCAATTGCCACAGATTTGACATGTCAAATCACACCAATGTGAACCAGAGCTGACACATTCAAACACTGCCTATCCACCAGCTGAATTCATTACCTGCAATTCTCCACAGCTGTTAATGATAAAGGTGGAATCTTTATATATAACTTGCAGTTGTGCAGAAGCCTAGGTTTACATTGGAGCGATTGGTCATGCAATTTGAGAGATCAAATCGCATGACTATTGGCAATGGCACTGTTCCAATTGATGCAACATTTTTTTTGTGGCACCGCATCAATTTGCTAAAGTAGTTCCTGCACTACTTTTGCCGATTTCAGGTGCGACTTCAATAGACATTTGTGTATGAAGTCACCTGAAATCACGCTGACCTTGCTACTTTGAAATCGTGCTACTTCAAGTGAAGTAGCGCAATTTTAAAGTAGCATGTGAACCAGAGCAAAGATTAGTTTTTGGTGCACAAATACATATTGAAATAAAATATAAAAGAGATATTGCACTTTCCCAAAACCACCACCCACAAAAACTAAAGAAAGAAAAGTAGAAGAGAAAAAGAAAAAAAAAAAAAAAAAAAAAAAAAAAAACCACACACACCCACACCACAACAAAAGCTCAATGTACTTTTATTTTACCAGCAGAAAAAAAATAAATTTCCATTTACTAGCTTCAAAAAAATTTGGACAGGATATATTGTACTACATTTAGCAACGGAATTTTAAGGGCCCTGCTCATAGGAGCTTACAATCTAAAATTAGACAAAACCTTAGAGTGGACACAGCTTTAATTTCAGTGTATAACGGGCAACACATCACATTATCTGAAAGATTATAGAAACATACTTAACAGTCATTCTTACAAAGCATTCCAACATAATATTGCAAAAGACTTATTCAAAACACCCACCACCAGCCCACAATCCACACATACATACATTGGTGACCATGTTCTGCTGGAAGCTGCATTTCGGTGTACACGATTAAACGAGATAAAAAATATTAGGTCAGCAGATGCTTCCAAACAATGTTTGCATGATCAGATAGGAACAATACACACACAACATTGACAGCATGGCCACATAAACCCACTTTTGATTGAAAAAATGCACAAGAATTTCATCAAATCTCCCAATATCATTCCTTCTCCATCACAACAAAAAACCTGACCTTCTCAGGCCAAACGAATCCCCCTACTGCAGGCCTTTATATAAGAGAGGTTGTATTGTTAGCACACTGACACACCCAATAGAAGTACACACCCACCAGTATCTTTCAATGTGTCTTTTCATGTATGTCTAAAGTGATTGCACCTGATGGGCAGGAACACATAATAGTGTTCGCAACTCTGTTAGCCCTTGGCTATGTGCATCAAATCTCCAACTACAGGCCAAAGATCAAAGTCCATTTGCATCCACATAAACAAAGCAACCGTTTTCTAAGCATATGTACCTGTGCAGTGTAAACCGTAAAATTTGAAATGTCCAAGTCCCTGGGCATGATTAGTGCTAATAAACATTAACATCAGTCCCTGGCTGCAATGAGCTTCCAATATAAAGTCCAAAATTAACTTTCTTACATTAGAACCTATTTCGACAGGAGACAAATAAGTTGCCAGCATGTCTTTAGATTGTGGTGAGAAACCCACACAGGGAGAACATATAAACTTCAACACAAGCATTAGCATGTTGGGGAATTGAACCAACATCCCAGGTGCTGCTAAACAGAACTGCTACCCACTAAGCCACCAGACACATGTTCTCTGCATCTCTGTGGTGTGAACCAGCCCTAAGTCCATAGCCATGTTCAGTGTCACAAGCAATATACAGTATATTGGTCTAAGTATTGGGATGCCTGCCTTTAAACACACATGAACTGTAATGGCATCCCAGTATTAGTATTGGGTTCAAAACTCATTTGGCCCACCCTTTGCAGCTATAACAGCTTCAACTCTTCTTGTCCACAAGGTTTAGGAGTGTGTCTATGGGAATGTTTGACCATTCTTCCAAGTGCATTTGTGAGGTCAGGCACTGATGTTGGACGAGAAGGCCTGACCTACAGTCTCCTCTCTAATTTATCCCCAAGGTGTTCTGTTGTGTTGAGGTCAGGACTCTGTGCAGGCCAGTCAAGTTCCTCCACCCCAAAATCACTCATCCATGTCTTTATGGACCTTGCTTTGTGCACTAGTCCAAATGATTTGGTGGAGGGGGATTATGGTGCGGGGTTGTTTTTCAGGGGTTGGGCTTGGCCTCTTAGTTTCAGAGAAGGGAACTCTTAAGGCGTCAGCATACCAAGACATTTTGGACAATTTCATGCTCCCAATTTTGTGGGAACAGTTTGGGGAAAGCCCCTTCCTGTTCCAACATGACTGCACACCAGTACACAAAGCAAGGTCCATAAAGACATGGATGAGCAAGTTTGGGGTGGAGAAACTTGACTGGCCTGCACAGAGTACTGGCCTCAACCCGATAGAACACCCTTTGGCTGAATTAGGCTCCATTCACACTAGCGCGTTTTTTGATGCATTTTGCATTTTGCAGAAATGCATGGGAATTTTTTAACATGGGTTCCTATGGAACATGTTCACATCAATGCTTTTTTGTATCTCTGCGTTTTTGGAAAGGGTCGGGGACTTTTTTTCATGCAAAAAGCAGCGTTTTGCATGTAATGGATTTCAATGGACAAGCATCAAAAACGCAAGTGCCCCGTTTTTGCAGCGTTTTTGCAGCATTTTTGGTGCGTTTTTGGTGCGTTTTTGCCGTTTTTTTTTTTTTTTTTAATTTTTTTTTAAGACTGTAAAAAAAAATGAAAAAAAAAAACAAAAAAAACCGCAAAACGCAAATCGCGGCAAAAACGCGGCAAAAACGCTACAAAAACGCTGCTCAAAAACGTGCCAAGCATGAAAAAAAAACCTCCAAAAACGCTCAAAAGCAACATGCATAGGTGTGAATCGAGCCTTAGAGTAGAGACTGCAAGCCAGGCCTTCTCATCTACCATCAGTGCCTGGCCTCACAAATGCACTTCTGGAAGAATGATCAAACATTCCCACAGGCAGACTAAACCTTGTGGACAGCCTTCCCAGAAGCTGTTCTAGCTGCAAAGGGTGGGCCAAATCAAATTTTAACCCTACGGACTAAGACTGGGCTGCCAATTAAAGTTCATGTGTGTGTAAAGGCAGGCGTCCCAATACTTTTGGCTATATAGTGTATCTGGAAAAGACTTACAATGGTGGTGGAACCCTCCTACACATAACTACTACATTTAGACATAATTATAGGACCTGGGAGATGAGACAACTTCTCTACATGAAGTAACATGGTTGGGATTTGAACCCAGACCCTCAGAGATACTAAGCAGAAATTCTATCCTCTAAGCCACAGAGCTGCCACGTGTGAGACCCTCCTACACATAACTACACATAAATACACATAAAAACACATTAATACTGCATTTCTGTGGACATACAGGTGATGGAATTACATTACTCAAGAGTTATTCTTCTTGATTTATTCTGTGATATTTGCTGTTTTTTTGTGGGTGAGAGTAGAATATTACCCTCAAATTTTTGGGAATTACATTTTAATTTCTGATGTTGGTACACATATCACATTTTTGGGGCTCAAATTATGAATATTTGGAAATAATAAAAAGCACAAAAAATTGTGATTCATTTTAAATTTTCATCAGCAATGGTATTGTTTGTGGATTGTAAAGACACCTGTGTGAGTTTGGGGTAAAGATTGTTGTGAGATGAAGAATAACAAGTGAAAGTGACAGAGAAAAATATATTTTACCAAAACATCAAAACATTCCACATTGTAGCATTCTTAAAATCAAAATATTTTAAGTAGAAGCAATAATGTTGCAAAGGAAAATTTATTTCACAGAAAGATACATTTCATCTCAACATTAAAAGGTTTTTTTGTGAAAGTTAGAATTGTTCCATTAGAATCAATGACAAACTTCATTTGGACTAAATTAGAGCAGATTTTAACTCCCAAAAAATGCTCTCTAATTAGCTCTCATTTTGGTATTTACTATACCTCCAGGTAAAAAAGACACTTGAGTTAAAATGAGAGTTATTTTCAGGTCTGAGCATGCTCAGTTGTGTTGGCACCTAGTTGTCCAAAACGGGGAATTTTTCACTTTTCAGACTTTTAAAGATATTTCAGTGTAGAAATCACTTTTTCACACAGTTTAAAAGCAGATAATCTTTAAATAATATACCGCATATTTCAGTACCATTTAGGCAATTATATCATGCTCTAAACATTATTTCCATGTGCAATTCTCTAGGTTTTAGCAGAGTAAGGGTTTGGGCTCTATTTAGTTTCAGGGAGCTATAGTAAATTCGATTTTGGGAGTATTTTCTCACCAGCGCTATAGTGAATACCGTTTTAGCGCTAATTAGCGCTATTAGCGCTAATTCGCGCTAAATTGCCGCGAATTAGCGCTAATTCGCGGCAATTTGCGCGAATTAGCGCTATAGCGCTATAGTAAATGACCCCCATACTGTTATAGTGAAAATGATGCAAGATTTTGTCTTATAACACCAGCTAATAGGTAAATATTAACTGAACCTATTTTCATTTCAATGACATGTATAAGGTTAGTAAAACTCCTCCCATCCCTCAAATGACATAAATGCTGTATTTCTGAAACTCAAATTAGATGTCTTTAAGTGGCTAAGCAAACCTGTCTCCTGTGTCACTTTATTGATATCTCCAGGCCTGGGGGTCTACGGAGGTCTTCCTGCATTACCTGAACCTATCTGGGTGGTCTTAGAAGCTGAAATCTCCCAACACTGCATCTATCTGAAGTATAATTGCATTGGGTTCAACATCTGTGTCATACTGAAGAGTTAAGCTGCCTGTGGATGATACCAAGTTGGCAGGTGACCATACTGCCCAGACAGACTGGGTCTGAGGAGGTAAATCAGTACATAAAGTGACATTTGAAACAGAACAGAAAGTTAACAGTAACCTCCATCAGTGGCGGTGCGTCCATTAGGGGCGCTCGGGCGCCACCCCCTCTTCCCAGCCTCCCCCTCTGTGCACTATTGATAGATTCATGCATTGCATGAATCTATCCATGGCCGCTGTAGACACCCCCTATTCAGGCATCCAACAGCTTTTCGGGCACCAGGCGCCTGAATTACAGCGGCAGGAGGGTGTTTTTTAAGCACCTGATTAGAGCCATGGGCTCTAATAGGCGTCAAAAAAGGTGACCTGCGAGCGCAAACCATTGCACTCGCAACGCACCCAGGTGTGTTAGCAAAGCAAATCAATATTTGCTTTGCTAACACAGAAATGCCTCTGAACCAATCAGGAGGCCCGGATGTAATACCGGGCACCTGATTGGCTGAAGGCAGAGGCAATCCCATTGGCCGCCATGCCGAACAGGAAGAAGACACACACGGAGGAGTTGGAGGACACACAGCATCCATCGTCATGCTACCGTCCCACAGCTCGCTGCCTGACCAGCTGCCTGACACGCCACCACGATGGGGTAAGTGCCGGGCAGATGGCAGGCGGGGGAACACAGTGGCTGCATATTATAGGCACAAAGACTGCAATTGATGGGCACAGAGTCTGCATATGATGGGCACAGGTGGCTGCATATGATGGGCACAGCTGGCTGCATATGATGGGCACAGGTGGCTGCATATGATGGGCACAGTTGGCTGCATGTGATGGGCCCAGTTGGCTGCATATGATGGACACAGGTGGCTGCATATGATGGGCACAGGTGGCTGCATATTATGGGCACAGGTGGCTGCATATAATGGGCACAGGTGGCTGCATATGATGGGCACAGGTGGCTGCATATGATGGGCACAGTTGGCTGCATATGATGGGCACAGGTGGCTGCATGTGATGGACACAGTTGGCTGCATATGATGGGCACAGGTGGCTGCATATTATGGGCACAGTTGGCTGCATATGATGGGCACAGTTGGCTGCATATGATGGGCACAGTGGCTGCATTTGCTGGGCACAGAGTCTGCATATGATGTGCACAGTTGGCTGCATATGATGGGCACATTGATGGCACAGTGCAATTGATGGCACAGTGAGGCTGCAATTGATATTTTTGCTTCAGTATTTTTCAAAATTTTTCAGTTCCGAGGAGTCGGAGGACACATAGCATCCATCGCTCGCTGCCTGACCAGCTGCCTGACACGCCACCACGATGGGGTAAGTTCCGGTCAGACAGCAGGTGGGGGGGGGGGCACAGTGGCTGCAATTTATGGGCACAAAGGCTGCATTTGATGGAGCACAGTTGGCTGCATTTGTGGGGCACAGTGGCTGCATATTATGGGCACAGAGTCTGCATATGATGGGGCACAGTTGGCTACATTTGATGAGCACAGAGGCTGCATATTATTGGCACAGTTGGCTGCATATGATGGACACAGAGTCTGCATATGTTGGGCAGAGGTGGCTGCATATGATGGGCACAGTTGGCTGCATATGATGGGCACAGGTGGCTGCATATGATGGGCGCAGTTGGCTGCATATGATGGGCACAGTTGGCTGCATATTATGGGCACAGTTGGCTGCATATGATGAGCACAGGTGGCTGCATATGATGGACACAGTGGGCTGCATATTATGGGCACAGTTGGCTGCATATGATGGGCACAGGTGGCTGCATATGATGGGTACAGTGACTGCAATTGATGGCACAGTTGGCTGCATATGATGGGCACAGTGACTGCAATTGATGGCACAGTGGGGCTGCAATTGATGTTTTTGTTTCAGTATTTTTCAGAATATTTCAGTTCATTTGCGCACCCCCAAAAATTTTGAGCACCAGCCGCCACTGACCTCCATACTTCTCTAATGATAAGTAGTGATCCTTGGTTCTTCATTAATTCTTCCATTTAAAGCAGAACTAAGATAAAAATGCTAGAAGGTACAGTTTTTACAAGCCAGTGACTGTGGACAGATTGACCAAGGAATTGTGAACCCTGTATTACTTGAGGAGGGCACACTAGCGGGTGAGTGTGCTATAACGTGCAACGCACATTATGGCAAGAGCAGTGGATTTAGTTCCACAGGGAATGTATACTGTTTTCACTGTTTTTGAATACTCTGAAAGCAAAAGAGTTTTTTGTTGTTGTAAATAATTATTTTAATACTTGTAGATGTTTTCAAGACTTTGGCATTGATTTATTAAAGGCAAATAGGCTTTTCATGTTGTAAGGAAAGTTGCACTTTCCTATGAGCTTACTCATCACATGAAAGGAAAATAAAATAACAGCATTTTTGCTTGCTCATGATTGGATGATGGAAGTCGGCAGAGCTTCATTCACTAAGCTTTGGGGAAAATTCCCTTGCAAAAGTAGTCTATTTGCCTCCAGTAAATTAAACTCTATATTTTTCTGTTAGTTTTGTAATTATCACCTTCCCGCCCAACCTATAGCAGATTGACGGCTAGGTGGGCGCTTTAACGTTCTAAATGGACATCGTATAACGTCCTTCACATTGCACTGCTCGTGCTACTCCCGGGGGCGCACAGCGCAGTAATCAGTGGTGAGCTGTGTCCCTCGGACACAACACATCACCAATCAGGGTAAAGAACCAATGACGTAGGCTTTTTGCCATGTGATCAGCTGTGTCCAATTACAGCTGATCACATGTAAACAAATTAAGGTTATCCATATTTCCTTTCCTTAGCGCTGTCAGTGTCCTAGGAAAGGAAAGCCAATAACCAACTTTCTAGTTACAGGGGACATTTACACTGATAATCAGGGCACTGATTTCATGACTGACTGCAAACATTTCTAAACAAGATCAGTGGAAGGCCCAATAGAGAGGCTTAGGACAAGCAGAGTTTATTCTCATTAATATACAATGAAGAAGCCTAATTTCTAAGTCATTTGTTAGGAAAGACAGTGTTCAAATCTAGTTTACAACTGATAATGAGATCTGCTAGCACAGTACAGAAAGCATTAATTATGGCAAACACAACTCCCTAGCACCCCTTATAAACAGAGAACTAAGGAGGATTTTCCAATCCTGGAGTTATCAGAAAAGAACATCTAAAAAAGGTAAGCTGCAATTTTTAAATATTTTTGCTATGCCATGTGAATAGGAACATATAACAAATATAACATAGGTGTTATTCCAACTTATCTGTAAAAGTAGAAAATACACTTGAAATTTTGCTGGTTGGGATTAGGCTCTGCCCTGGTAGCTAATTTAGTTTCCCCTTGTCCAGTGAGTAGGCTCATTTAACTATTCCTCTTTAAGTCTTCCCACTGTTGCTTGTGACCTGGCCACGACCACCATTCTGCTGCCCATATAAGGTGTGACACACATTTCTCTATGCATGTCCATATCCCATCAGCATCCCACCAAACTTTATTAAATTATCTTGTGAATAGTGTGGAGTGTATTTTTACATATTTAATTTAAAATGATTTACTATTTTGGGAGGTGGATCACCACTATACTAAATCAAGACTTCATATACTCTCAGTGTGTACACGATTAGTCCCAAAGATCACAAAAAAAACGTAAAATGTTTCCCATCTGTGAACGAGAAGACAAATCTTTTTGTTTTTTCACTCGCTCACAGAGGGTAATTCCTCATTATTTTTCTAACAAATACATGCTTCTCATATAAGGATGGAAACCCTATTTCTATCTCATATCATATATGACTGATAGCCATCTAACCTTCCTGACAAATTGTCTCAATCTCTCGTGCACACTCCCAATACCCTGTGAGATCCTACTAATCATCAATTGATCCAAAATCAATCTTCATAACAAAACAGGAGCAATAAACTAAAAAGTAAAACATTTTCACTCACCGCATTTCATCACAAAATCATGGCTTCATCAGGAGTGAGGATGGATTGATGAGGAAATAAATTGCGATTTTATTTTGGTTTGGGGTGCTGAGCAGTTGAGCATGGTTTTTGTTTTCATCACAAAGTGTCACGATCAGGGGTCAGGCTCGAAAACCAGTTGCTATAGCAGTAGCGGGACTACCACCGACCAGCAGGATAGGTACCTGGCAGATGGCGTGGGCTTATCTGAGTTTCAGAGTTTAAGTACTACCTGGTGTTCACAGCTCTTGATGGTGGAGATGGATTTGGCTGTGTGTTAGTACCAGGTCGCGGCCCTCAGGATCGCCCCACCAGGAGGTGAGTAAGCCGGGGTTCAGAAGCAGATTAGCAGATAAGAATCAAACAGAACGCAGTACGCAGGCAGAAGCGTTGTTCTGACTCAACTACAAGGCAATAAATGTTATCTTCAGCTTCACATAGAGCTTACATGACTTGGTGATCTATTTATCCCTTGCATCAATTCAGACAGCTTAACTCAATGGATAACTCACTGTATGGAAAGACAGACGATAAATCCTCTAGAATGTTCCGTTTAATGATGGGTATCCATAGGTAGAAAAACGTTGCAGTTGTAAGCCACATGTAAAGATGTTACAGCAATGAGGTATACTGTGCACAATGAATCAGAGAGAGGAAGGGGAGGAGAATAAACAGAACTACGGTGAGAGAAAGAGTTCAAATAGACAGAGGGAACAAATCTTAAAGACACAGAGCATAATAAATCACATAGTATAACACAACACTTCCCATCTGAAATCTTTAGATTTCATAACCATAAACAATTATATATATATTCAATAAGTCCAATACTGTTAAATGTTCTGGAACCTGTAATGAAAAACATGCAACAAGCAAGTATAAACATTAGTCCAACAGGATAGAAGAACATGTAGTCCGACGTATGACGTCTTCAAAGAATTCCAAAGTTCGAGGTAGAACCTGTAGATAGCAGCAATGTACTCCCTGCCGTGCCGACAGCATGGCTAGTCCTTGCATAAGTCACTCACCTGGCAAAAGGAGTACTAACTCAGTAATTGGTCGAGTGAAGATTCGTGTGGATCCTCCCTTGGTTACCTTGACTTCTACCTTCCGGACCTTGTTATCGTCACTGGGCATAACCTTGGTAATAAGACCCATAGGCCACTCATTCCGACAAACTTCCTTGTCTTTTAGAAGGATGAGATCTCCAACCTTAAGATTAGGCTTAGATGTTTGCCATTTGTTACGACCTTGAAGGTGATGAAGATACCCCTTCCTCCAGCGATGCCAAAACACATTGGCGAGATGCTGCACCTGCTTCCATTGACGCCTGTAGATATCCTTGGGTTCAATCTCACTTGAAGATATTACAGCAGCCCCAATCTTTTGAGTAAGGAGCGAAGCTGGAGTAAGGATCACTGGTGCATCGGATCTGAAGATACCGGCACTAAAGGTCTTGCGTTCACTATAGCACACACTTCAGCGAGAAATGTAGACAAAGTATCATGGGTGAGTGGTAAAGACTTGTGAGTCTGCAACATGGAGTCGAGAGGGGGTGAGTATGACTCCTCACACAAAAAGCTTGGAGGTGACAGCCATAAGCTGTCCTGAAGAACATCAGATGAAACGGCTCTGGTCCCACAGTCAGCTGGATTGAGTTCAGTGGGAACGTAATGCCATTGACTTGGTAGGGAGAATCTCTTAATACATTCAACCCTGTTGCTGACATACACATGAAACTGTTTTGTTTGGTTGTATATGTAACCAAGTACTACCTTACTGTCTGTATAGAAGGTGAAAGAATCAATTCTAGTGTCCGTTTCACTTTGTATGACTTTGACAATTTCTACTGCTAGCACGGCTGCACAAAGTTCAAGTCTTGGTATGGTATGTGCAGGTTTGGGAGTGAGTTTTGCCTTGCCTAGAACAAAACTACAGTGTGATTCCCCATTCATTTCAGAGGTCTTCAAATAGGCTACAGTAGCAATAGCTTTCACTGATGCATCGGAGAAAATATGAATTTCCCTCCGGCAAACAGTTGAAATAGAACCTGGAACATAGCAACGGGAAATCTGAAGTTTTTCTAGTGACTTCAAAGAATGTCTCCACCTTTCCCACTTGTGTTGATTCTCACTAGGTAAGGGAGTATCCCAGTCTATGTTCTCAGTAGATAACTGTCTTAGCAGAATCTTACCTTGAATGGTAACTGGAGCAAGGAAACCGAGTGGGTCATAGATGCTTTTCACCACTGACAGGACTCCTCTCTTAGTGAAGGGTTTGTCACAAGTTGACACTTCGAAGGTGAATGTGTCTTGTTCAATGTTCCACAACAAACCCAGACTTCGCTGTACAGGAGGCACATCTGTACCCAAATCAAGGTTTTTTAGACTGGTGGCATAGTCCTCAGAGTGAAAGGCATTTATAAGTTCCTGGCTGTTGGATATAATCTTGTGCAGTCTAAGGTTTGCTGTAGCCAGCATCTCCTTTGTTCTGGTGAGGAGATCAATCACTTCTTTAGTGGTTGGAAAAGACTTGAGTGCGTCATCAACGTAGAAATTTCTCTTTACAAACTGGCAAGCATCAGATCCATATTCTTCTTCTCCAGTCTGAGCTGTTCTCCTTAGCCCATAAGTTGCAACTGCAGGAGAAGGACTGTTACCAAAGACATGTACCTTCATTCGATAGTCTATAACTTCCTTGTGGATGTCATTGTCTTTGTGCCATAGAAACCTGAGGTAGTTTCTGTTGTCTTCTCTGACAATGAAGCAGTGAAACATCTGTTGAATGTCTGCCATTACTGCTACAGGTTCTTGCCTGAAGCGAATCAAGACTCCTATTAGACTGTTGTTCAAGTTAGGCCCTGTAAGGAGCATGTTGTTGAGAGAAACACCTTCATGCTGAGCACTGGAATCAAAGACAACTCTGATTTGGTCTGGTTTACGTGGGTGATACACGCCAAAGGATGGAAGGTACCAGCATTCTTCTCCCTCCTTTAGTGGGGGTGCAGGCTCTGCATGATCTCTGTCAAATATATTTTGCATAAAGTCCACAAAGTATCTTTGCATCTCTGGTTTCCTGCTTAAGTTGCGTTTTAAGGAGGAGAATCTACTGATGGCCTGTTGCAAGTTGTTGGGCAGTTTCTCTCTTGGGAGACGAAAAGGTAGGGGTGCTACCCAGTTATTGGCATCGTCTTGAAAGAACTCATTGTCCATTACCTTGATGAATTCTTTGTCTTCCGTTGAAGGAGCCAGTATGTCATCTTCACTGGTTGTATTAAACACTGTAGAGCCGAAGTCGTCATCGTGGCAGGAGAAAGGGCTTGTGTTACCTGAGATACCATGTTGCCATCCATGGCTGGCTATCTTCTCTTTCACCCAGTAGTGATGTGGGCATGGCTCAAAGTAAGTGTTTCGGCCATTTGGCAGAACATTTGTCTTAAATGACAAAATGTTGGTAGGTCTCTTCATTTTGCCTATACAGACGTTGCCTATGATGACCCACCCTAGATCCATGCGCTGAGCAAATGGGGCATCTGGGGGTCCACTGACTTGTCTGTGTACCTTGTGAACTCTTAGAATGTCTCTTCCTAACAGAAGAAGGATCTGAGCACCTTTGTCAAGCGGCGGTATCTCATTTGCTATTACCTTCAGGTGAGGGTGATGGAAAGCAGCAGCTGGAGTAGGGATTTCTTCCCTGTTAGCAGGTATCTGATTGCACTCGACAAGTGTAGGTAGGGGTAATTGCAAGTTACCTTTGAGAGAAGATACCGTGAGTCCATGAGCCCTTCTTCCAGAAACCTCTGTAGTTCCACTACAGGTACCCAAGGTGTAAGGATGAGCTTCGCCTTTTATTTCAAATAGATTAAACAGTTCTGATTTTGCAAGCGATCTATTGCTCTGATCGTCTAGGATAGCATAGGCTTTTAGAGTCTTTTCTGGTTGGTCCTTGTGGTATATGTTCACCAAGCATATTTTAGCACAGGACTTATCACAGCGGTCTTCTCCACAAACTTCAGTGCAGGATGAAGAAATGATGGTAGAATTAGGCACTTGGTCTGTATTCTCCCCGCCATGCGTTAATCTGGGAGGAGCGTTAGCAGGTTGTGCAGAGCTGGGCTCAAGCGGATGTAGGGCTTGCACATGCTCTTCGGAGCCACACTCTATGCACTTGATGGATACATTACAGTCCCTTGCAAAATGTTCGGTAGAAGCACAGCACCTGAAACATACCCTAAATGTCTTTAAAAGTTCCTTACGCTCTTCAAGAGGCTTTTTGCTGAAGCCGATACATTTTTTGAGGGGGTGTGGCTTCTTGTGAATGGGACACTCTCTGTTAGGGTTTTCAATCTTCCTGCTCTGTCTGTCCGTGGCCACCACTGTGGCAGGAGTGGGAAGGATGTCAGTCTTTTTCACGGATACTGGGCCTCTACGGCTTCTATAGTTGCCCTGAAGACTGGTACTCTTAGGAAATGGAGACTGTACTCACCGTAGGAAAAACCTGGATCATTCTAGGTCTCTGCGATTTCCCTGATGAAGTTGCAGAAGAAAGAGAATGGAGGGAAGGAAACCTTGTTCTCTTTTTTGTATGATGATCCTAGTGCAGACCATTTCTCTTGTACACCATACGGGAGCTTGGAGACGATTGGGTTTACCCCTCTTGCAGTGTCAAGGTAACTGAGTCCAGGTAGTTTTGGGTCTGCCTTGGCTAGCTGAAGCTCAAGGAGAAGGTCACTCAGTCTCTGGAACTCCTTGTTGTCCTTACCAGATATCTTTGGGAAAGTTTCCAGGCGCATGAACAAGGCATTCTCTATAGCTTCTGGACTGCCATAACTTTGCTCTAGTCGCTCCCATGCAGCTATGAGGCCTGCTGTAGGATTGTCCATGAAAACTGATCTTAATGGCTTAACACGTGCAGCAGATAGAGGACCAAGCCATCTAATCAGCAGATCCAATTCTTGAGCCGCTGTAATGCCAAGATCGCTGATTGCAGTTCTGAAAGCACATTTCCAACTTCTGTAGTTCTCAGGTTGGTCATCAAAACTTGTAAGACCAGTCTTTGTGAGCTCTCTGCGAAGTATGTACCTCACAAACTCTGCTGTCTCAGTTGTCTCTGCCTTTATGTGAGATGTTGTTGGCTGAATAGTGCTGATTGCACTATCTTTGACATTATTGTTAAAGGAAACAGGTAAATATGGTGCAGCAGATGCGTTCAGGTGAGTCGGTTGTTCCAATGGTACGTTGACTCAATGCTATACCGATGACAGGAAATTGATGACTTCCTTGCAGCTTGCTCTGATGCTCTGTGACATAAGAAGGAAGGTTAGGTAGGCAGGCAGGAAATGCATTGGAGTGATTTTGCATGCAGGAAGTTGCTGGAACCTCTTTAACTTGGAGCTGTGAAGGAGTTTCTAAGTTGCCAGGAGCATTGGAGACAATGGAGTGTATACTGCAGTGGCTTAGGACATAGTCTTTAGTGCGTTTGAGGGGATCTTCCATATCTGCTATGTTTAGGTTGATGCTGTCTTTCTCACTTGCACCTTCGTCTGCACTGATAGCTTGCTCTAAAACCCTTAGCCTTGCCATAGCTGCGTCATGTTTACACTGTTCATTTAAGATTTCTATAGTTGCTCTTTGACGTGCTGTGTGAGCTTCCAACTCTGCTCTTTGACGTGCGGTCTGAAGCACTGAATCCGTTTCCAACTCTGCTCTCTTTTCTACATATGCGACCTGCACCTTGCTGGCTTCCGCTTCAGCGCGGGCACTAATAAGTCACTCACTGAGTGTAGAGTATCTTGAACTATGACTTCTAGAAGACCTTTTAGAATGTCTGGTGGAAACAGATCTGTGAGATGCAGTGTCCTGTAGCAGCTTTAACTTTGCTTCTGCCTTTAATTTGGTTTGCTGGATAAAACCATCTCTTTCCAGATTAAGAGCCTTGAAATTCTTTAATTCCTCGAGTGAAAGTTCTGTGTTCATATTTTGTAAGACATTAATGAACTTGTCATTGGTAAGCTGATAGAGCTCATAAGAGATAGAGAGTTGTTTAATGGCGCCCTCTAGTGTCAGTAATTCACGTTCAACAGACACTGTATTTGATTCAAAGGCAATCTTGTCCCAAAATAGCTTCAAGCTATTAAACAATTCAGTTCTTAAGGCTTCATAATTCTCCATCACTTTCCAGGTGGGTTTGACTGAGCGTTTGGGTAAGTCAGTTAGCTCAGTGTCTTGTGTTGGAGTGGCTGTGTATTCATATTGAGAGCTGTGGTAACTCATGGCTGACACAGGCAGACAATGTCTCAGTGATAAGCAGGCAGGATCTGTGTGCTGTAATATGACACCCTGCAGCCTGGTCTCAGGTTATGAAGATTCCATGTGCTGCTGTCTCATTCTTTCTTGCAATGAGGGCAGTAAATCTTGTCTGTAACAGTACTGTATGCAGAAATCTTGTAATTAGGCTGTGGAACTTCCTTTTTCTACTGTTCTGACTCAACTACAAGGCAATAAATGTTATCTTCAGCTTCACATAGAGCTTACATGACCTGGTGAACTATTTATCCCTTGCATCAATTCAGACAGCTTAACTCAATGGATAACACACTGTATGGAAATACAGACGATGAATCCTCTTGAATGTTCCATTTAATGATGGGTATCCATAGGTAGAAAAACGTTGCAGTTGTAAGCCACATGTAAAGATGTAACAGCAATGAGGTATACTGTGCACAATGAATCAGAGAGAGGAAGGGGAGGAGAATATACAGAACTACGGTGAGAGAAAGAGTTCAGATAGACAGAGGGAACAAATCTTAAAGACACAGAGCATAATAAATCACATAGTGTAACACAACAAGCGTAGTTGAGGAACAAGCCAAGGGTCGATAACGCATGGTAGCACAATATGGACGGCAGCAAGGATGACAAGAGCGAGATACTGGCTGAAGAGAGCACAATAATCTGGGAAACAGGAAGTGCAGAGGCATGACTTAAATCAGGAAGTTCATGGGAGGAGCAAAGAATTCAAGGTTCAACAAAAGTCAAGGCACAAGGCAATGAATCAGACAGGGTACTGTCCAGCATCTCAGGTAGCTCAGCAAGAAGAGTCATTACCAAACACAGCAGAGGTTCAAGTCCAGGCCCTGGAACAATGTTTGGTGGGACTCTGGTGGGATATGGACATGTATAAAAGAATGTGCTTCACACCTTATATGCAACGTTTTTGAGATTGTGTTTCTAGGTACAGAGTCAATTTTGTTCTTTTAAAAAGAAAAATCTCCTTCTTGGTATCATTTGTTACCCATGCCACTGAATTATTTTCTTCAGTGTCCCAGGGTTTTTCATAATCCCAGTGATGTCCCCGAAAAGTACACTTAGTTTACCTTGCATTTCATACAATCTGCTTTTTTGTGTTGCTAGACAAGGCAGCAGCTTTTTACCCCATTATTCCTTTTACATTAAACTTTGAGACAGCTAATGATTCTAACGAGTTTAAAAATGAATGTCTGGTTTGTAAACAAGCTTGCTGTGATGTGTATGTAAACCTTAAAAATCAACTGCACTGTACTGCTTGCATGTGATATTTGCTTTTAAATAAATCGTGTTAAATGAAAATTGCATGGGGCACTACATCTGAAGACTGCTTTTGGCAAGAATGTGCAATGGCCTATATCGTGAGGTCTTTTTTTAGTAAGAATTATCCTTCTCCACTTCAAAGAAGTCTTGAAAACATTTAATCTCCTCGTATGAATGTGTTATGCATCAATAAATAATCAACAGATAACCACCAGAGTACAATAAATAGGGTGGAATGTAAATACAAGTTGAGTAGAGCAAAAAAAAGGATAAAAATTACAAACATGTTACATTCAGATTATAAAATTACTTTTACTACACTAAAAATTATATATTTATAAGTATATGTGTTGAATTTAATACATTAATAAGGAATATTACTATTAAAGTGGTTGTGAACCCTATCATATACCCACTGAAATGACTGGCCTTGGGTTATACAGAGATTAAACAAATCCTCCAACATAAGTTGTACCTGTTTATCTACAGCCCCCGCTTCTCCAAAGCCTTAAAAGAGAAGTATGGGAATTTTTTTTAATTTTAGAATCATCCTTACCTAGGTGGGAACCAAGCGATCAAACACAGCCGATCGCTCGGGTCCCAGAACTCCCTGTGCAGAGAGCTGGTAACTGTCAGTCACTGCTGTCTGGTCTGCCCCTCCAGTGCTCACTGGAGCGCTGGGCTGTGGAGAGGGCTGGAGCGGCTGGCTCAGGCTCTCAGTGGCTCGCGGTGCTGGTCCAGGCATGTGAACGGATCCCGACCATATGGTCGCGATCTTTCCCGAGCCTGGACCGGCTCTGTGATGTCAGCCAACAGCAGGCTTCACACGTGATCCACAGGAGAAGTACAGCCAAACGAGCTAAAACACACAGGTCAAAGGCTATTTCTCAGCTGCAACATGCAGGGCATCTCACACACAGCATAGAGAGGATATCTGACTGTAATTTGAAACCTGAGTGGAGGAAATGGGCACCCCCCTCTCTACCCACTCACATAGGGAAACATGCAGATCTGAGGCTGTTAATCATCTGCTGTGTGCTGGAGGTTTAATGGGGAGATTCTGTGGTTTCTGCATGACCTGTCAGAAGTGAGTCATTCAGATAGCAGAGGGATGAGAGAGGAGACAGAAATCACACCATGTGCTTTGCATTGAGACAAGTACACAATAAAAATACAAAAATACATTTTTCATTTTAGGGGTTTACAACAACTGTAATGTTCAGTCTTGTATTGAGGAACAGATAGAAGTTATTTTTTGGCATTTCCTAATTATATTATTAAAATAGGGTAGGTGTTTTAAATTCAAAGGTAGGGAAAGAGCATGAATATAGATTAACAACAGGGAAATGACATCTGCATGCAGAAAGTAATAATGGTGAGAGAGAAATTGATTTTACAATGAAGATAGAGCTGGCGATCAATAGCGCATAATTCCCATGGATTGATAAACATAAAAAGCCATGAAGATTAAGGGATGGGGTGAGAAGGAATCAGAGAGATCACATAATAACAGCAGATAAAAGTCAGCATTCCAGGAAGTGCATAGCTTTGGAGCAGATTGTGATTCAGATCACTACATGATGTAGACAAGAAATAACATTAATCATACATATATACATAAGGAAAGAGAAGATAAGATATGCTGTAGGAGAAATCAAAAGAGAACATACAATGTATTCAGTAGTGAATCTACTACATATAGCTAAACAATATCATTATTATGGTTTATTTACATTTTTTAAGGTCGTAGATGCTTTGGCATGAGATAACCATGTGTCCCATTTTTAAAAATATTTTTATATGCTAATAATAGTTCAAATTGGGCTTGTAAATTTAGCCTAGCAAGTACTTCAGATAAGTTGGGAGCATCATTCATGCCGGAATGTCTCAAAATGATGAGACTGACTAATGTGGTATATTGGATGTCTGTTTATCGTTAATCTATGTTATAATTACAACAATACATTTCAATACATTTCAATAAAAATCTACACACAATGGTGATATTCAAAGAAAAAATAGAGAAACAAATAAAATAAGCTGGGAAAATTTCACCAAAGAAAAGAGGGGAGGCATGGTTTAATATAGGTATGGCAGCAGGAAGTGCATCTGAAAATAAACTGGGATGTGTTAAACTTCAAGAAACTTAAAAATTATCCCTTGCAGAAGGGCTATGCCTAGCACTGCAAGAGTTAATTGCTCATTTAGGTCTGGAGGACATAGAAAAGCTGATTTATCTACCCGATCCTAAACTCCTCCATGCTGCTAGACCAGTCCCCACAGGATCTTCTTCACCAGTCTAAGGTCCTGACATCATCAAGAAGAAATGCAGGGTCCATAGCCCTGCACTGGACATGATGACAATGAGGGACAGTCCACCACCAGAGGATGAGGGAGCACCATCTACCTAGAGAGCAGTGAAAAGTTAAAGTGCAAAAACACACTCCTAAACTAAACGACCAATTAACATTTGCAGTGTAGGCACAGCCCCACTGCAAGGGATCATTTTTAAATTTCCCACAGTTGGACTTTAACCACTTCAGATGTAAAAATCTGCATTTTATTTTCTAGAAAATTACTTAAAACCCCCAAATCTTATGTATTTTCTAAAAACAGAGGTTTTGGAGATTAAAATGGTAGTTGTTACTCTGGTGCAATCACTTTTTTACATATGTGTGCGGGGGTAGGCAATTGCATTTGCGGTTACATTTTTTTTTTTATATATTAATTATTAATTTTTTTTTTCACTGTCTCTTTTTTTTTTCTATCAACTTTATTCATCCGCAAGGAATGAGCAACCCTTGAATCCTTATGTTAGAGGGGGGTACTGACACATCCTCTTTTGGAGAGATCTGGGTTCTATTAGACCCCTGATCCCTCCTCTACCCTCAACCAATATCGGTTTAATTGGCTGCTTCAATGGCTGGTAACGGGCAGTAAACAAAGAACCAGAATGCGGCAGTGACAAAATTATTGTTGCTTCCAAGTTTATTCATCACAAAGGGTGGAGAGGAACCAATGTTCCTCCCCGTCCCCTGTCTGCAGCTAGCTCAACAGAGTGCAGTGGTCCTGCAGCAGGCAGTGGCAGGAGGGGGGCCCCCTTCCAAGCTATGCAAAAGTGATCGGGCGACTGTAGAGCCCACTCAGATCAATTTTACATGAAAGCCCATTGCCAGATGCAAATTTTGATACCAGGATCATGGCATTAGCTGCAGCCATGATCCTGGTATCCCTGCTTCCACCCGAGGACATATGGGTATGTCCCAAAGACTGAAAGAGGTTAAAGAACAAAGGAAAGAAATATGGTGGACAAGGAATATAAGAAAAACATAGAAGAAAGAATAAACAGTGGAAGAGATAAGGGGAGCAAAGAGAATAGCAGATAAAATATACAAATCAAAGAAAAGCAGAAATGAATGGAAAAAACAAAGCAATGCGGCAAAGCCAAAAACCCTCTAAAAAGGTGTGAGCATAAATAAGATAATGAGGAAAAGAGCATGCAGAGAACCACTAGATGAATGAGTAATGCTGGTCTCATACACACAGGCAATTTCAACCACTTTCAACCAGATTTCAATTGCAAAAACAAATGAACAGATCAACTCAAACTACCACCTGCACCTTAAGCGGAACTAAACCCTCCTATCCTTGTCCACCAAGGAAGCTGTCATCTTAGTCTCTGTTTGATCTGCAGTTGCCAGGGTGCTGCACATGTGATCAGTTATGACACCAGCTCTTTGATAGCTTGGCTGTTGGGTTGAGAGCATAAGCAACTCTGAATGTGACCATGGATCATGTGGTTTTGGAAACAGATTGATGGGTTTAGCTCCACTTTAAGATCATTTCACGGTGTCATTTATTTAAATTGTTTGTGGCAGACTGTGATCATCTATTTGGCTGTTTTGTAATAACACTGTAATGGTTGAAAATGTCTTGTGTGGTGCCTGCATAAGAGACAACAATTTTGCACAATCTCTGGAAGAAGTGGAAAGAGTCTTGTAGGTAAACAAAGCACATGAAAAAGACAAAAATACAGTTGAAATATAGAAAAAAAAAGGTTGGAGAAAGAATTTACAATCTTGTACATTGTAAGAATGGTATTTGAAAACCACTATATTTCACCCTAATTCCAGAAAAGACCCATTGCACTGATGAGCACAGCAGATAAAGCTTATGAAAAGACTAAGGTAGAAAGAGGGGACTTCATCAAAACCTGAGCAAACAGAATCTAGAGCAGATGTGCATGGCAACCAGTCAGCTTCTATCTTTCATTTTTAAAGCTTAAAGGGGTTGTAAAGGTAAACATTTTTTCACCTTAATGCATTCTATGCATTAAGGTGAAAAAACTTCTGACAATACCGCCGCCCCCAGCCCCCCCGTTTTACTTACCTGACGCCTCGAAAGTCAGCTTCTCGTTCCCGACATCTATTCCTCCGCTCACTCTGGCCGCTGATTGGCTACAGTGGATGGATTGGAAGCAGCGCAGCCATTGGCTCGCGCTGCTGTCAGTCACATCCAATGACGCGGCGCGCTGGGGGGTGGGGCCGAGTGATACAGTGAGCGGCTATAGCCGCCGGCTGTATCACGGGAGCGCGCCCGCAAGCACTAACCACCATGCGAGGAAGCTCGCATTAAGGTGGTTAATGCTTGCAGGGAGGAGCTGAAACAGCCGCCGAGGGACCCCAGAAGACCAGGTTCGGGGCCACTCTGTGCAAAACGAGCTGCACAGTGAAGGTAAGTATAACATGTTTGTTATTTTAAAAAAAAAAAAAATTTACCTTTACAACCTCTTTAACTGAAAACGCTGAAGATAGAAGCTGATTGGCCACATATGGCTGCTTCAGATTCTGCCTGCTCCAGTTTTGACATTGCCTTTTATGATATATGGGAATGCAAAGAACAGTTGGAGAATACCAATGCAGATTCTAGGAGGGTACCATTACCACAGAGTAGATGTGTATACCTTATGACAAATCTAGTAAAATGCAATGAGAATAGCAGATTTAAAATGCATCAATATTAAAGAGGATTATGATAGAATACATAGAAACCAGAAGTATGAAGCACTGAATAAATTTGGAGTACAGGAAAACTTTAGCACTTGATAAAAATAAATTATTGAGGAACTAATATAAAAGAAAACCAGAAGTGTAGAGTGGATGTAAACCCGATTCATGAAATTTGACCTCAGAACATATATCTGTAGTGTTTTCCTAATCTCTCTCCAAAGCACTAAATCCTATGTCTTTCTGCTGATTCAGCTGTATCATATATTTTCCAGAAATTCTCTTTAGTTCCCTCCCAGTACATGGAATGTCCAGGCATGCTTCTAAACAGCAGGTTGAACACAGTCTGTCTTCTTGGTTGTTCTACTGTAATAGGTCTCCTTGCACCATTACCAATACAATTAGACTGTTCACTTCTGCATGGGTGTCCCCAAGCAAATGGTGTCTTCCTTTAGGGCAATTCCCTTTGTGTTATTCCATACCTGACATTTACAAACAGCTTTTTCTTACTGAGGCCTATTCACTCCATAGACAGCAAAACTCTTCAAACCAAGTGTTCCATCATCTAAAGGATTCAATGCCTCCAGGCTTTACTGGGCCAATCCCCCCTTCCAGGGTGTTGGAAAATCTTACCTAACAAGGCAAGCCTTTCCTGTCAATCCAGGATTAATAGACTTAAGAGAACAATTTTTTTCCAATCAGTATCCTGAAGATCCAAGCAATATGTCTGTATCTTCTTTACTGGACCCACCACTCAGTGGCCATTTAGTGAGGATTCAGCCTGACAGTATCACTGCAGTGGCACATGTAAACTTCTAGTGAAGCATAGAGAATCAGGCCTTGTTGAGGAAAGTATCTTATATCTTGTACTGGGCAGAACATCACTTTCCAGCTTTCTCTGAAATCCATATTCTGGGGAAGGACAATAGGATGGTGGATTCCTTGATCAGGGGTACTTTACCCAGAAGTATTTCTCTAAATTTGCAACTGTAAAAGGGAATCCAGACACTGACCTGATGGTGTCTTGCCACAAATGCAAGATCCAAAGTTTGTAGACACTGTCACTAAGCTGTGTAATCTTTGGTATACATCTTCAACCCTTTACACATTTTTTCCTCAACTCCTCAATAAGATCAGACTGGAGGGAGTTGACACCATTCCTGTAATCTCTATTTGGCTTCCCAGATGCTGGTACTCAGGAGTGGTTGCTTTGACCACTGATGATTGCTGGTCTTTTTCTTTTCATCGGGGTCTCTTATTTTCAGGACCCCTGATTCACCCTTCTCAGTTGCCGACTTTCATTTTTTTTAGCAGTGAAAAAAAACACAGTGTGCAGTTTGCCCACAGAAAGATAGGTGAAAATAATACATTCAATTTGCACACACATTAGTTCCAAGAGCATACTCAGAAGAAAAGGCACAAATGGAAATAACAGGGAAACATCTCACAATGTACTACACTTTTGTGACCCTCCAATTACATAGACCCAACTCCATTCTTCCGTTGATTCCAGCCACCTCAACCATAAGAGAGCATGTTTCTTGAATGCACCCAATCTCTAATTTTCTTGTAAGAGATTAGTTTATTTGGTTTGTCAATTCAGTCTGCTAATAGAGGTGGCACATTGGAGACCCCTCTAAGAGCTATCACCCTATGTGCCAATCTTTTCCAAGGTATCCCCTAACATTTTTGAAGCTTTATTGCTGAGGGAACAGAGGCTGTTCAAAGCTGTCATCTCCACCATGCTCCCAGACTCCCAAGTCTTTATAGTGTCTACATCACACCCACACACACTCTTTTTTAAAAAGTGGGGCGAGTCACAAGCCATCCACCATAGAGCCTGCTCTTTCAGTCATATCATGAGTTGTCTGCACTTTGTTACAATTCTCTAATCTGCACCTTTGTACAAAGAGTTAATCAAGGACTACTTGGGACTTCAGTCTGCTCCTCTCTGCTCTCCTGAGATCCCCATTTGAGTATTCTTCCTTATGGAGCTTTGGAGTTAGTAGACCTCTCCTCTCAGTTCACCTTATTGATTTCTGTCTATGTCCCCCTTCATTCCAAAGGTGGTCTCTATCATCCCTCAAAAAACTACTAAAGAAAGAACAAGGAGCATGTATGTGCATTCAAATAAAAAACGATATTATCAAAACCATGGGTATTCTATACCAATATAACAAACCACCCTACTCCCTATTATAGGGGTGAAACCGAAAATTGTCTAAAGATTCTCCCAGGAAACTAATCAGTTAGCCATACCATGGGGCATGTATCCAAGATGTAATGCATATGTATTTCAAGCTTCCATCCCCTGGATTCATGCTAAACACCAGTATTGGCAGATATGTGGACTAATCTGCACACCAAGGAAATTTAACATTCCCCGCTAGAAGAGTTAAAGCTCAATAAAAGCATTAATCCATGTGACAACCCATAGTAGAAAGTCCAATACACCTCTCCTTTGTCATTGCATTAACTAAATGCATCTTGTATGGTATCCTTTGAACTGGGAATCTCTATCATCCACTTAAACCCCTTTCACACTGGGGCGGTTTGCAAGCGGTATTGCGCTAAAAATACTGCCTGCAAACCGCCCCTAAACAGCCTCCGCTGTTTGTTCAGTGTGAAAGCCCGTGGGCTTTCACACTGAAGCGGTGCGCTGGCAGGACGGTGAAAAAAGTCCTGCAAACCGCTTCTTTGGAGCGGTGAAGGAGCGGTGTATTCACCGCTCCTTCACCGCTCCTGCCCATTGAAATCAATGGGACAGCGCGGCTATACCGCGGCAATACCGCGGCTATAGCCGCGCTGTACGAGTGATTTTAACCCTTTTTCGGCCGCCAGCGGGGGTTAAAACCGCACCGCTAGCGGCCGAATACAGCTGCAAGAACGACGGTACAGCAGCGCTAAAAATAGCGCTGTTGTACCACCGACGCCCCCACCGCCCCAGTGTGAAAGGGGCCTAAGTGAGAACATTATTTTGCTTTTCTCTTGGCAAATGCTACTCATCCTTAATGACTACCCCTCCACTTATGAATGCGGTGCCAGTCTGTAAATTGCATTCTTTTTGTTATTCCTGAAGGTTCTCACAAGGGTTCCTCATTGGCAGCTGTATTTGTTAGATTTTTTTTTCTCTTTGATATTAAATCCTCAAAGTGCTAAGGGTTTAATACTACTTTAAGGCTCGGGTTCAACCCTCATACCCTCATTTTCTTTCTTATAATGCTACATTGTAACCTTCACTGAACAGCATATCTGCATCTAATCTGAAAGTCTGTAAAATAAAGGAATATGTAAGAAGGGTTTACATTTACGTTGAAAACAAAGGTTCCACCGAGATTCGAACTCAGATTGCTGGATTCAAAGTCCAGAGTGCTAACCATTACACCATGGAACCTTCTGGAAGAACCTGTGCTCTTCACAACATATCAGTAGATCAATTATATGTTTATGTATAATTATATATTTGTATACATGACTCAGAAAAAGGTTGAATAACATGCACTAATTATGTGCTGCTTTTACCAGGTTTATTAACTTAGCTATTTTAAAGCCACTCCTAGTACCTGAAGCACTAGAACTATTGTATTAGTGAGTTAGTTGAATTCCTTAAAAATAAAATGTTGAATTTAGTGCAATATTGTAAAGCACATATCAAACAAAAGGTCAAGATTCATATAAATGCTTAAAAGATCATTTTCCCTTAAAAAATATTAGACAAAAATGCAAATACAACTGAGTACTGTGATATTTTCTTTTCATGCATTAACATTTACATTTTCAGGAAAAGCTTTTGGGATGTTTCCTTCCTCTCAGTCCAAGCAGTACTGATACACAAAGTATTAGTAAAATGTTAAGTAGGACAATCTGTGAGAAAAAAACACACGCACATACACAGCAATCGTAAATAAATGTGAATAGTTGTTAGGATGAGGAAAGGAGTGGGCTATGTATTGGAAATAAGAGTCACAGAGGTGAGTAGAGATTTAGAAAGCTTGGCCGCACTACAAAAATACTTAAACACTTTTTTACACTGTCTATGGTAATATAATACATCGCGTCAGTACAGAAAAACTTCCAAGAGAGTTTGTAACAGCATAAAAAAGGACACTCTTTCTTTTTCCTTTCCTCAGATGCCAGATTTTTCCCATTTTCCTCTTTCCCTTGGCCACCCACAGCTAGGCTGAGTGGATTCCATATAGGGCAGATCCTTGTGTGGAATGTGTGGGGCCCCGGTTGTTTCTTTGGGGGCACCTGGGACACCTTAAGTTGTGGCACGGTAAAACCCCTCCATACATCTGTGATGACCTAAACATGCTGTTCATGTGGATGGTATGCTATTACAAACTCTCTTGGAAATATTTCTGTACTGACATGATGTTATCTCCTTGCTCCATTTTTTGATAAAGTTATGCTCTGTTATAGAATTCAATACTTTATATTACCTTCTCCTAAAAAAACACTAATAAAAGGATTAAACTCTTTCTGAAACATATCAGGTATACAGAGAAGATAGGGGTCATCACTTTGTACACACCCATATAAACCAGCTGTTTCATCATTTGATGATTTGTTTTTATATTATTGGTGATGTATACACCTTTTTATGAATGTATAAATTATATAAAGCTACATGTTTATACAATACGGTTTATCTCCTTCTCACCTAAGTTGCCCTTAAAGCGGGGTTCCACCCAAATTTTGAACAATTTCTGTATGTATTCTCTTCCTTGCCTAGATGCTGACATGCCGTTTAAAAAAATTAAAATCGCCGCAATTACCTTTTATTTTTCTATTCTTCTTTGCACTTCCTGGTTCTCCTCCCATGGGAGTAGGCGTGTTTCTAGCCTCTCCCAGACTCCTGGGAGCTAGTCTCAGGCTTCCCAGGATGCCACTGAGCATGTGCGGGAACGAGCGGTGAATGCTGGGAGCACAGCATTCACCACATCCAGGAAATAAATGCTTGTGGGCTTCAAATGCCCACAATGAAGATGGAAACCGCCTGCAGTGAATAATATAAGTTATTCTTTCCGACGAAATCTGACACAGGCGGACATATTACACACAATATGTCAGTATGTAATGCTGAGAAGAAAAGTTTGTGAATGAACTAAAAAAAAAACAAAACGATAGATAGGTGGACCCCCGCTTTAAAGTCCCATCAGTACCGGGGGGGTTACTTATTTTTCCCATAATTCGGGGATGTTGGCAACAATTTATGGCTTTCCATGGTGGTTCATTTTCTTGAGGTACAAAAGTGCAGCGCTAAATAAACAGCCAATAATAATGACATATCGGCATAATAAAGTGCACAATGCAAAAAAAATGTAAGTGATATAACGTCATCTGATTAAATAGTCCATAATAGTGAGAAAAGAAAAAAGTTCATGTTCAATGGTGATTATAAAACAAAATCCAGAAGTTGAGTCACCACAACAAGTGTATCCACCACCCAGAAGAGGAGATTGAATACACTTACCATAAGACAGCTTTAACCAAGCATGTAGTAATGCTGGTCAGGATGGTAGTCACAGGAATGGTATCCAAGAGTAGGCCAGCCGGGCTACTTGTCAAATTATAAACTCCAACATCCTAAAACACAAGAGACCTCCACATAGTGTAAAACCATTGGACCACGGAGATGTATGATTAAGTCAGCGAGCAATCAGTCTGCTTACCAACTGAATTAACCTGTCCAACAATCTGCATTAAAAACAGGAGTTTATTTAGCACACATCTGCAAATGCATGCATAAGCTGCAAGGCCTCTTCACGACACCCTGTGTAAGAGGCCTTGCAGCTTGCGCATGCGGAGTTTATAATTTGACAAGAGGCCCGGCTGGTGTGGAGAATATTGCTGCCTATTCTTGGATACCATCCCGGAGACTACCATTCTGACCATCATTACTACATGCTTGGTTAAAGCTGCCTTATGGTAAGCATATTCAATCTCCTCTTCTGGGTGGTGGATGCACTTGTCGTGGTGACTCCTTAAGTCAACTTCTGTTTTTTTTTATAATCAACATTGAATATGAACTTTTTTCTTTCCTCACTTCTATGGACTATTTAACCACTTGCCGACCGCAAGTGGCTGTTTGAAGAGGAATAACCCTGGTATTCTCTTCTTCAGCGGGCGGTTGGCTTACAGATAAAAGTGGTCTCAACAGCGGATTCGCCGCAAGATCACTTTCAGTGGGGGCGGGAGAGGGCCCCCTCCTACCACGCTTCGGTTGTCTCCGCTGCCTACCGGAGCCGCCGTAGCGGTGGAAATGATCAGGTCCTCTTTCCTCACAGGCTGGATGCCGAGGGAAAGGGAAGAGAAGGGAAAGAGGGAAAGATGGCCTCCGCTCGGCTCCATAGTATTGGATGGCGGAAGCGACGTCAAACATTACTTCCGCCTAATGCTCTTAAAGGGGAAAAAAGCATTTTTGTAAAAAAAAAAAAAAAAAAAATGACATTTCATTTTTTCTTCTTTTTTTATTGCATTTTAGTGTAAATGTGAGATCTGATGTATTTTTGACCTCAAATCTCACATTAAAGAGGTCCTGTCATGCTTTTTTCTATTACAAGAGATGTTTACATTCCTTGCAATAGGAATGAAAGTGACCCAATTTTTTTTTTAGAAAAAGACAATGTAAAAAAAAAAAAAAAAAAGTAACGTCCCACCCGTAAGTCACACCCGCATATGAAAGCGGTGTTCAAACCACACATGTGAGAGCAAGAGCAATAATTGTAGCACTAGACCTCCTCTGATTTTTGAGGGCCAAAGTTTGTCGCCATTCCACGAGTGGGTACAATTTTGAAGCGTGACATGTTGGGTATGAATTTACTTGGCGTAACATTATCTTTCACAATATAAAAAAAATTGGGCTAACTTTAGTGGTGTCTTATTTTTATATTTAAAAAAGTGTATTTTTTCCAAAAACATTGCACTTGTGACACTGCTACGCAAATATGGTGTGACATAAAGTATTACAATGACCACCATTTTATTTTCTAGAGTCTGAAAAAAATATATATATAATGTTTGGGGATTCTAAGTAATTTTCTAGCAAGAAAAAATTGTTTTAACTTGTAAACACCAAATCTCAAAATGAAGCCTTGTCCTTAAGTGGTTAACCACTTCAGCCCCGAAAGGATTTGCCGACCTTAATGACCAGAGCATTTTTTGCGATACGGCACTGCGTCGCTTTAACTGACAGATGCACGGTCGTACGATGCTGTACCCAAGCATATGCCTTTTTTTTCCCACAAATAGAGCCTTCTTTTGGTGGTATTTGATCGCCTCTGCAGTTTTTATTTTTTGCGCTAAAAACAAAAAAAGACTGATAATTTTGAAAAAAAAAAAAAAAAATTTTAACTTTCTGCTATAATACACATTCAAAAAAATATATAAAAAAAATTATTTATTCATCAGTTTGGGCCGATATATATATTCTTCTACGTATTTTTAGTTAAAAAAATTGTTATCGCGTCTAAAAACTGCGGGATAGATTTAGGGACTTTTATTGTTTTTGATTGTTTTTACTGGTAATGGTGGCGAGCTGCGATTTTTAGCGGGACTGCGTCATTGTGGCGGACAAATCTGACCCCAAGTTACAGTTTTTGAGGACCAGTGACATTATTACTTTGATCAGTGATATAAAAATGCATTGATCAATGTAAAAATGACACTGGCAGGGAAGGGGTTAACACTAGGGGGCGCTTAAAGCGGAGTTCCGCCGAATTTTTTTTTTTAAGTCAGCAGCTACAAATACTGCAGTTGCTGACTTTTAAAATATGGATACTTACCTGTCCAGGGCACCCACAATGTCGTCACCCGAAGCTGATCTGTCCCTCGGCTCTCGGGTGGAGGCACCACCATTTTCGGTAAGGAAATCAGGAAGTGAAACCTTGCGGCATCACAGCCTGGTTCCCTACTGCGCATGCGCGAGTCACATTGCAAGATTCCACTGGTCCCTACTGTCTCCCTACTGTCTTCTGGGACCTGCGGCTATCTATGCCTGGAAGTGGGAGCAAATGCCTGGATTAGACAGGTATCTGCTCCCCCCTATCCCTTGAAAGGTGCAAAATGTAACAATGGAGGGGAGAGGATTCCGAAAAGCGTGAGTTTCATTTTTGGGTGGAACTCCACTGTAAGGGGTTAAGTGTGTTCCCTCAGCGTGTTCTAACTGTAAGGGGGATGGGCGATCACTGGGAGCAGTAGATCCCTGTCATGTCACTAGGCAGAACGGGGAAATGCCTTGTTTACATAGGCAATTCCCCATTCTGCCTCTCCTCGCCACGATCGTGGGCTGCTGGCGGACATGGAGTCCACGGGACCTGTGGGCATGCTCCCGCAGCGGGCATACGCATGCGCACTTTCCTGCTTTTACAGAATGACGTATAGGTATGTCAGTTTGCGCAGGAGAGCCGACCTGCCGCAGTATATCTGCGTGCGCAGGTTGGCAAGTGGGTAATTTGATGACCTTATATCACTTAAATTTTTTTGCACTGTACACTTTATTATGCTGATGTCATTATTATTGGCTGTTTAGATATATTTAGTGCTGCATTTTTGGATTGTGTTGGATTGTAGTGCTGGCAGCTACTGGTCTATAGGATAACGCAGCAATTTTTTTAACCATTTTGGTTAATTTTCTTGCCAGGGGCGGGAAGAAAATAAATAAAAGAAAAAGCTTAGGAACAGAAGGGGGAGAAGGAGAGAGACTTGACTGCGGACAGGATATGTGGAGGAGAGCTGTGTGGAGCCACATGGGCCCAGGCCGGGTTGAGCCAGGAAGCCATGAGTGCCATCAGAAAGCCAGGCAGCCCAAGGAGGCAAACTAGTGAAAACCTGCTAGCTCCCAAATCTGAAAGTCATCATCATCATCATTGCTGCCACATCCTCAAAGAGCAAATGGGGCCCCCCAAACTGACGCTTATCGCTACACTTTACTTGGCATAATGGTTGGGTGAAATGGTTCCTAACCCATCTAACACTCCCTCTGTTGCAAGTGTATTTGCTGTCCAAGTTACTCCAAGCTGAAGGACACTGTTCAGTACAGGCCTCTGTAATCAACACAGATTCCATAGCCCATCTGTTGCTGCAGTTTGCCAGGCATATGCAATCTACACAAGTGCCAGAGCTCATCCATTGCAGTTTTCCACTCCCAACCAGCTTTTATCAACACTGCCTGCAGGTTATCTGACTGAGTTAACCCAGTTATCCCCTGTTAAGCTCAAGTTCAACTGCTCCATGTAAAGGGACATACATCTTACAATCTTCTTCCCTTCCCACTTTATTAAAGTGACTGTTAGGGGGCATGGCCTAGTGAGGCATGTGATCGGACATGTCTCAGAGCAGCTCCGGACTCTCCTGCCTTAATCCTGCTCCATCCTGGGTCGTCCACAACCAAATCAATGAACCACATAGCCCACCCTGATGCCGAGGGTTCCCGCTTTGCAGTAAGGTGTTTCTTTCTGGTGGATGGGCAAGCAAAAGAAACAACCGCCGGTCAAGATGAATATCACCACATGCTCAGGCAAAGATGGCCACTGCAGCACAGCAGCACACTGTGTCTCACCAGCATCTACCCCTGATCTCTTTGAGGAAGCCCCGGATACCTCTCTGCAGTCCTCTCCAGGTGTCCCGCGCCCTCCTCATGTGTCCTCTCAAATATCCCATGAAGAGAATGGAGCGGATGGCGTAGATGGCGGGACTGGGCCTACACTGTCGAATGTACTACACACCATCAAGTTAAACCACACTGATCTCATGGGGAAGGTGGCTAAAATAAAATCAGACTTTGCAATTATGCGGCAAGATGTACAAAAACTACGGGGCCAGGTTACTGAAACCGAACGCTGCATTAGCGATCTAGAATACACTGTTAACCCCCTACTGCCTAAAGTTAGTACACATGGCTGGAAGATTACAGCCCTGGAGAAAAAGGTGGATGACCTGGAGAACCGCTTCCGCAGAAACAACCTACGGCTGGTCTGTCTCCCTGAACGGGTGGAGGAGTCTGACCCGGTGGCTTTCATGGAAAGCCTGTTGGAGCAGAAGTATAGCCGTGACCAACTATCCACATTCTTTGTGATTGAACGGGCCCACAGGGTCCCGGGTTGGCCTCTCCCAGCAAGAAATCCTCCCCGCACCATGGTGATCCGTCTGCTAAATTACAGGGACCGGGACTCCATTCTCTGTGCCGCTCACCTGAAAGGGAGCCTTGGAGTCAATAACGTGGTGGTCTTGCTATTCCAAGACTACTGTTCACAACCAGAGAGCAAAATTTCAGCAAATCAAGCAGAAGCTGCGGGAGCATTCTGTTCAATATGCTATGTTATTTCCAGCTATCCTCCGGGTTGTGTCCATCAGGGAAAAGCTCATTTTTTTCATTCTCCTAAAGGATACCCTGACATGGTGGGAATCACTGCCATGGCTTCGCCAGCCCCCTGCCTGAGGGGAGGTGCATTTATCCTATCGGCCTATATATTTTTTCTAGGAGCTGTGGGACTTACAGCAACTTTTCTAATGTGTGGTTTGGTCAGCCAATACATCTCTCTTGCAGGAGAGCCCCAGACCCTCTTCTACTGAGTTGGCACGAGCTGCTATGGGGGATAAAATGTTAAATCCTCACTTTCCTTTTTCTTTGAACATCGACATTTTTCTTGTTTTCTGATTTATGGGTAAAGGCTATGCGCCCCATGCATTGTACAAGTTTAGGGTCTAGGCCCACATTGTTTTTCAGGAGTTGGGCAGGGTTGTTGCTACCTTTTGGTAGCCTTTGCTCTCATGTATATCATTTTATTGTTGTGTGTATGAATGGTTGTTTGAATGTGCACTGGAATGTCTCACCTACAACCTGGGGCCGTGACCAGAGTCTGGGAGGTTTTGCCCTCCCTCCCATTTCCTGCCCCACTAATACCTCCACTACACTATGGCTGAATTAACTGTTTGCTCTTGGTCTGAACTCGAAGTTCAAAAGAGCTTTGAGATTAAAGATCTAAAACCACATAACCACAGGAGACTCACCTGATGGGTTCCAAAGTTTTAGCCCTAAAAAAACAATGGGTCTCCCATAATTGCCACTCCACATACTCCAGCTATTCCAATGTGTGGCGATTCTGATCCCTAAGGGGCTGCCCTTTTCCTGTCACCAGGTACTTACTGATCCCAAGGGCCAGTTTCTTATCCTACACGCTACTATACGTGGGGTTCCTATGTTACTGGTCTCAGTCTACGTCCCTCCTCTGGTCACGGCTGCAGTGTTTACTGAGCTGAGCATGAAGCTCTCCTCCCTGCCACTGTGCCCTACACTCCTTGTAGGAGATTTCAGCTCAGTACTACAACTGGCTCTGGATAGGTTGAAACCTCCATTGCCTGAATCTAAGTTGTTCCTCAAGTGGAGGGAAAACTTATGGATATGTAGATCTCTGGAGTTGGAAATACCCTACTGTTAAAACCTTCTCATGCCAATCTAAATCTTATTGTACCATCTCCAGGTTGGACTATGCACTGATCACCAGGGACCTCCTTTCATCTGTCCGGTCTATTGCCTATATCGCTCAGACGGTGTCTGATCACTCGATAGTACAGGTAACTTAAACTCTGGGTCACAGGCTCACATTTCGGACCAGGAGGCTTAGTCCCCACTGGATCTCCACTTAATTATTGAACCTCTAACTCCGGCACCATGGCTACAGGGCCACTATGGGATGCCAATAAGGCAGTAGTGCGGGGCTCTTACATATCACGTATCAAACACTACTGATTGACTGGGAGGGCTATACAAACTACACTAGAACAGTCCTTAGAGGCTGCTAGAACCCGACATATACCAAACCCGTCCTCTGAATCTCGTTTTGGCAGAGGCCCATAACGCACTTTAACTACATATGGTTGACGTAACAAAAAAACAGCAACTGCATCTTTCTGCTCGCGTATATGAGCACGGGGGGAAAAATGGAAGGCTATTGGCATTTCTTGCCCACACTGACTTTCAAGACAGCTCAATTTCTGCCATACAACTCTCTGGCGACTCTATTACGTCCGATCCTTTGATTATCAACCAGGAGTTTGTGTCCTATTATCGCAAACTCTATGATGATCAAGTGATCCCTCCAGAGACCACATTTACTGGATTTTTCTCCTCCATACATTTCCCTGCACTTAGTGACTCTCAGACACCTTCTGGAACAGCCCCTAACGTTAGAGGAAGTGGAAACTGCCATTCGCTCTCTGCCTTCCTCCAAAACTCCTGACTTGGATGGCCTCCCCTCTGAGTGGTATCAGGCATATAGCAAGACACTTGCCGCTAAACTTCTTGCCACCTTTCATGCATCCTTGGATTTGGGAATACTTCCTGACTCGATGAATGTTGCGCTTATTGTGGTTATACCTAAGCCTGGTAAAGACAAGCTATTATGTGGGTCCTACCATCCCATCTCCATCCTAAATAATGATCCAAAAGTATTGGCAATAATCTTAGCACTACGCTTACAGAAGATTATCCTGTCACTTATCACTCCCGATCAATCAGGGTTTATGCCATGAGGCTGTATATACATATCAATAAGTCATTGATAGATAGATGCAGTAGTCTAGTACTTTCTATAGATATACTGAAAGCACTGTTCGGTGGTCTTTTTTATGGGAAACTATGTCTCAGATGAGTTTTGGTCCACAATATGTAAAATGGGTATGCCTACTATATGCGGATCCAAAGGCGAGAGTTCGTACTAATAAGGATGTCTCCTTCCATTTTAATTAAAGAGAGGTACTCGGCAGGGATGCCCCCTCTCTCCACTTCTGTTCGCTCTCGCCATTGAACCCCTTGCACCCCGTGCGTCAGATGATGGAGATTGGGGGGATCCGCTATGGTCCGCTGGCAGAGAAGATTTCCCTGTATGCGGACGATGTTCTTGTATACCTTGATGGCAAAGAAAGCTCTTTCAACAAGTTAATGCAGGTGGTGGAGGAGTTTGGTGAGGTGTCTGGTCTGAGGGTCGGCTGGGAGAAATCTATAGCTTTTCCCATTGGTCCTTCCTTTCCCACTATTTGGTGGGCTCTGGTTTACAAACCTCCCACACTTTCAAATACTTAGGAGTCTATATACACAAAGACATCTCTAAATATGAGGAACTTAATATTGCCCCAATCGTCAGCCAGATGACGGATAAGTTTTGCGTATGGTCAACGCTGGCACCAAACCTCATAGGTCGTATAAATATCTTTAAAATTATTTTTTACCAAAATTTTTATATTGTTTTTGAGCGGCCCCTGTTTTTCTCCCCAAAAAACTCTTGAATCCATCCTCTCGTCTTTCCTATGGAAAAATACCCATCCTTTGATTGTGAAGTCATCTCTGCAGGTATCTAAATCCTCAGGTGGTCTCGTGTGCCAGAATTTGCGTAATTATTTCATTTCATCTCAACTTGCTTATGTCTATGACTGGTTGCATGCTGACCCTCAGACCCCCTCGGTAGCTCTCCTATCAACCTTTTTTGTTTTTGCCACTTCCCTTAAAGATGAGTTGCATAAAGCACAGAGATCCAGGTGCTCTTGTTATTCCCCCATAGACGTGGGTTTCTTGGCGTGGAAAGAAGGGGGTAACATACTCATGACATCGAATCAGGGACCATCACCACACTGTATTATGCACAAAAAGTTATACTATTGCACTGGAGGGATGTTAAATCTCCAATGACCCAAATCCTTTACTGCATTATTAATGGGGAACTCCCCAAATTCAAACTAATATACAGAAGTAGAGCATGTACACAAAAATTCACTAAAGTATGGCAGCCATGGCTGGGTGTCTCTAATTCATTCTGGGGTACAGTCTTGTCGTCTCAGACGACCTAATTAAGATTTATCTACAATGCGTGGTATCTTAACACACCAAGAGGAAATTAAATAGTTGAAATAGATATGGCTTAATATAATATTACTTCCTGTCTTTCTGAAAATTAAGAGTGAGGTGGGCCGAGACTAGTGTACATTCAGGGTGTGTATGTGTGTACAAGTGTGCGTGTGTGTGTTGCTGCTGTTGTTTTGTTTTCTAGGTACCTAACGTGTTGCATCCTAGATTATAGTTCCCCTCTCCTGATACTATAATAAAACATTTTTGGAGAATTGGGAATGATTGTGATTTTATATCATTGCTTTCAATTGGTTGCCAAGACCCACGTGGATGTATTTGATTTTTTGTAAAACATAACTGGTGCCTTATTACTCCCTTTAATTTCACTGTATTGTTTACTCTTATGTTTACATGAAAAACTCATAAATAAACACCTTTCAAAATAAAAAAAGTGACTGTTACCAGCAACTTAACCACAAGAGTAACTTCCAGCTACATATTAACATTCTTAAAGTGACCTTTCCTAGTTCTGCGTATTAAGGAGAATCCTTCAAATTACTTTACCACTGAAAGGGATTAATCTGTTTCCTTAACCTCTTAATGGGATTTCACCTTCCACTGCTCGCCAACTAAGGGCCCCAACCAAGCTGGCAGAAGAACCCAATACATATTTTTAGTTGTGGGTGGTAGCTTTGACGGACTTCCTGAAGCCTAAACTTAGACTCTTCCAGTTGAGGGCCTACAAGTTTGTTAGCCTTATGTTTTGTTACTCCTTTTTACTCACTTCTCCTGCAAGATGGGTGGATGTGTCTTAAATGGGTACTAGACTGTGTTGCATTGTTCCCTTGCTGCTGTATTACCTTGTTTATCAATAATTTGAGTTAACTGTATTCTTTGCCTATCTCACTATCTTTTGATCTTCATACAACGTATTCCTTTATTTTACAAATGTGTGCATATTTTTCTTTGTGTGGCAGCCAGGAGCCTACCTGACCAAGGTAGTTTGGTGGTGTCATACATATATAGTGACAAGCGCGCATCCTGACACAGTGTGTATTATACAGTGTGTGTAAATCCTTAGTGTTTTGGACCCTATAGGTGTGATATTGAATAATAAATATCCAAAATAATTTATGTGAAAAAAACTCATTGAAGAATTTGTTATAGTTCCGCTAAATATTGAATTACCATGCTCCAAACAATATTGTGAAAATAATAAAGTAAAAAATGTTGGTATAGTGACACCAGCCACAATGTTGCTAAAAAAACTTTTGGTCAGCAACAATGTAGCATCCACTCATTACTCAAAATAATATTGTGAACATCATATGGTGAAATATAGTAGTATAGTGACACCAGCCACAATGTTGCAAAAAGACTCTTTGGACAGCAATAGTCTAGTATTCACTCCACACCTCAAAAATAGTGCTAGAAAAAAATAGTCTGTCAGTGAGAACTTCTCCCCCCCTGAATATCCTGTGTAAGGATTTAGACAATAAAAAAATATATGTATTCAAACTCAGTCCTCATAGAAATATATATTATGCTGATGATGAAATAAATCTTCTACTGGAATACAGCGATGATCTTCCTATTCAGAAAATATAGTAGAAGAGGCCGCTTACCGGATCAGATGGATCTCTGGTTAGGGAGATCAAACAAGCTTGTTGCATTAGCCTGCCGACTTCCCTGATTATCACCTGGATGTCAGTTGTAGGATCTTCATCCACTTTACCCAATCCACAGAACAGGTATCCTCTGTTTTTGGTATACAGGATTTCCACAACTCCAGAATGATTTTAAATCTTTGAATTATCCATAGTATAGCCAAACACCTCAGTGGGAACAAACCGGGAGAAACTCCATAGTGCAGATGTGTATTTCAAAAAATTTATTTTAAAAAACTTTTTCACAGTCACTTCAACAAATTCCACTAGCAGCTGCACCTAATATTTTTTTTAATCTAATTTGTCTGGTTAGCGCAAAAGTTCTTTTTTCTTTATATAGTTTGGTGGTGTCAGCAGGGGTGGTGCTCTGCCCAGGGCTAAGTAATGAACAGAGAACCCAAATATTCTAGTGGCTCACACAACGTTAGAGCTACACTTTATTGAAATGCCACAAAATGACATTTCCTTGAATTTTATGCGACGCAGATTGCTGCTCTGTGATGTAATGTGTAGCCACACACTGAGCAAAATGCATTCTGTCTTACTTTTTTGCAGAACACACCAATAGGACATAAGGCAAATTGCCTTGTCTATGGGTTGGGCAAATATATTGTAATAGAACCCTTAGTATCTGCCAAGGTCTGCATTGTGGGGCATTTTAGAAGGGTCATTTTATATAAATTTAAAAAAGGGGCAGCTAGCAGTTGAAAGTGGAACTAGTCATAGCGGCCCACTTGATTAGTCTGTCTGAGATGTTCCTGTGAGCAGTGCTGTGTTTTGGCCTAGGCCAACAAGGCCCAGGCCTAGGGCGGCACTGTGCGGGGGGGGGCGGCAAAAAGCCGCCCCCCCCCGAAAATGGCAGCGGCGCCCTCTTCCCGACTCCCGCACAGCAGGGAGTACAGCTTAGCAGTGCAGTACAGTGGCGTCCCGGGTGCCGTCAAGCCGCCCCTCTGTAAAGCTGTGATTCTGTCTGATTGGCCCTCTGCTGTGGCCAATCATGGGGAGGAAAACAGCGGTCAGGAAGCTGGGCAACGGCGCAGGGAAACCAATTAGAGCCGCTCTCTCTCTCTTCTCCCTTAGGCTGACAGAAAGGGGAGGGGGGGCGAGCGGGGGAGTTCTCTGGCAAATTGAGCAGCAGCGCTGTGACAGAGAGAGGAGAGATGCGGGCTGTCTGTGTATCTCCCCCGCTCGCCCCCCCTCCCCTTTCTGTCAGCCTAAGGGAGAAGAGAGAGAGAGCGGCTCTAATTGGTTTCCCTGCGCCGTTGCCCAGCTTCCTGACCGCTGTTTGCCTCCCCATGATTGGCCACAGCAGAGGGCCAATCAGAAGACTCTGGGGGGCATCATGAGAAAAGTAGCCCCCACAGACATGCTACAGCCCCCAGCATGCATGCACTCTGCTGAGGGGGGGTGTTAGAGGAGAAAAAGAGAGTACTGTGCTGGGGGAAGCCAAAGAGGGAGCCACGCTGTACCCGCACCACCAGAGAGCCACGCTGTACCCGCACCACCAGAGAGCCACGCTGTTCCTGCACCACCAGAGAGCCACGCTGTACCCGCACCACCAGAGAGCCACGCTGTACCCGCACCACCAGAGAGCCACGCTGTACCCGCACCACCAGAGAGCCACGCTGTACCCGCACCACCAGAGAGCCACGCTGTACCCGCACCACCAGAGAGCCACGCTGTACCCACACCACCAGAGAGCCACGCTGTTCCCGCACCACCAGAGAGCCACGCTGTTCCCGCACCACCAAAGAGCCACGCTGTTCCCGCACCACCAGAGAGCCACGCTGTTCCCGCACCACCAAAGAGCCACGCTGTACCCGCACCACCAGAGAGCCACGCTGTACCCGCACCACCAGAGAGCCACGCTGTTCCCGCACCACCAGAGAGCCACGCTGTTCCCGCACCACCAGAGAGCCACGCTGTTCCCGCACCACCAGAGAGCCACGCTGTTCCCGCACCACCAGAGAGCCACGCTGTACCCACACCACCAAAGAGCCACGCTGTACCCGCACCACCAAAGAGCCACGCTGTACCCGCACGACCAAAGAGCCACGCTGTACCCACACCACCAGAGAGCCACGCTGTACCCGCACCACCAGAGAGCCACGCTGTACCCGCACCACCAGAGGGGGAGAAAGATGAAGCCACTGCTGGGGTACAGACATGCTACACTACTGACCAGAGTCAGCCTGGGCAACCCAGAGTGAGCGAACGTCCAGCCGGAGGGATCACTGTTGCGGTTTCACTGGGTCTGGTAAGAGAGCCTGTTGGCCATTATTCATTACTGTTCCCAGGGACTGAGCCATTAGGAAGTGCCTAACCTGATATCCTCTAGGCCTTGTTGACCGCCACAATGAGCTCCAACGCTGGGCCTCCAGTCAAAAAATTAAGGGGGATGACACAATTTTTACAGCTCCAGGTGACACCAAACCTAGTGACGCCACTGTCCCGGAGCCCACAACAAGTTCCGGCACTGAGCTTCGGTAACTGGCAGCCAGAGTGCGCTAGCGTGGGCACCCAGGACATCTGCCACCCAGGGTCCCACAAGCGGCGATCGGCTTTCCGTAGCAGCCGCCACCTCTCTCCCCACTGTCAGCCACACACACTCCTCGGCTCCTCCTCCTTCTCAGCTCCAATGTTCTAGTGTACACAGCCAGGAGGAGAAGGAGCCACAGAGGGGGGACACGACTTCAGTGCAAGAGCCACGCTTCTGCTCTGAGGTCTGTGTATAGTTTACAGTGGAGGGGGACACAGTAACCGGGAAGGGGGCAGATAACAGATTCCCACATGGATGAGGGGAGGGGGGGTAAGGGGATATGTGCTGGGTGCTTTGGGAGGGGTCTGATCCTCCCCTCCCAAAGCAACCAGCACATATCCCCTTACCACCAAATGAAAAGATGCTGCATGCCTCTCTGTCCTCTTCCCGCGGCGTCCCTCTGTCCTCCTCCAATGAAGATGACAGGGCGGATCTTTAAAAGAAAGGGGTGTGGCCTTGACAGGAAGGGGTGGGTCATATTTAAATTAGGGGGTGCGCAAGCTCAGTCAGGCCTAGGGCAGCACAAAACCTAAATACACCACTGCCTGTGAGTGTGTTGGTATCCTCTACCATGAAGAAAGTGCCAGATCCTGATAGCAAACCAAAAAAGTTGGTGCACCTGTAACAGTTGCAGTACATGTAACCTGATTTCTGATTCTTATGTGTTTTTCCCTCTTTTTAATAGACATGTTATAAAAAATATGACTTGTGAGAAAGGGGAAGAAAACATTTTACCATGTCTTCACCATATTTACTTGATGGACCCCAGCAGCATGAACTCAAACTCAAGGAGGAGCAGCTGTCCTGCAAACCCTGTTCCAAGTATGATATCTGCAAATACAACTTGTAAGGGGGACCCCCAGTGGTTTGTGGTTCACGCCATGCCGCCCTTAGACCCACCCAGCTTATGCTTGCATGGGACAGTCACCCACCCGTTGCTTTAGAGCAACTCTGCCATGTTGTGTCACCTTCACCTGGTTTGAAACATGCCACATGCATATTCCCAGCCTGAAGCCTATTACTCAGAATAAATAATTGTCCAGTCCAGTTGCATTATAACTGCTTTACGTCACAAACCTTACTCCAGCACAACTCTTAGGTCACAGGCACTTTGCAGCACATTAACAGTACATGTCTCTCTGATAAAAGCTCACAGTGCAGAACACTATTCTTCTTTCAAAAACTTTCCATTCAGTGATCAAGTGCACAACACTTCCAATTGTTATAGACATCTTCCCCAGATGTTACAGTCTATTCAGCAATGGTGTTACTCACTCAGGTTGTCCTTCCTCCCACACAAAGGAGATCATCCATAGGCCCAGGAGCCATTCTAAACTAAGACACAGGACCCGCTAGGCAGGTTCAGACCAGGTGGAGGTCTGGGACCTTGTTAGTTTACCTTTGATGGGGGGAGAAATGTGACAAACCCAACCGGGACAGGGGCTTTTGAAGGGGACTAGGGGTTAGTCTTCTACCCACTGATTATGGCCCATGGAGGAGACCAAGGATTTTGTCAGCCTCTCCCGGTCAGAGCATTGAAAAGAGCTCAGTTCAGCTTTGGTCCCATGAGGAGAGCAGATTATTCTCTAATGATGGACAACAACGTGATGAACGCTGAGAGCGTGGTTTGGATTTCTCTTCTGAATAAAGACAATAAAGCTTCCCTCCTGGAGTGGATGGAAAGGTGTAAGTTTCAGTGCAATCTCACCAGTGCCCCTCAGTGCAGTCTCACTAGTGCCCATCAATGCAGCCTGACCAGTGCCCCTCAATGCAGCCTGACCAGTGCCCCTCAATGCAGCCTGACCAGTGCCCCTCAATGCAGCCTCACCAGTGCCCATTAATGCAGCCTCACCAGTGCCCATCAATGGAGCCTCACCGGTGCCCCTCAATGCAGCCTCACCAGTGCCCCTCAATGCAGCCTCACCAGTGCCCCTCAATGCAGCCTCACCAGTGCCCATCAATGCAGCCTCACTAGTGCCCATCAGTTCAGCCATACCAGTGCCCATCAGTGCAGCCTCACCAGTGCCCATCAGTGCAGCCTCACCAGTGCCCATTAATGCAGGCTCACCAGTGCCAATCAATTCAGCCTCATCAGTGCTCATCAATGCAGCCTCACCTGTGCCCCCAAAGCAGCCTCACCAGTGTCTATCAATGCAGCCTCACCAGTGCCCATCAGCACAGCCCTACCAGTGCCCGTCAGCGCAGCCCCACCGGTGCCCATCAATGCAGCCTCACCAGTGCCCATCAATGCAGCCTCACCAGTGCCCATCAATGCAGCCTGACCAGTGCCCATCAATGCAGCCTCACCAGTGCCCCTTAATTCAGCCTCACCAGTTCCCCTCAATGCAGCCTCCTAAGTGTCATTAATGTAGCCTCAACAGTAGCCATCAATGCAGCCTCTCCAGTGCTCCTCAATGCAGCCTCACCAGTGCTCCTCAATGCAGCCTCAACAGTGCCCATCAATGCAGTCTCACCAGTGCCCATCAGTTCATCCTCACGAGTGCCCATCAATGCAGCCTCACCAGTGCCCATCAGTGCAGCCTCACCAGTGCCCATCAATACAGCCTCACCACTGCCCATCAATGCAGCCTCACCAATGCCCATTAATGCAGCCTCACCAGTGCCCCTCAATTCAGCCTCATCAGTGTCCATCAATGCAGCCTCACCTGTGCCCCCCAATGCAGCCTCACCAGTGCCCATAAATGCAGCCTCACCAGTGCCCATCAGCGCAGCCCCACCAGTGCCCATCAATGCAGTCTCACCAGTGCCCCCCCAATGCAGCCTCACCAGTGCCCCTCAACGCAGCCTCACCAGTGCCCATCAGCACAGCCTCACCAGTGCCTCTCAATGCAACCTCACCAGTGCCCCTCAATGCAGCCTCACCAGTGACCCTCAATGAAGCCTGACCAGTGCCCATCATTGCAGCCTCATCAGTGCCCATTAATGCAGCCTCACCAGTGCCCATCGATGCTGTCTCACCAGTGCCCATCAGCGCAGCCTCACCAGTGCACATCAATGCAGTCTCACCAGTACCCATTAATGCAGCCTGATCAGTGCCCATCAATGCAGCCTCACCCATACCTATCAGCGCAGCCTCACCAGTGCCCCTCAATGCAGCCTCACCAGTGCCCATTAGTGCAGCCTCACCAGTGCCCCTCAATGCAACCTGTTCAGTGCATAGGGGTTAGAGAGGAGAGCCGCTGGATCACACACAGTGTTTATTTCCCGCTGTGACACCTGGCGACTGCTGTCATCCGAAGTCCCACCTCTTGAACCATCCCCTTGTATAGACATCACACGTCCCGGCATTGAACCAGTGTGATGTCTATCAAAGGAGCCGGTTCAGGAGACGGGACATTGGATGGCAGTGGTAGCGATAGCCAGATCCCTGCTCTGTGTGATCTGGAGGCGCTCGCCCTCCCCCTTACCCTCCACTGGGGCTAGGGCGGGCCCGAAAGAAGGTCCCTGGGGGCCCGCAGCCGCAAGTTTTTTTGTCCTTGGACCCCAGACCGGCCTGAGAGTTCAAGCAGGAGGCATTGGTGGGCCCCCTTCAGCAACTGGGCCCTCGGATCACAGCTGAAGTGCCTGACTGGTCAGTCCGCCCCTGACTGTTAGATGTACTGATGATATTACTGTTTAAAGTTTGCATTGTTTAGGATAATGTGATCAAGCTCTTAACTGATTTTGTGTGGTATAAATTCTGGATGAATTTACAATTTAGTTAGTTCCTGTTTGCACCTAAGCAAGTGTCGTCTAGTTCTTGGGTGCAATGCTCAGCTATTACACCTGGTACTGACACTTTTCACTGACACACTGATTGTGGGAGAGAGTTTCACATCCTTACCACTCTAAAGCCGTGTACACACGGTCAGAATTTCCGACAACAAATGTTCGATGTGAGCTTGTTGTCGGAAATACCGACCGTGTGTAGGCTCCATCGAACATTTGTTGTCGGAATTTCCGAAACAAATATTTGAGGGCTGGTTCTCAAATCTTCTGACAACAAAATCCGTTGTCGGAAATTCCGATCGTGTGTACACAATTCCAACGCACAAAATTCCACGCATGCTTGGAATCAAACAGAAGAGCGGTGCTGGCTATTGAACTTCATTTTTCTCGGCTCGTCGTACATATTGTACGTCACCGCGTTCTTGACGTTCGGAATTTACGACAACATTTGTGCGACCGTGTGTATGCAAGACAAGTTTGAGCCAACATCCGTTGGAAATAAATCCATGCTTTTGATGTCGGAATGTCCGATCGTGTGTACGCGGCATAACAGTAAAGAACCCCTTACACAGTTTAAGGTTGAACAGTGTATCCTCCAATTTCAATGAGTGGATATTTCTTAAGCTCCCTGAAACTGAATAGTTTTCTCCCTATGCTAGAATCACCAACGGCAGGGCCGGATTAACATAGGGGCTGATGGAGCTGCAGCTCCAGGCCCCTGCCTTAAAATCGGCCCTCACAGCCAGCAATATAAGCCTGGCTTCTCCTGTCCATAAACTTCTATGGGACAGGAGAAGCTGTGTGTAAATGTAGGGGTGTCTGGCTGCATCTGTGTTGGCTCACTGTGTTTATTACAGTGTCACAGTGCACAGTTCCCCCCCTACACAAATGGCTCTGCCTTCCCCCTCCTCTCTCCCCTCTCTCCGTGTGCAGTGAAGGAGCCGTGTGGGCTGGGAAATTATGAACAGAGCAACTGCAGCCAGCAGATAGAAGGTGAACACATATGTGAGTGATGAGCTTCCCATCCAAGTGTGAGCTCAGTGACTGGACTCTTATCTCCCTTCTCTCCCCCTCTTTTACCTTTATCTTCAGCAATGGCTGTTATAACTGCAGTCAATATGTAGACTTGGCTCTTTGTGCTTTTAGGTGGGTTCACACTCCTTTGCTGTGTCTTGGCCCATTGCTGGTGTATCCGCAGTTTTCCTGCGTTTTACCCACAGTCCTATTGATTTCTATTAGGTTGCATGTTTTTTCTGAAAGCGCACCAAAATCAATAGGACTGCAAGCTAAAACTGCAGATACACAAGCAGTGCGCCCAAACTGCAGCAAACCAGTGTGAGCCCAAAGGCTGTACACACAACCCTCTATAGAACTTGGTCTGATCAATACTCCTGGCATTCATTTTACACACAGCCATACCATCCCAGATCAGGAGGGGTGGGGGCTTCAGGGATTTGTTTGACTATGCAGGCCCTGTCCCTTCTACCCATCCTGGAAGAGTCCTGGAGGGAGTGGCAGGCTGCTGGTGGCAAGTGGCACACTGTATCTGGTGGCAAGTGGCACACTGTATCTGGTGACAGGCTGCTGGTGGCAAGTGGCACACTGTATCTGGTGGCAGGCTGCCGGTGGCAAGTGGCACACTGTATCTGGTGACAGGCTGCTGGTGGCAAGTGACACACTGTATCTGGTGGCAGGCTGCTGGTGGCAAGTGGCACACTGTATCTGGTGACAGGCTGCTGGTGGCAAGTGACACACTGTATCTGGTGGCAGGCTGCTGGTGGCAAGTGGCACACTGTATCTGGTGACAGGCTGCTAGTGGCAAGTGGCACACTGTATCTGGTGGCAGGCTGCTGGTGGCAAGTGGCACACTGTATCTGGTGGCAGGCTGCCGGTGGCAAGTGGCACACTGTATCTGGTGGCAGGCTGCCGGTGGCAAGTGGCACACTATCTGGTGAAAGGCTGCTGGTGGTAAGTGACACACTGTATCTGGTGGTAGGCTGTGGTTGGCAAGTGGCACACTGTATCTGATGGAAGGCTGCTGGTGGCAAGTGGCACACTGTATCTGGTGGCAGGGAGCTGGTGGCAAGTGGCACACTGTATCTGGTGGCAAGTGGCACAATGTATCTGGTGGCAGGCTGCTGGTGGCAAGTGGTACACTGTATCTGGTGGCAAGTGGCACAATGTATCTGGTGACAGGCTGCTGGTGGCAAGTGGCACACTGTATCTGGTGGCAAGTGGCACAATGTATCTGGTGGCAAGTGGCACACTGTATCTAGTGGCAGGCTGTCGGTAGCAAGTGGCACACTGTATCTAGTGACAGGCTGTGGTTGGCAAGTGGCGCACTGTATCTGGTGAAAGGCTGCTGTTGGCAAG